>NC_072802.1:11025015-11328046 GCF_028583425.1 Eublepharis macularius
AAGGATGGAGGATCAGGTGCCACCACTTCCCCCCCCCCACTAACTGCACTAATTAGTCCCAGATATGAGGTTTTGGTCCTGGATCACACCCCTGTCAGGCTACATGCCCTCCTCCCCCTCCTCGCATGCTACCCTGATAGGCAGGCTGCTCATTATTTGCTTGAGGTTTTTTTGGCTGGGTTCTGCATCCCGTTTACAGGCCGCTGCATAGCTACCACCTCCAGCAACCTTAAATCCATGAAGGAGGGGGCAAGGCGATGTACAGTCAATGCTAGACATCTGAAGAAAGAGCTCCATCCTCCTCCTCCCTAATCATCAGTCTTTTGCAGTGTTAAGGCACCACAACTGGATTAAATCTAAGCTTACAGACCTCGAAAATAAAATTAATTTTAATAACCTTAAATTTTGCAGATTTGAAGAGGTGGCTGAAGGCTCATCTGACCTTGCAACCTTTATAATAATAAAACAACAACAACAACAACATTCAATTTATATACCCCCTTCAGGACAACTTAACACCCACTCAGAGTGGTTTACAAAGTATGTTATTATCCCTACAACAAACACCCAGTGAGGTGCGTGGGACTGAGAGAGCTCCGGAGAGCTGTGACTGACCCAAAGTCACCCAGCTGGCTTCAAGTGAAGTGGGGAATCAAACCCAATTCTCCAGATTAGAGTCCCTGCACTCTTATCCACTACACCAAACTAGTTGGCTAGTTGGCTGGCCTAGAAGATGACATCGTACAATGTATCGATTACGTATACAGGTTAGGCCCTCTACGAAACCCAAAAAGCAAAAAAAGCAGGGACATCATAGTCAGATTCTCCACAAAGCAAGATCACGGGGTCACTTCACATTTAAAGACCATAAGATCCAAGTCTTTCAACACCTTTCAGCGGAAACCCTTGCCCATCACAGAGAACTGAGACCAACCACATCCAGACTCCTGGAAGAGAATATCAGATATAGATGGATTTCATCCACCAAGCTTCAGGTCTTCCACCAACGCAAAACATTCCAAGCATCTGCTCCTGAATCAGTCAGGAGGCTTCTGAGATATTTGAATCTGAGTCATCTGAATGATAACACAACTGCTGAAACAGAGATTGTGGCCGAAATCACAAAGAAAAGAAGCAAGATACCAACAAGAGCATCACCAAGCCTTTAAAATGAACTCTCAAGGCCTTTTCTGTCTTTGCCATTCCACACAGATGAAGATGTAAACCACAGGATGCTTGATGCAAGACTTACAACTGCTCACTTAAGGAATTTCATCTTCTTTCTCACTCTTTAACCTATGCCACTATTCCAGCTGGGGAGGAGGGAGGGGTGGCTCTTCTTCACCTCCAAGTGGTACCAGGGACCTCCAGACAGAGGGTTATTTTGCATTCCAGAGACAGTGTTGCTGAAGTTTTACCTCCTAGTGAGGTTCTATAATTATTTTCATTATGTTTGGGGTTTTCTTTCTCTTCTGTTGTTCATGGAGGGGGGTTGTTCAGGAGAGAGGGTTGGTGGGTATGACTGGGAAGTTGGGGTTAGGTTGGGCATGGAGAGGTAGGGGGGAAACTAAGAATTTTACTGACCCTACTAATGGCTTTAATGATCTATGGCATGTTTCTCTTAAAGATGCTGCAATTTATATTTTGTTGTCACACTGGTAAATCTGTTAACTTTATCCTTCTGCTCACTGCAGCAAACAGCTCCTTTCCAGTCTGCATTTGGAACCTGAGAATTCTTTCTTTTGCAAGCATCAATAACAAGGCTTTTAATAACTGCATATCTGCTTCCTTTTATTTCACAAGGTCTACTTTATATTGCCAACCTAAGCATCAAACTTTGACTTTGAATCGGAGGCTTGCCTCTCTGGAAGCTATCGACTTAAGTTAAAATAGTCAGTTAATGGAAGCCATGTCTAATAACATTAAAGTATTCTAATTTAACTGCAGGGGGCTTAACCATATCATCAAACTTAAACGTGTTACTTGTACCATAGTTAGAGAGGATGCTAATATTGTCTAACTACAGGAAACTCATCTTAAAGAATAAACTACCTCAAGTACTTAGATCCAATTGATTTCAACACCTTTTCTGAGCCTCTGGGTCCTCCAAGGTCAGGGGAGTGGCCATCTTAATTTCTAAAAATACCGCGTTCCTAGCAACTAAAGCAGACTCCTCAGGCAGATACTTTTGACTTAAAGGTGTAGTCAGTGGACTCAAATGGACATAGCATCGCTGTATGCCCCAAATAGAAATCAATTGGACTTCATACAAGACATGCTACTAAATTTATCTGCTTTTGCTGAAGGCAAAATCTTTACAAGTTGAAACTTCCAGAGGAGGGTTGGCAGTCCCAAATATCAAATTATATTATGAAGCAGCTGGTCTAGTTTGGATTATAGACTGGATAAGAATTCCCAAAGATAGACTAATACAACTAGAAGCAGCAGACCTGACAGATGGACTACACAGCCTCTTTTGGGTGGCAAAAAGATCACGAAAAAAACAAGAAAGTCATGTTATAAGAGACAGTCTCATTCAAATTTGGGATTCGGTTAGAAGAATAAGCTCATTGGTATCACCATTATTTTCACCAATTGATGCCTTTTGTGATAAGAATCAGAAGAAAGGTAATGATTTTATAACGTACCAAGACATGACAAACCCTCGATGAAAGATAAAATCATGGCAAGAAATTCAAGATGAAGGGGAAAAAAATACAATGGCTGATATATTTTCAGGCAGTTTCCAGAATGCAAGAAGCCCTGAAGGAACTCAGAGGACAGTTAAGGAATCTTACCAATTTTGAGAACATAATCATGCAGAAAAAAGAACACATCTTGGGTTTAATATATAAACTCCTCCTCCAATATGATACTGAAACAGAACAAGTTAAAGTGTGCATGATAAAGGGGATGCAAAATTTCAGAGAAGAAATAACATTTCAACAGTGGGAGAATCTTTGGACAAAGGGCATAAAATTTACAGCAAGTCAAACATTAAGGGAGAACTGGTACAAGATGTTCTTCAGATGGTACATTACACCAAAAGACATTGAGAAAATGGACAAGAAATATGTCGGGTCATGTTGGAAATGTAAAGAAGCTCACGGTTCTTTTTATCATATGTAGTGGACTTGCCACAAAAACAAAAGCTTCTGGATGCAAAAGGTTTTAAAATTTGAGTTCGCCATGAATCCACAAACTATGCTGTTGGGAATACTACCAGAAAATGTAGATAGAAAATTACACAAACTGTTTAGATATTTATTGACGGTGGCAAGGGTGGTATTTGCAACCAGATGGAAGGAGGAAGAATGCCCAACTAGGGAAATCTGGAAAGCCAAGATGGCAGAATACGCAGTGATGGCAAAACTGACAAGCTATTTAAACAGAAGACCAATGAGAGAATTTGAAGAGAAATGGGGGAATTATTTTACTCACAAAGGAGAAAATGCATAAAATGTTTTAGTTTTAGAAATCTGAATAAGATAGTATACTGATATATTGTTCTAGACTGAATATAAGGTTAGGATCTGATAAGATGGAAAATGCTTAAATATCATTGATGAGATAGAATACAAGATATGGAAACTTTGGCATAATAGTTAAAAGAAATAGAAATGAACTAATGCTTCTATACAGTTTTTTGGCTTTTTGGCCCTGAAGGCCTCTGCTAGAAACCTCTGAACTGGACACCCCCCCCCCCCCAACACAGCATCCTTTGAGCCTGATCCCAAGAGCACGGAATCCCTAATCCATGCTCTTCAACAGGGAAAACTCATCAAGGGAGATTTAATTAAAAGGCATCAACTCATTAGACTTTGAATCAATTACCTACTTCTTGAATGCTCTCCCTTCTGCAGGAAGGAGACAATCGTAAAGCTGCAGACTATTTGTAGGCTCCTTCTGACCTGTCCATGGTGCTGAAACCCTTGCCTTTGAACTATTTTGCACCTGATCTCTGATGGGTCATTGATTCTTGATTGAAGACAGGTATGAACCCCTCACCTTGCTAGCAGTCACTCTTGCTGTCAATCCTGGTTTTGGATGGGTCTTCTCTGCTCCAACTTTTCTTTTCTTTTTCCTGTACCCCTCTTTGTTTTGAAAAGAAAAGAAAAGAAAAGAAAAGAAAAGAAAAGAAAAGAAAAGAAAAGAAAAGAAAAGAAAAGAAAAGAAAAGAAAAGAAAAGAAAAGAAAAGAAAAGTTGTCCCTGTTGAAGAACATGGATTAGGGATTGTGACAACCTTTGGGATTCAGTGCTCTTGGGATCAGGCTCAAAGGATGCTGTGTTGGGGGGGGGGGGTCCAGTTCAGAGGTTTCTAGCAGAGGCCTTCAGGGCCAAACAGCCCAAAACCACAACCCATGCAATACTTTTTATTAGGAGTGAAGATGGCATCCTGAGTGGACACACTGGTGTAACGCTCCTGCCTTTGCTGTGGTTAAATTATTTACTCTGCCTCAAGAACGGAGATTTGATTAGCTGGCCTAAAGTTCCCAAGAAGAAGTTTACAGTTCTGCTCAGAAAGATATCCTTGAAATTCTTTCAAAGAAAGAGTATAAACTCCCATGGGGAAGAAGAAATGCCAGAATCCATTCGAACCGCTGCTCTCTGACTAAATCAGCCAAGAAACTTCATTTGGATGGTCTCATCTCAGGGACTGAGGCAGTAAGTGACCTTTCAAATCTTACTTCTCCAAATTTAGAGATGGAGTGTAACACCCAGGACCAACCCAATGTTCAAAGGCAGAAATCCATAGCTTGCACCTTTACCTTCCAAAACTCTGAAGCCCTTCTCCTTTTGTGTTCACATCTTGATAGTAGTAAAGACTCTGGTAGCACCTTTAAGACTAACCAACTTTAAGTAGCATAAGCTTTCAAGAACCACAGCTCTCATCAGATACTGACAAAGAGAGCTGAAAGCTTATGCTGCAATAAAGTTGGTTAGTTTTAAAGGTGCTACTGGACTTTTTACTATTTTGCAAATACAGACTAACATGGCTAACTCCTCAGCATCTGGATAAGCACTCATGGCTTAGATCATGATGGTGACCAACACGGGCAAGCCACTGTGGGGGATGAATGAGTCCAGAGTTCAGTTACTGGTTTCCTGCACGTTGCACTGTAAGAGCTTATGGCCTGTTGAAGGAACTGCAATTCAAGATTGAAATGTATCCCCACTGCCCAGAACCTTCCTGCTCCTGGAAAATCAGGTGACCCTAGAAAGCCAATCCGACATCCTAGAAAAGCTTCCTACCTTGGTTGCTGTTTTTCATCTAGGAAACTAGTTGCTGAAGCAGGTTCACAGGGTTTCTTGCTTTGCTGCTTGCTTACCTGGTAAGGACCTGAGCACTTGGCAACTGAAGCTTTTGCCTCTGTGGTCCCTGGAATGGATCAGTTTGTGCTAACCTTCTTCACAAGTGGAAAAGACTTGAAAGCTCAGAAACATTTTTATTTGCTCAAGCAAAAAAAGAATATTTTTTCTGTTAGTAATATTTAACTTGTACAGCCTCTTATTAATAGTTTCAGCCCAAACTAAAAATGGAATCTCTCTCTTCTGCTGCAGAAGTGTCTGCAGAAGGAGACCCCACAGAGCACAAGACAAGGCTGCCCAAACAAAGGCGGCTTTGGCAGCACCTTTTATGGGAAGCCTTGTGCGGAGTGAGATAAAGAATGTACAGCACAGTAAACCTCAAGTTCTTTCAAGTGCTGCCCGTCAACCAAAAGAAAGATGGGAAAATAATTTGTTTCTGTATATTGAATTATTAGAGGCAGATTTTAAAAGTTGGGGCAAATGAAGAAGAGACTCTAAAGGGAAAGGAGGGAGGAAGGAATTTCCTTCTTAGCAAAAAGGAAGGGAAGAAAATATGATGGAGCCAGCAATGACCTCTGGAAATATCCAACTTTTTTATGAGGTAGGCTACCACTGAGAAGCCATCAGATATCAGAAAGGGCCAAATGTTCATTGTCTCAGGTTGGGAGTTTTTGCATGTGGACTTCCTTCAGTGCTTCATTGCAGCCACTCTTGGACAAACTGGTGGTTGGTGCTTTTCATTTACACATTTAGTTATCATTTATAATTGTGTAGAATGAGACGGAAGAATTCTGGGCTGCAGCCATGGTGTCATGTTTTTGAATACTTTACCCATGGGTGAGAAAAGAAACATTCTGTAGGTTGTAAACTAGTTCAGAGGGGAAAGATTACCATCGCTGTTTCCCTGGAGTGTTAACTTTCAACATGTGTGGAGCTTTTTATTTGGAGAAGAGCAGCATTCAGCAATATGACATCCACCTACTTTCCGAAGCGATCCAGAATTCTAAAACCTCAGTCTATTATTTCATTCTTTGCATAGATACAATGCTTCTTCCTCAGGGTAGAGCACTCTCCACAGCCCATTAGATTTGTCTTTTCTTTTCTTTTCATTCCATCAGTCTTGTGCAAAGGTATTCAAGGTGGTCTGTCTGTCCCATTTCCCCACCTATTACATTTTTATTATGCCCTTCCCACAAGGACCTGAAAGTGAGATGCATGGTTCTCCCCTCTGCTGTTTTATCCACACAACGAGAGAGTGACTGGCTCAAGGCCACTCATTGAACTGCACAGATGAGCAGCATTTTGAATCTGCATCTTCTTGGTTTCAGTCAACACTATCCACCACACAGCGGCGCTTCCCAGCTGGTTTATAACATTAAAATTAAAAGCACAAAAGAGAAGCTACCAAAACAACAAAGTAGTAGCATTTCTTCAAGTTGTTGGGGTCTCTTCAGGAGCCCTCTGGATCAGGCACCATCTTCCTTCTCTCACAGAAGATAGGAAAGGATTGCCTCAGCTGGCCTATCTCAGATTTTCTTCAGTAGCTCCCTGGCCTGGGCTTCTCCTTTATAGACTAAAGAAATCTCACAAGATGGATCCAGCAACTTTTTGCACTTCATAGCCACAGATGATTTTTTGTTATTAAATCTGTCATTTCCTCGACTGAGTTACTGTCTCATCTACCCCAAATATAGTTAATTCATTTCTTAGAGAGTGCTAATGGAGTAATTCACATTCTTTGTGTTACTTGTTGTTTCCATGGTGACATTTCTCTCAGTAGGAATAATTTTGGATCCTGACTAGACACACTAGAAAAATGCTTGATAGACTCAAGAGTGCAAGCAGGGATATCATCTGAGGGAAAGGTAAATCTCTACTGTGCCCATAAGGGATATCCCTGCCCCTTGTCATTGGAAACCAAGCCTGTTGCTGTTCACAGAAACCCATTTTGAATTTTGTTCCTTGGTCATTCTTAGATCTGAGGGCCAGAACAGCTGAGTGCTGGCTGTTCTGTGTCTGGATTAGAGATGGGCAACAGAAAAAAACCCCCGAACATGATGTTCGTTGTTCGTTACCATCCACGAACAGGGACTCATGAACAACCACAAACATGTTCATGGTCGGCTGTTCGTGGGGGCCAGTAGGCTCTCCTCCAGCCATCATCCAAGTCAAGATCCCTACTGTACCACTCCCAGAAACCTGACCTGAGCAGGCACCAGGAAAGGTACCAATAAGAAATAATAGCTTGGCCCCAGAGCCTGGCAGCAGCCCTGGAACTTGAAGGGGTAGATCCCTATCCTACCACACACAAAGAAAATTCAAGCTCCAATGCACTCTCTCTATCAAAATGCCAACAGCAGCTGTCTTGCCACTGTCTGCAAAGTCAGAATGGGAGCACCCCTTGTTATAACAAATTTGGAGCTCCACACTTGAAAGGAAGACCTGCCTATCAAGCTAAATTAGGCTTAGATTGTGGTTTCCTGGGCAACAGCAGGAGTTCAGATAGAGTTCAGACAATCCCTGCCTAAGTTGCCAATGGAATTGATTTCAGGTGCCAGATTGTCTGGCTTGACGAACAGCAATGAACGAAGCTTGCAACGACCATCTGTTCGTTTAGAATGGGGCCTCACGAACAGCTTGTTCGCGAACAGCAGATTGTGCTGTTCGTGGCTTTTTTTTGTTCGTATTGCTGTTTGTGCCCATCTCTAGTCTCGATTTCCCAGCAATAGTATCAACTCAGCACTCTGGAGACCTCATGACTAAGAAATGAATTTTAAAAATGGCTGGGACCTCTGGACATGGAGCTCTAGCTTGCGGATGGTTAGACAGATGAATTTGTTCTCTGCTCTTCCTCAAAATTCTCAAATACTCTCCAGTTGCATTCTAAAAGCTTGAATACTTTTGCAATATTTAGTGACTGATGTTCAATTATTTGTTATTTCCATGTTTGATATCTGAAATTGGTGCCCTGCAGGATTTGATAGCTGGCTAATGAGCAGTGGAAATTTGTATTTGGCCAGATTTATAGCTGTTAGTATATGACAATCTCTCCTGCCCCAAACCTTTCAACCTTTATAGAATTTGTGTGTGTTTTCTATAAGAGTTGAAAGGTTGAGGGGATTGTCATTATCTATCTATCTATCTATCTATCTATCTATCTATCTATCTATCTATCTATCTATCTATCTATCTATCTATCTGTCTGTCTGTCTGTCTGTCTGTCTGTCTGTCTGTCTGTCTGTCTGTCTGTCTGTCTGTCTGTCTGTCTGTCTGTCTGTCTGTCTGTCTGTCTGTCAACAAGGAGCCTCTGTTGCCAAAAAATTGATACATACTCTAGGATGCACGCACAATTGACAGAGGCTTGCCAACTCTGGGTTAGGAAATTGCTGGAGATTTGAGGGTGGAGCTTGGGAAGGGGCAAGATCTCACTGGTGTATAATACCCACCCTCTGAAGCTGCCATTTTCTCCAAGGGACAATAGCCTGGAGATGAGTTGTAATTTTGGGAGATCACCATGCCCCACCTGGAAGTTAGCAACCCTAGCGGTGAGGACCTTGAACGAACAATTCGATCACCCAGACTCCAGCACTATTCCCTCTGTTTTAAACTTTATTTGAAAGAGGGGAAAACCCAGGAAACAGTAAAGACATTAAAGAATACATAAAATAGCATAAGGAAATTATATAACAGTACACAAAGAGAATAGAAACAGAATATATAACGCATTATACTACAAACTATTTCTCTTTTCCATCTCCTTACTTACGTACACTCAATATTTTATATTCAGACTTTTAAAAAGCTAATTTTACGGTTGATATACTTTAATAATAGCTCTTAGTTTTTTTTAATTTTCAATTACCTAGTCAAAAAAGTCTTTTTTTTTTTAAATTCTAAGATTCGTCTCTTATATATATAAGAAATTAATTTGACCATAGATGCATATTCATACAATTTGTTCATCTACTCAGTCATATTTGGGTAAGATTCTGTCTTCCATTTTGCTGCATATACTACTCTCACTGCCATCACCAGGGCTTTTTTTTGAGGGGGAATGCTCCGGAACGGTGTTCCGGCAGCTCTAGAATCTGCCCACGTCATTTGGCCCTGAGCTCTGCAGAGGAGGTTAAGCTGGTTTGAGTTCATTCTTTTTTTTTTATTCCTCGGTGAGTGAGCGAGCAAGCGCGAGAGCAAGAGCGAGAGAGAGTGAGAGAGCGAGAGCACGAATGAGCACGAGAGCAAGAGAGCGAGTGAGCAAGAGAGAGAGAAAGAGAGAGAGAGGGCCCAGTGCAGGCTCTGCAGAGGAGGGTTAAGCTGCTTTGAGTTCATTCTGCTTTCATTCAGGGGTTTCTGTGTATGTGTATGCTGCTTTGAGTTCATTGTTTTATTTTCATTGGGTGAGTGGGTGGGTGGGGCTGTATGTATGTGTGCTGCTTTCTTTTCATTCCTTTATGAGTAAGAGAGAGAGAGAGAGAGAGAGAGAAAGTGCAAGCAGAGCTGCTGGGGCCGACTCTCCAGAGGAGGCTAAACTGCTTTCAGTTCATTCAGGGGTTTCTGTGTATGTGTGTGCTGCTTTGAGTTCATTCTGTTTTATTTTCATCCGGGGGTGGGTGGGGCTGTGTGCATGTGTGTGCTGCTTTGAGTTCATTCTGCTTTCTTTTTATGGGGGCGTGGGGGCTGTGTGGGGCTGTGTGTGTGTGTACTGCTTTGAGTTCATTCTGCTTTCTTTTCAGGGGGTGGGTGGGGCTGTGTGTGTGTTGCTTTCATTCTTTTGTTGACTGAAGTTGACATTGTTATGGTTCCCACAGCTTTTGAATGCAGATTCGTTCTGTGTTAGTTAAATATATCAGTTATGGTTATTTGTATTAGTTAAAGTATCAGTTATGGTTATTCCAGTTTTATGCTAGGAATGGATAGCTGTGTCCAAGTCACAGAAGGCTTTCATCAATATATTCATCACCATATAGGTGTTCTTACGTCTTAATAGCTGTAACTCAAATGGTTCTTCCCACCCTCAGCTGATTAACATCTCTGAAATTGCAGTGGACATACGGGTGTTAAGGAAGTTTTTATGAATATTGTTTTGTCTGGGACATTGGAATATTTATGAGTATTTCACAATGTCACAACAGCTTAGCCATTGGTAAGGTAGAGTTGGCAGGCAATAAAAAAAGCAATTTTAATTTAATTTAATTTATTATATTTATATTCTGCCCTCCCCACTTTCGCAGGCTCAGGCTATGTACAGATCTAATGCAGCTAAAGTTGAGTATCTAATTTTGTATTGCTCCAGTAAAGCAAAAGTGTCCCTGAAAATTTGAAAATTCAATATTCATTAGATTAGGAACTTCAGACTCTGTGGAATTTTGAAAAGAATTTTGGATTTCCGCCCCCTATGTTGGCAGAGGGAATCTGTTAGACTTTAGAGTTGTGAGATTGGTTTTGGAGTTTTAGAGGCCCACTCCTTCTTACATATTTAAAAATATGATTCCAAAATAATGAAATGTTTGGGAAAGGGAATGGAAGATTTCCCTTTTTGTAAAGGATACGTAGAGGGGAAAATACCCTTTCTCATAATAGTGTAATTTCCCAAGCTTTAATGCATTGTGTTGGGTTCTGGGAAGCAGTGCTTCCTGGGTTCCAGGAAGCAGTGGCACTTCTGGGGGTGATGTCACTTCCGGGAGTGACATCATTACGCATTTCCAGGAGTGTGCATGTGCTTCACATGCACACATGTTATAGTAGAGAGTTCCACCACCACTAATCCCAGAAAAAAAGCCCTGGCTGTCACCATATATTTAAAAAGTTTGCTGTGTTTTTGTAATATTATTAGGTAAAATAATTAATAACATATTTTTAGGGCTCAGCTGAAAGTGAAACTTTAATACTGTCTTCATCTCTTCATGTATTTTTTCCCAATATCGTCTTGCCTTCTTACATGTCTACCACATATGATAGAATGTTCCATCCTTACATTAACATTTCCAACACTTTCTGCCACAATCTTTATTAGCTTTTACAGTGTCCATCTAAAAACATTGTATACCAACTCTTTCTTAACATCTGACAATCTGTAAATTTAATTTCTTTAGTCCGTAAATTTTCCCATTGGCAAACAGAACTATTTTCTCCAAAATTTTGCATCCACTTTATCATACAATTTTTGACTTGTTCTGATTCTGTGGCATGTTGCAGTAGAATGTTGTATATTTTTCCTAAGAGGTGTTTTGACTCTCCACTAATTAGTTGTTTGAACATTGTTTTCTCACTTCTTTGGACAGTTGTTCTTTAAGTTTGGATACTAATTGATAATACATCAACCATGAGATACTTTTTCTTTGTGATTGAATTTCTTGTCATGTTTTTATTTTTCCTTGCTTAGCCACCGTATATTCATAGTTCATATGGTCTTTATTATTTCTTGTAGTAACATCATAATAGGTATCTATTGGTGATGTCAATGGCGAAGTTGGTTAAATTAAACTATTTCTACAGGTAGGATTTATACAAAGCAGGCAAGGTTCTGATAATCTTAGTTGGGTTGCTGATATGATCTCCTTAAATAGAAAGAGATCTGACCAAATTGCTATTCTTTCACTTGATGCTGAAAAAGAGTTTGACAACATATACTGGAAATTTATTTTTTGCCACATTGACTAAATTTGCCCCCCCTTATGATTTATTAAAATGGGTTAGAATTTTGTATGCATCCCCTAGATCTAGGGTAGAGAATAATGGTGTTTTTTCTGCATCATAATAATACCTTGAAAGAGGTAATACCTTGAAATAATACCTTGAAAGAGGTACTAGGTAAGGTGTGTCCTCCTTCTCCTCTCATTTTTGATCTGTTTGGAACCTCTGCCTTGTGCTATCAGACGAAGTAATAATATACATGGCTTTATACATAAATCTTTAGAATTTAAAATTATTTTATATGCAGATGATATTATATGTCAAAACCTTATCCATTGCTGAATTAATGAATTTGATTACTAATTGTGGTGATCTGTCTGGTTATTCAGTTAATTGGACAAAATCAGAATTGATGCCATTGGGAGACAATATATCATAGAGTATAATTACTAAGGGACATTTTTGATGGTGCCCAGATGCTATTACTTATCTTCAAATATTGATCCCAAGGAATATTAATTACATGATTTTGTTGAATTTTAATAAGCTGATCTTGGATATATCCTTGGATTTGGATAGATGGGCAACCATAAACTTGTCATTGTCATTATGGGGTAAATACACTCAAAATGAATATTATACCTCAAAATATATGTTATGCTTGCAATTCCTTTTCACGTATCTTGTAGATCTATTTGTAAAATTAATATTTTTTTTTGGAAATGTATGTGGGGGTCAATGCCACCTAAGGTTTTTTTTTTAAAAAAGAGGGTGCAACTTTCAATTGATGAAGGAGGATTTGGTTTTCCAGACCTTAGTGCTTATAATCAGGAATATTGGTTAGCATGTACAAATTATTGGGATCCCTTCCCTCAATTGGAGTATCCATCTTGGGCTCTTTTGGGGGCCTTTTTTTTGGAACCACCTTTTAAGTGGAATGCATTAGGGTCTACTTACTTGAAAATAGCTTTTGTTCCTCCTACAATTTCTGCAGCTAGAGAAGTATGGAGCATAATATCATGACAATATCAATTTAACCCTTTCTCAAATGCTAAACTAACATTATAGAAGGCTTGGACAGATAATGGAATTTTTACTTTAGATCAATTGCTAGGTAATGATGATGAGTTCTTGTCATTTTTCCAATTGAGGTTTAAATATGATTTGCCAACTTCTGCTGAATGGCAATGCTCACAATTGCAACATTTGTTGGTGTTAGACTATTGCCCGGTAGCATTAAGTGCTTCAGAATCTCCCCTACTTTCGGAAATTCTTGTTAAGTAGAGGTTGGCACAGACTGGGAGAGGACACAGACTGCTGGTCTGTGGTCTGTTGATTTTCATGGACCAAGAACTTTTAAATGGATCAGCCTGGTTCTTGAACCAGGTTTGCAAACTGGGTTACATCACTTCCAGGGGCTGTGGTTCTGCCCCCTTTGCACTCAGGCAGCCCAAACTCACCTAGAATCTTCAGAAACCTCTCCTCCACCCAGCCTCCAAGGTTGGTTAAGATTGCATTTTGGATGTCTGAGTTACAGGCCCCCAAAGTGGCCACCCCAAAGAAACTTCCTGTACAGAGAATAGGAGCTGCAAAAGCCAACTGGCTGGCATTGCTTCACAGCACCCAAAAGTTGTAATAAAAACCTGGGATGCAGTGGGAGAATCTTCCTCTGAGAATGGAAGGTCGGCTCCCAGAGGAGAATGACGCTCCCCTGTGGGATAATGGGAGAGGCTGGAAGGCCCATTGTAAATTATGGGGAACGAATGCCAATTTACTTGTATGGGCTCCATTGAAATACATTACAGCAAAAAAGGGGGGGGCAAAGAAGATGTGGAATGGATTTTCCAGGAAGATCTCTGGGCCCAGATAGACTATACAAGGATTGGAAAGACAGGTCCCACAGTGCAATGACAGCCCCTGGAAATAGCAGAAGGGCTCTGGGACTGGAATGACAGGCCCCTGAGTGGAGTGACAGCCCCTGGGTGTAGCCAAAGTGCTCTGGGATTGGAATGACATGCCTCTGAATAAAAAGATGATCTCTGGGAATAACAGAAGGCCTCTTGGAGTGGAATGACAGGCCCCTGAGTGGAGTGATGGCCCCTGGGTGTAGCAGAAGGGCTCTGGGACAGGAATGACAGGCTCCTGAGTGGATTGATGACCCCTGGATGAAGCAGAAGTGCTCTGAGACTGGAATGACAGGCCCCTGAGTGGAGTGACAGCCCCTGGGTGCAGCCATAGGGCTCTTGGACAGGAATGACAGGCCCCTGAATGGAATGTGAGCCCCTGGGTGCAGCAGAAGGTCTCTGATAGAGGAATTATAGGCCCCTGATTCCAAGGACAGCCTCAGGGTGTTGCAGAAGGGCTGTAGCGCTGGAATGGCAGGACCCTGAGTGGAATGACAGGCCCTAGGGTTAGGAGAAGGTCTAACTTCTCCTGGCATGACAGCCCCACAAGTGCAATGACAGCCCCTGGGAGTAGAGATAGTTGAATTAAATACTTTATATTTTAATTATTTCTAGAAGATGTGTAGCTATCACCGAACCAGTTCCATCTGTATATTTATCCTTCATTCCATCTCCTCTGTTTACTCATATCATGAGGTTGATATGAGCCACCTCCTCTATTTTCAAGCAAAAATTCTGCCCTTGTCCCCCTTCCTCTTCTCCTTTCCAATTCTGCAGCCTTTCAGACCTTCCTGTTCCCATTACGTGTCACACTCTGCCTGAGTTCTTTTCTCACTTTTGCTCACTGTGTTCACCATTGACCCAAAGCACCCTCCTTAGACTCTCTGAAAAATCCCATCTCAAACTCTAGTTTAGAAACCATTAACAAACTGTATTGATGCTTTTATCTTGTTTTATGGTATCACAATTTTATCTCTTTATGTATTTAGTTTGTTATTATCTGCTCTGATCCCACTTGCAGGGAGAGTGGACTATAAATCCAATAACATTAACAAATAAATAGTTCAGGACTCCTCAACCTTTCAAGCCTGCAGGCCCCTTTGTAATTTTAACACACCAAGGTGGGTGCAGACACAGGTGAGCCAGCCATGAAAGAATGGCCACAGTGTACCTTCACTCACACAGTGAAGATTCTTCTAATGTGGTGGCTGCTTCTACCAAAGGAATGATTTTAAAAATTCACACAGCTGATCAGTAGCCTTGCTGGGCAAAAGTCCCACCTGGCTGCTCTCTTTCTTAAAACACTTGATGGGTACCTGGAAAATGTTACCTCATGCTTTAGTACCTACAAGCACCATGGTCCATTTTGCATGGCACATTTTAAGCTGATGATGCTGAGCATTCATGTCAACTGGTGCTGAAACAGCTTGGGGTAACATCATTCTGCATTGCACAACCTCAAGGCAAGTTGGTAACTGCTGATGAGTTCAGATGTGTTTGTTTGGAGCTGCATTTTGTGGGGGCTGGAGCTGATGTCAGTTTTTTAAAAAATCATTTCACAAGTGGCAATGTTGCAATGACAGAGCCCATCCCCCCCTCTGGTATTTGCTGTTTGTGCTGTCCCTTGCCCACTGGAGAGGCAATTGGTAGTGGCATTCTGGGGAAAAACATGTACTTTTTAAACCTGTTGTACTCTCAAGTATTTATTTTTTAGTGAAACTAGGAAAGCATTAAAATGCTTGTGCTTCATTCCCTCCCAGCAGCTTCCCTGCCACTTTGTATAATGTGCATCAGGATGGGAGGAAGGGAGGGGGAAAACCAGCAGCAAACACACAGCTGCTACACCAAGGGGCTGTCATTCCACTCTGGGATCTGTCATTCCAGTCCCAGGACACTTCTGCTACACCCAGAGGCCTTTCATTCAACTCCCAGAATCCTTCTACATCTTGGTGCTTTCATGCCAACCTGGAACCTGTAGTTTCAGTTCAAGAGCACTTCTGCTACACCTAGGGGGTGTCATCCCACTCTGACACCTGTCATTCTAGTCTCAAAACACATCTGATATACCCAGGGGCTGTCATTCCATACTGGTGCCTGTCATTCAACACCCAGAATGCTTCTGCTACACCTAGGGGCTGTCATTCCACTCTGAAACCTGTCGTTTCAGTTCCACAGTGATTCTGCTACACACAGGGGGTGTCATCCCACTCTGAGGCCTGTCATTCTAGTCCCAAAACAGTTCTTCTCTACCTAGGGACTGTCATTCAACTCAGGGGCCTGCCATTCCAGTTCCAGAGCCCTTCTGATACTCGCAGGGACCGTCATTCCACTCAGAGGCCTGTCATTCTAGTCCCAGAGCCCTTCTGATACTCACAGGAACTGTCATTCCATTCAGGCTTCTGTCATTCCAGTGTCAAAGCCCTTTTGATTCTCCCAGGAACCGTCATTCCACTCAGGTGCCTGTCATTCCAGTCCCAGATACTTCTGATACTCCCAGGGACTGTCATTCCACTCAGGGACCTGTCATTCTACTCCCAGAGGCCTTCTGTTACTTCCAGGGATCGTCTTTTTACTCAGAGGCATGCCATTTCAGTCCCAGAGGGTTTTTGAACATAAGAATATAAAAGAAGCCACGTTGGATCAGGCCAATGGCCCATGTGTCATCAGGAGGTCTGCCAGTGGGGAAGGAACACTAGAAGCCCTCCCACTGATTGCCCTCCCCAAACACCAAGAATACAAAGCATCACCCAGGGGCTGTCACTCCACTCAGGGGCCTTTCATTCCAGTCCCAGAGCCCTTCTGCTATTTCCAGGGGCTGTCATTGCACTGTGGGGCCTGTCTTTCCAGTCACTGTATAGTTTATCTGGGCCTAGAGACTTTTCTGGAAAATCCATTCCACATTTTCTTTGCCCCCCCTTTTTGCTGTAATGTGTTTCAATGCAGCCCATGCAAGTACATTGGCATTCCTGCCTCCTGTGATTTCCAATGGGCAATCCTGTCATTCGTTTTAATACATCCCCTTCCTGGAAGCAGAAAACCTACTCTGGGGCTGGAATGGGGAGGGAAAGGAGGACTCTTTGAGGGGACAGTCAAGGAGACATTTGGGGGGGGAGACAGCAGGAGGAAGCCTCTTGGAAAGGACACAAGGACAGAGACAATCTTCGAGGGGAGGTTAAATTGGGGGGGGGGAGGGAGTGGATTTCTTTGGGCACACAGGAATAGCCCTCGATAGGATGGGACAGGACAGGACAGAGGTGATTCTGGGGGGATGACGAGTCTCCCGGGGGGGAACAGAAATCTCCCCATCGGGTCGCAGAGAGCCCAAAAGCTCCCACCAGGACCTCAAAAGCCAGAAAAGAAAGCACCCCAAGAGGGGTACACTATTTGGGGAAAGAAAGGCTTTGAACCAAATTGGGAGGAGTAGCAAACACCCAAGAAGATAGAAGTTAAATTCAACAAGACCTGAATACTCTGGAGAAGTGGGCAGCTGTGAATAGGATGCAATTCAACAAAGACAAGTGCACAGTATTACATCTGGGCCACAAAAATGGGAAGCACAAATACTGGATGGGGGATACACTTCTGGGCAGTAGTATATGTGAAAGGGATCTCGGGGTAAGAGTGGACTGTAAACTAAATATGAGCAGTCAGTGTGATGCGGTGGCAAAAAAGGCTAATTCAATCTTGGGTTGTTTCAAAGGGGCCATAGCGTCGAAATCACAGGAGGTCATAGCCCCTCTCTATACTGCCTTGGTCAGGATTCGGTTTCGTTTTCTCAGCCATGCCGGACGCTCCTCTCGGCTGGTCCGGGAGGAAACGACCGGGCACCCTGACCGGGCGGCTGACCCGCAAGGATTAGCCCCCAGGACTCCCAGGGAGGGAGCCAGGGTCCGGGACGCGGCGGGAAGAACTCCCCGAAATCAATGCGGGGGGGGGGAATTGCCCGTTTGTCACTATGGAGGCCGGCAGATGTGCGCGGCGCCTCGAGTGCCGCCGGGCAACGAGAAACGGCAAGTAAAAGAAACAGGCGGAAGCCTGTAAACAAGCGAATCCCTTCTGTTCTACAAGCGTTTGTGAAGGAGAGGTTGATCTGAAGAAGACTCGCTCTTCCCCTTCGTTGAGTTCCAGAATTTTGTTGGCGCCCCCCCCCCCCCAAAATGGCAGCAAAGAAGCAAAGTCCCGCTCTCGGTAAGTCAATCTCGGCTACCTTGCAGAAGGGGGAGTCGCTCGAAGAGTTGGTACGCAGGGCGGTGGTGGAAGCTATAAAACCCTTTGTTGACAAGCTGAACGAAACTGATCAAAGGGTGGGCTCAATTGAAAGCGAGGTGAAAACCATTAAGGCAGCAGCGGGGGGGGGGCAGAAAAGTCTGCTCTGGAAAGTGCGTCACTTGTGAAGGCTACAAAAAAGGAGCTGAAGTTGGTGGAGAACCAGCTGATCGGGCTACAGGTGGAACGAACGCAGACAATTTTGCGTCTCCAAAACGTGAAAGAGGAGGAAAATGAGGATCTGTGGGATTTGGTCTCGGAACTACTGGCGACACCCGCGAGGACGACTAAAGAAGAGGTCAAAAGCGCCATTTTGGAGGTCCGTCGGGCTTCTTCAAAATATGCAACAAAGCGACAGTTGCCTCGTGAGATCATTATTGACTTTTCATCTAAAAAGATTCGGGACACCATCCTATATAACTCATACAATGCGGATTTGGACTTTATGGGTTTGAAAGTCAAGATTTTGAAGGACGTTCCATTTCTAGTCCGGAAACGGCGTTTTAAATATAAAAAGTTTGCAGCACTTCTGAGGGACCATGGAATAAAGTACAAATGGTTATTCCCGGAAGGAATATGGTTCAGATATAAAGATCAGGCCTATAAGATATTATCAGAAGATCAACTAAAGGATTTTGAGAATAAAAACCCAGAACTCTGCTGCACCAAGAACGAAGAAAAGGAGGAGCCGGGGGGGGGGGAGGAGGAGAGCATCGCAACAGCAGTTGCACAGAGAGAATTGCGTCCGGGACCTAGAAGGGGGAGGAAAGTTTAATCAGAATTTGAAATGTTTATTCTCTGTATGATTAACCACTCCATCATTATTTTATGGAGCTATTTTTGTATTATGACAGTATGAAGGGAAACATTGAAGTGTAGTGTTTAGTGTTTGTAGTTCATTCCCCCCCTTTTCTTTTTCCACCCCCCCTTTGTCCCTTCCCTCTCCCCTTTCCTTGTGATAGTTTTGTGTAGTGTTTTGTAGCTATGAAAAATAAAAAATTTATTAAAAAATATATATATACTGCCTTGGTCAGGCCGCTCCTGGAGTATTGTGTGCAGTTCTGGAGGCCTCACTTCAAAAAGGATGTGGACAAAATCGAGAGGGTGCAGAGGAGAGTGATGAGGATGATCAGGCGTCTGGAGACCGAGCCCTACGATGAAAGGCTAAGGGCCTTGGGAATGTTTAGTTTGGAGAAGAGGAGGTTGAGGGGGGACATGATTGCTCTCTTGAAATATTTGAAAGGCTGTCATTTGGAGGAGGGCAAGGAGCTGTTCCAGTTGGCAGCAGAGGGTAGGATGCGAAGCAATGGGCTTAAATTACATGGATATTAGGAAAAACTTTTTCACGGTCAGAGTAGTTCAAAAGTGGAATCAGCTGCCTAGGGAGGTGGTGAGCTCCCCCTCACTGGCAGTTTTCAAGAAGAGGCTGGATGAATACTTGTCAGAGATGCTTTAGGCTGATCCTGCACTGGGCAGGGGGTTGGACTAGATGGTCTGTATGGCCCCTTCCAAATCTCTGATTCTATGAATCTATGAAAGAACTCAAGCAAGCAGGCCCAAAAGCTTACTGCAGGTCATCTGAGAGTTGGTGTTTCACAGAGCCCAATAGCAGTGCCCCAGGCACCTCAAAAGCCAGGAAAGAAAGTGGGAAGAAAGTGGAAAGAAAGAAAGAACTCAAGCAAAGAGCCCCATAAGCTGCCTTGCACCCACTGCAGGTCTGCGAGTGGGTGGGGTCAGAGCACAATAGAACCCACCAGGAACTCAAAAGCAAGTAAGAGTTTGAAAAAA
Source organism: Eublepharis macularius (assembly GCF_028583425.1). Lineage (NCBI taxonomy): Eukaryota > Metazoa > Chordata > Lepidosauria > Squamata > Eublepharidae > Eublepharis > Eublepharis macularius. The sequence continues at coordinate 11,044,918 of NC_072802.1, forward strand.
AAAATCAAGGCCAAGAACCTAAGAATTTGAAAGGGGAAAGAAATCAGAGTAACCCGATAGCACAGTAAAAGGATTTTTAAAAAGTGCTTCACTAAGCAAGCAAGAATTGAAAAGGGAAAAAAATTAAACAAGAATGGATGGAAGAGTTAGCCCTCTTGCAACCAAAGCCCCAAAGCCCCTTGCCAGGGCACTAACTGCTCTCACAATGTGCAATGCAAAAGAAAAACTTCCGTAGCAAGCAGTTGCTAACTCGCGCTCCTGCTCTCAAACTGAAGCTGCGCTTCACATGCTTTCTCTTATATAGGAAACACTAGTAGGTGCTCTCTGTTTGGCTGATAGAGCTGCCAGTCATGGTTTCCTGGGCTGAGTTCGGTGTGTTCCAAAAGAGGAAGGTGACTCAACACCGTTGCCTAGAAAATTGATTGAGCAGCGATGGTGGGAATCCTGACATAACGGGCCAACGGACAGACGGACAGAATGCCCCGAAGTTCAGCGCTTTCGTGAAAAGAACATGGCCTGTGTGTTCGCGAATAACGAACAAGGTAAATCAGTGGGGAAATTAGGTCCGTTATGTGGTCCGGGCCCACCTCTATTATTAACCTACCAAATATCACACCGTGACCAACTAACTAAACTTAAATAAAACAAAACTCAATTCCAATATACAGAAAATGAAAAACAAACTTTGTTACACCTCTTCACGTTACTCTACTAGAAGCAGTTGGCTAATCATGCTCCAAGTACTGTTGAGTAAAAAGTGCCCTCACAGTCAGAGAATGGAAGAGCACTTAACCCTCCCAGTACAATACTTGCTTCCAGAGTAAGCAAAATTCTTTGTATTGCACACAAGCCAAAACAATTAAATACAATATCAACAACAGGTGTGAATAAATCAAAATATGCCCTCCAAGGGTCTAATAGTGATACAAATACTTCAAGACTTGCAATGTACATAGAGGTACAAAGTTACCCCACAAAACATCAATTTGTAACAATGATATTTCAAGAATGAATTGTGTAACCGCTATTTTTGTCAATTCAGAAAATGAAACCTATGATGTTTGCATATAAATATTTGAGGTTGGTTAATAAATATGAGACACAGAGTCTTAGAGAGAAATAGAATAATGAGTTGGAGAGTCCAATTTTGCTAAAGCTATGGGATAAGGCTTTAAGCCATACCCTTGTTGCTGTTCTGGATTTTAATTGTGACTTACTCAGCAAAAAAAATTATGTTTAAGGTATATTGGACATCACAATACTTTTTTTACAAAAATTTTAAGCACAGTATCTAACTGTTGGTGGTGTAATTCATAAAATCCATCTCTTAAGCATATGCTTTGGACCTATTCAGTCATTCAGCCATTTTGGGAGGAAGTCATTAAGTCATATTAATTTTGTATTAGAAAACTCATTTATTTATGAGGATGTTAATGTATTGTTAAACTAGTGGTCTGTCTCTTCGAATCTAACTGATGGTCAATGAAAATGGTTCCTTCGTGGTTCCTACAGTTGCTAAAAGACTTATATTACATAATCAATTTATTCTGCTTATATGACCATAGGCCTTAAGCATAATTAAACATGATTAAAATCAAATATAATAGCAATACATTAAAATGCAAGAGCTACACAGTAAAAGGTGAATGATAAGTGATAGTACTTCACAAAACAGATAAAAAATAAACCCATATAGTTAAGATTTAGCATTTAGATATATAGGAAAATTCAGATTCTGAGTGCAATGACACACAGAATCTCTCCTAAAAACTAGTTTAAAACTAATTTTGTTGTTTCAGTAAAATTATAATTGCCAAACATTTCGCCACCAAGACCATTATCTCCAGATCAATGTCCACCAATAAATAAGAAATCACCCACGACTCCAAAGGGAGGTGATATTTAAATAAAATAGGGAGTATCCAATAGGACCTAAAGGTAGTCCATTGAGAACAAAACAAAAAAGACATATATTACAACACTGGAATGACAAAAGCCCACTTCCTATAATTCACTGGATTGAAGACCTTATAAACTTATCAACATTTGAACGTATCACATACAGATAAAAATTGCATACGGACTTAGTTTTAGATATTTAGAAACTTTACAGATACTTCTGTATAAATTTGCCAATAGCGTTTTTGTAGCCAGCAGTTTTTGGGGGTGGTGGTGGTGTCCGTTGCTGGCAGGTAGATCCCTCAGTCCCTCTCCAGTGAACATGCATTTGTTCCAATAGAAAAGGCTTTATTCAGGATTTTACAGTTCAGGTCTGCACTCCATCACATAGCTTGGTAGAAGTGAGGAATCAAAACATAGAGGCTATGATATACTTGAAAACTCCCGTACTCCAGCAACAGTTAGGTTTTTGGTGCGCAAGATTACACGGGTTCTGTGAGAACCTCTTATAGTTATGAGTAAACAATCAGTACATTCTAGGCATCTGGCAAAGTAGCAAAACTGGCATCTAGACACTTAAGGTCATGTTTAACTGGGAGATGCATACTTTTGGAGAGATACAGTGAGAGGCCCTGTCTTGGGGCCTGGAGAGCAATAATTATACATTGGAGAGAACATGGTTAATATGGGTAAAGGATAGATCACTGATAGATTACAACAAGTTAGCATTAAGACATTATAACTTCAGTATACTGTGGCATCAGTGATACCACAACCAAATCGACATGGCATGGCTATACACAGACATGACAGGTGGTTTGCTTTTTTATTTTTTGTTGTTTTGCACCAATAAAGTAATTTAAAACATTAAAAATAAAAAGAGCTTGCTTTTCGTCTCTTCCCCCTCATTTGGGGGCTGGGCCATGGGCAGTAGAGGCCCCACAAGTGTGCTTCCCAGGGCAGTTGCCCCTGTTGCTAAGACTTTTCTAGAGTGATGAGGTCTCTGCTTCTGGCCCCTGGATCCCTAAGCCTTGGCTGGTTTTCCCACCCAATGTCATCGGATTGATTGTTCTCTTGGCAGAACCACCTTTTTCTTCTCCTGCTTGAGCATACTGAAATAACAGGTCCTCTAGTTTTCTCAATGTCCACCAATAACCATGTGGATAAGGGCAACCCAGAAGATATCATATTATTGAACTCCCAAAAGGATTTTGACAAGATACCTCACAGAGCAGTGGCCAAGTTTACAACAAAATTATTCAGGATGGTGAAAAGCAAGGCAGATTATGAGGAGCTATAGGAGGATTTCTCTAAACTGGGTGAGCGGGCAACAACATGGAAAATGAAGCTGAACAGTGATGCATACTGGAACAAAAAAAATCCTCATTTTAAGTATATGCTGATGGGGTCTGAATTGGCTGTGACTGAGGTTGAAAAAGATCTTGGGGTTGTAGTGGGAAGACAGATGAAAATGTTGACTCGATGTGTAGCAACTGTGGAAAGGCAAACCCCATACTAGGATTGATTAGGAAAGGGATTGAGAATAAAATAGCCAATATTGTAATGCCCGTATATAAAGATACTATGCAGCTTCATTTAGAATACTGTGTGCAGTTTGGGTTGCTACTGTCAGAATATGGATGTCAGGTTGTGGCAGGTAGATCCCTGGATCACTTCAGCACGACACATGTCCTTAGCTAAATGATCTTTATTCAGGAATTCAATCTTGTACACATACACAGGTCCACAGGAGTACATGAAGTAAAAAGCAGTTGCCTGTTAACTTCTCATTGAAAGGAATAACGCTTCAGGCTATTGCAAGACAATATAATCACCCAACCTCCTCCCCCCTAGATCACAAGTACAGAAACAGTTTGGGAAACATTTCTGGAGTTCCCACACTAATCAGACAGGACACTGAGCAATGCGACATTCAAGGCCAGTCTTAACAATCTCAAAAAAACAGATTGTCCGCAGCTGTGAGGCTGAGAAAGTGAAAGTGGTTACTGCCAGCTAAGGACTGTTCTTATCAGTTACTACATAAGACAAGGTACAACACTAAAGCATCTCTGGATCATGCACTTAATATTGGTATGGACGAATGGGTACATTTGAACATGACAGCTACATCTTAAAGAGGATATTGCAGAGCTAGAAAAAGCACAAAGGAGAGCAACCAAGATGATTAAGGGGATAGAGCACCTTTCCTATGTAGAAAGGCTGAAGAGTCTGGGACTTTTTGTCTAGAAAGGGATTGGTCATGATAGAGGATTATAAAATGATGTGTAGAATGGAGAAAGTCAATGAAATTGTTGGGGGAGAAGTTCAGGATAGAGAAAAGGAAATGCTTCTTTATTCAATGAGTAATTAAATTCTGGAATTCACTGCCAGCAGAGGTAGTGATGGCCACAAGCAAAGATGGCTCTAAAGGGGGACTGGAAAGATTAATGGCGGTCAGGTCTGTCAGGGGCTACCAGCCATGGTGACATTCAGAAGCCCCCTGAATCCACTGCTAGGCAGCAGCATCAAGGGCCTCTATGCTCTGTTTGTTTGCCTCCCAGGGCAACTATTTGGCCACTGGGTGAAACAGTATGCAGGTCCAGATGGGACCACTGGTCTGATCCAGTAGGCTCTACTGATGTTCTGACATTCTGAAGGAAATGACAGCCTTGAAGGGCCAAGTCTATGGTATACCACAATCTACGAGAAACAGAAGTTCTAGAGTGACATCTCATCCCCACTGAGCTCCCTCCTCAACTTCAACCCTCCCCAAGCTCCAACCCCATGTCTCCAGGATTGTTCCAAGCCAGAGCTGGTAACCCTAATGGTGGCACATTGCTCTGATGCAAGAGTCTTGCCACAGAGGTAGGCTCCTTGCACTGCAGGAGAGCATCTCCATTAGTGGAACAAATCTAGGCGATCCAGCACTTTGTGGTAGGAACAGCAGAGTCATTGACATGTCTACCCTTAATTATAGAATATTTATGAACCAAGGGATATGATCTACAAGACAGACGACCAACTCAAAAAGTGTCAAGAGAGTGTCAAGTTTTGTGGGGCCTTGCTCACTCCTAGATGCTGAAGATGATTGTAGCAAATTGGCCAAAATGATGCTGCTTATTCACAACGCTGTGAAGCTCCTTCAAAAGCAGCAGCTGCAAATGCTACAGGTAGGGTTGTCAACTCCATTAAGAAATTCCTGGAGATTTGAAGGTAGAATCTGGGAAGGGCAGGGTTTGGAGAAGATTTGTGTGGACAATGCAGGCACTGTTAGGTGGATCTGTAACTGGTTGACTTGTAACTGGCTTATAAATGGTTCCTCATCCTCTTGGAGAAGAGTCAAGTGGAGTTCCTCAGGGATCAGTCCTGGGACCTGTTCTGTTCAACATTTTTATAAATGATTTGGATGAAGGAATAGAGGGAATGCTTATTTAATGATGATACTAAATTGGGAGGGGTAGCAATTATGGTAGAAGACAGGGTCAGGATGCAGGATGACCTTGACAGGCTGGAAAACTGGGCTAAAACAAACAAAATGAATTTCAACAGGGATAAATGTAAAGTTCTGCATTTAGGTAGGAAAAATCAAATGCATAATTATAGGATGGGGGAGGCTTGTCTTGGCAGTAGTATGTGTGAAAAGATAGCTAAAAAGGAAAATGCGATTTTGGGCTGTATCAACAGAAGTATAGTGTCTAGATCACACAAAATGATGAGATTGCTCTACTCTGCTCTGGTTAGACCTCACCTAGAGTATTGTGTTCATTTTTTGGCACCAAAATTTAAGAAGGATATAGACAAGTTGGAACGTTTCCAGATGAGGGCAATGAAGAGGGTGAGGGGTCTGGAGACTGAAAGCTAAACTACTAGAGGTAACTTACACGAGGATGCTCACGTGAAGGGAGTTGCAATGTTAGCTGGGAAGCTGAGTTTTAAAAGACAGATTGGAAGGCTTTTTCAATTTCCCCTCTCTACAGAGCCGGCAAATATCGCTCCTCAGGGGATTTATTTTCTCTTCACCTCCCAAAGGCTCTGTCAGTTTCACCTCCTCTTCTTGGAGGTGAAGAGGAAATAAACAAACCCTCTGAGGAGCGATCATTGCATCTCTGTAGAGAGGGGAAATTGACAGAGCCTCTCTACAGAGCCTCTCTACCGCCTCTCTTTCCCCTCTCTACAGAGATGCAATGATCGCTCCTCAGGGGGTTTGTTTATTTCCTCTTCACCTCTTCCTCTTCTTGGAGGTGAAGAGGAAATAAACAAACCCTCTGAGGAGCAATCATTGCATCTCTGTAGAGAGGGGAAATTGACAGAGCCTTCTGATCTGTCTTTTAAAACGTGGCTTTCCAGCTAACATTGTGACTCCCTTCACGTGAGCGACCTCGAGCAATTCGTCTCTTGTAGTTTAGCTCTGAGTCTTGTGAAAAAAGGTTGAAAGATCTCGGAATGTTTAGCCTGGAGAGGAGACAACTGAGAAGTGATATGATAACCATCTTCAAGTACTTGAAGGGCTGTCATATAGAGAATGGCGTGGAGTTGTTTTCCATTGTCCAGAAGGTCGAACCAGAACCAATGGGTTGAATTTAAATCAAAAGAGTTTTCTGCTAAACATTAGGAAGAACTTTCTGACAGAGTGGCCCCTCAGTGGAACATGCTTCCTTGGGAGTTGGTGGGCTCTCCTTCTTTGGATGTTTTTAAGCAGAGGCTAGATGACCATCTGACAGCAATGCTGATTCTGTGAACCTAGGCAGATCATGCGAGGAAGGGCAGGAAGGGTTACATCAGTGCTTATGCTACATGCATCTGACGAAGAGAACTGTGGTTCTCGAAAGCTTATGCTACAGTAAAGTTGGTTAGTCTTAAAAGTGCAACTGGACTCTTTTTTATTTTGCTACTATAGACTAACACAGCTAACTCCTCTGGATCAGTGCTTAGTTCTTGTGGCCCCTTCTTACACACCCAGGATAATGCCAATCACCACTTTGGGGTCAGGAAGCAATTTTCCCCAGGCCAGTTTGGCTAGAGAGCCTGGCAGTATTTTACCATCTTCTGGGCATGGAGCAGGGGTGTGTATGTGTGTGTGGAGGAGGTATTTGTGAATTTCATGCATTGTGCAGGGGGTTGGTCTAGATGACCCTAGAGGTACTTTCCAATCCTATGATTCTATGATTCTATGACACACAGTCCATCCTCTGAAGCTGCCATTTCTTCCAGGAGAACTTATCTCTATCGCCTGGAGAGCAGTGGTAATTCTTGGAGAACTCCAGGCTCCACCTGGAAGTTGGCAAGCCAAGCACCACAGTGCAGCACTTTAGCACAGTGATGCAGTTCAAGTATGGTCTTATGCCCAAAAGAATAAACACCCTCCTGGCTTTTATGTCAGTGGGACAGGATCTTTCTTAATAAATACTTCAGGAGGAGTTCAGTGAGAGAATGGGGGAGGCTTTGACTAAGCTGTCCAAAGTACTTTCTTGCCTGAAGCAGCTGCAAGTCCCCACCCAAGTTGCAGATGCCTGGGAGCCAGTTGGCTCACTCCGTGCATTAGCATTGTTTGTACTGTGCCACCCAAGTGGTGGCTTGGGTAGAGAACTAGCCCTAGCCTTGGAATGGCAATAGGGTGTTACAAATGTGTCCCTAATTTGACATATAATGAATTTAAAAGGTGCAGGAGCCAGAGTGTTGGACTAGGATAGAATCATAGAATCATAGAGTTGGAAGGGGCCATACAGACCATCTAGTCCACCCCCCTGCCCAGTGCAGGATCCGCCTAAAGCATCTCTGACAAATATTCATCCAGCCTCTCCTTGAAAACTGCCAGTGAGGGGGAGCTCACCACCTCCCTAGGCAGCTGATTCCACTTTTGAACTACTCTGACCGTGAAAAAGTTTTTCCTAATGTCCAGCCGGTACCTTTGTGCATGTAATTTAAGCCCATTGCTTTGGATTTTACCCTCTGCTGCCAACTAGAACAGCTCCTTGCCCTCCTCCAAATGACAGCCTTTCAAATATTTAAAGAGAGCAATCGTGTCAGGATCTGGGAGACCCAGGTTCAAATCCCCGTTCTTCTGTGGAAGCTCAGTGAGGGCCCTTGGGCCAGTCACTCTTTCTTAGCCTAACCTACCTCACATAATTCTTTTGAGGATAAAATGGAGTACAACAGCTGCTTTGGGTCCCCATTGGGGAGAAAGATGAAGTAGAAATGAAGTCAATAAATAAATAAAAATCCCCCTAAAGGTATCAATCAAGCAACAGATAATGTTGGTAAGTAAACCATGCATAATTGAAATCAATGAGAGAGAGAGACATTTTCTTTGTATGCTGAATGTCAGCTCTTTCCAGGACTAGGTTGCCCCTGGCAAGTCACTGTTAAGTTTCCAAATCAGCTGTGCAGGGAAATCATTCAAGGGGAATCATCAGTACGTGGTTACAGAAAGCTGTGGGATGGCTTGTGTTGCATACTTAGAATCATAGGATTGGAAGGGACCTCCAGGGTCATTTAGTCCAACCCCTTGCACAATGCAGGAAATTCACAACGACCTCTGCCACCACACACACGCCCAGTGACCCCTGCTCCATGCCCAGAAGATGGCAAAAATTCCCTCCTTCATGGCTGTCTCATCTCTTGAATGCAGGCAGCCCCCTTCAATACTGTTTTTTAAAAATCTGCAGCAACAATAGCACACAAAGCTTCAACCCTATCAGCACAACCATGAGATTTGGAAATTTGCTTTATATTTAAAGGTTTTAATTTTGATGAAGTTCAATCCTGTATCAGATCCCAGATGAGGAGGCTTAAGCAAAACCCAGCACTTTCAAACCTTAGTCACCTTTGTTTTGTAGTAATATCAACCAAATGTAAGCACAGTTTCTTGTTTCAGCAGTTTTCTAAGCTTTCCCCCCTGGGAAGCACTCAATACCCTAGGTTGCGTTGACTCCATGGTGAAGGGGCAAGCACCCTACATGTGCTAAGAATAGCATCCTTCTTATTTCACACGTTTTGGGTCTGTGCAGTGCAATACAGTCCACATAGATGTCCGGAGCCATGAACCTTGGCTCAGATTAAGCTGTGCAAAACATGCTGTTAGAATGCGAAGGAATGTATAAATATTGCTGAGATCTGAGATTTAGAGCCATTTCACTCTCTTCAGAATGGCTTCAGAGTCATGATCCAGTTTGGAAAAGAATAACTCTGGCCAGAGTCTTGTCTGTTCTTCGTCTCCTACCTTCTCATGTAAGCAACATTTCTGAATGTTCAAATGCCCAGGAAGCATTCAGTGAAAAGGCTTATGGCAATTACCAAACTCTTACAGCAGTTTAGCAAGATGAGGGGTAATTATTGCCAATCCCCCTTTTCCTGTCTCTCAGCGTGTGTATGGAACATTCAATTGAGTTCTGCTCATTACTGAAAGCTCCCTTTATAATTTTAGCATTATGTTGATAAATGCCGGTAATGAAATGGTATGTGCTTTATTGCTGGTGTTAACGTTAGCTTTCTGTCTGATGGTTTAATATCAATGTATAATTTCTCCCCATTATTTAAAATGAATGTTTCCAAGGGTTTTGCACCTCAGCTGTTCTTTTGAAAGCAAAATGCTCTTTGGTTTTATTCCTCACCTTTACCTTTTGTCCTGCACCACAGAGGGGTCGGCTCTTCCATTCACTAAGTGGATGACTAATGGAGTCATTTCACAGCGGTGGTACATGGAGAGCTGACCCCTGAGGTTGCTCCAATCACAAAGCCTTGATGTTCACAACAAATGTGCCTTTTGTAAATGCAATGCCAAACAAAAAGGGGGAAGAAATAGAATTTTCTCCTGTGACACAGGATGGCTGTTTTCTTTCACTTGAGCGAGTTACATAAATGTGATTCTTTGTGCCAAAGAGAGAGACAGGAATAGCCAATGTTGGCTAAAATGACATTAATGGAATGCAAACCACGAGAGATGTCAAACAAAACAAGTGATGGACAGAATCCACCTCCACATTCTTCCTGGTGACCCCTTCTCACTGAGTAGTGCAAATTCAGTGGCTAACTATGATGTCTCAGATGTATATCCAAAACATCTAAAGGTCATGAAGACTACAGTTCCCATGATTCTTCAGGCCTCAGATGTACTATATATGCCCACTGCATCCTTCCCTCTCTGTCTTGCAAATCAAACTTGACAGGCCATTTAGCTAGTCTTATAACAGCGCAACCCTAAGCAGAGACGCATGCTTCTAAGTCCATTCAAGAGAATACAGGGCTTAGAAAGGTATGTCCTGACTTCAATAGCCCAGGCTAGCCTGATTTTATCAAATCTCAGAAGCTAAGCAAGGTTAGTAAATTGATAGTCTACCACTGGGTTGCCAGTGGTAGACTAACTCTCAGCTGTTTGACCCACTGCCTGGTGATCGTTGGTGGTCAGCAGGAGGAGGCAAGCTGCTCATAAATCACTTACTACTGGCAGGCAACCTGGGCAACCCAGACAATGTCACTTCTGGGAAAAACCTGGAAATGATGTTGGGTAGCTCTAGGAATTGCTGGAGAAACTCGATAGAGCTTCTGGCAATTCCTACAACTATTTGCCATCACTTCTAGGTTTTCTCTGGAAGTGCCATTGTCACAACCATTATGCTGCGCCCCATGCATAGTGTCTTCCTGTGCAAGCCTCACTTCTGCTTCATGTGCAAACCTTTGTGTATGTGTGTGTTTAATATATGAAATATATAATATGGAAAGTGGCCAATTCATTTTGCAAAAAGTGCAAAAATCCCCTCTGCCACCCAGGATTCCAGCTAATTTAATGTTCTCCAATTATGAACAGAGCAAACAATATCAATAAAATCCTGTCACGATTATTAGAAAATGGCAAAATCTGGGGTATCTGCAGCTTCCTTAATAGTCTTTTCTGAAGGTAAATGGCTAAAAGCCATTAGAGGATTTATCTACTATTTTATTTGAAAACTGTCCCTTTGCATCCAAAATGAGAGAGGCCATTTCAGTTACACATACAGGTACCATATTTCCTCTGTTAGCAAACTAGGTTTTTAATAGCTGTATGAAAGGCAAAATTTCAAACAGTGCTGTTTTTCCTGGCATGGAGATACGTTGATAAAGGAAACAGCACCTGTTGAATTACTCTCTCCAGGCAGCTATTGTAGACCCATTGCCTCTGTCTGCAGAGAAAAGGCAGCAGCCCTCATTCTTTCAGGAAAGAGTAAATGGCAAGCTAGGTCGTTGGTAGAAAGAATAGAATCCCCTTTGGGCAGCAACCCCATTGATCTCTTAACTTTAAGATGCTGCACAGCAATTGGCTGCTGCTGGAATAAAGGGGTTGCAAACCCTTTTAATACATACGGTAAGAAAGCAGGCAATATTTACTCTAAACTCAGCTATATTGCTTATTTGCCATTAAGTGATTGCAGAGCAATTTAGCTCTTTGTATTGTGAGCAGCTGTATCTGAATGCAGATGAGTGATATTGGTAAATCCTGAGATGCTAAGGCACCTTCTGTATCATCTGATGCTACAGCTTTACCTGGGTGCCCCTTAATTGATGTGTAGAAAGGGTTGCTTCCACTCCAATAGAACATGCTGTCTCAACAGGTTAATCAGAACAAATACTAACTTTGCACACATTTCTAGGCCGAGATTGTCAGGAATACTAGGAATGAACTAAATCTGAAGGCTTAGACACTTCGATGGCCAGAAAAAGGAGAGGTGTCTTTGTGTAAGTGTCCTTGAGATATGCTCTTATTGAAGGCAACTTTATAGTTATTTGCAATTCATGAGTGCTTTGGGAAGGGTGGTGGTACAGAGAATTTATAATTCAGCATCGTTGCCCAATTCCTTTCCTGGCCAAATTAGCTAGTCCACTAAATGAACAGCTGCTGCCCTGATGACAGCCACCTGAATCACTCCCTGAATCCATAGCACCTAGAGAGATTTCTTTGTGTATTGTAATGCTCTGAGGTTTTGCATTTTCCCCTTCCCTGACAGCAACAGCCAAAGCTATGGAGCAGAAGTGATGGGACTCCTAATGCCATGATGTTGCAACAAGAGGCATTCTCTGCTGGAAATTGGGGCAGGGAACAAGCTAAGCACACAGTGCCTGTTTTTAGCAGCAATTGTTTATTTAGTGTAACATCTCATTTGGCTTCCCTGAGATGTTCATAAAAATTGTCCCTTTGGTAAGTTTTGAGCTGTTTGCTGCAATACCATTTTCTGGCCATTCCCGGTGGTGGTGTTGATGGGTGGCAGAAAGGAAATTGACAGTTCTAGGGCTGTCAAGAGAAATTCTCTTAATTCCTTTTTACCTAGTTTCTCTCTAAAACCCAACAATGCTTTTCTTTTTCTCTTTTTAGGAATTTGAAGTCTGTTTCTAATCAATTCCTTTTTGATCAAAGAGAAATTTGAAGAACGAAAGGGCAGGATGAGAGGTTCTACAGAATTTCAGAATTTCCCTCGATAGATGCTCAGAGGCAGGCAGCATCTTCCCAAACCTTCAGTCTTCCTGCTGATGCAACTGTCAGAACTGTGGCTAGATAATGACCTTACTCCAGACTACCTCCTGCAATCAGACAACAGTCCATTGTTTCCAAAAGGCTTTTACTGAAGAAATAGTTCATTATAGTCCGCTAGCCTGAATGCAATATTCAGGATGGTACATGTGCATTGTTACCAATGAAGAGCAAAGCATGAGGTACAAAGTAACAGATCACAGTAGGCCCAGCCTCCCCCCATAGTTCTCAAAACAACCCCTTTGAAGTCAGTTTCCCAAGGCTGGTCCTTGGTGGAACATCGGTAGCCAAATCAATCCTCTTCTGTGAGATAGCTGCCTGGGAACCTGTGAAGAGAGCACTTAAACACTGAAAGAATTAAAAATGGAGTCGGTTAAGCAAAGCAGTACAATACAGCATTCTGAACCTGACATTCTGCCCCCTCTAAGATGCCCCCCCAGGTTTATGTGGGTAACGGGAGTGAAATGTTTTAACTAGTCTAGGAGCATGGACATGTACAGAATTCACCCACTCATCGAACCCAGAGTCAAAGTCCTTCCATCTGATGAGGTAAAACAATTGATTTTGTTTTATTTTAGAGTCCAAAATTTGTTGAACTTCATAGTGGGTTTGATCATCAATTAACGTAGGGATGGGAGGGGCACGGGTGTGCCATTGGTTTGCAGAAGGGGCTTTTTTCAATAAACTAACATGGAAGGTATCATGTACGTGGCGTAGATTCTTTGGTAAATCCAAGGCAACAGTCACTTTGTTGATTACTTTGCGAACAGGAAAAGGTCCCAGATATTTTAACGCTAGCTTGCGGCTGGTTTGGGTTACTTTCAAGTTCTTTGTGGAAAGGTAAACGAGATCCCCAGGTTGCAATTCCCATTCCGCCGCACGGTGGCGGTCAGCGTATTTTTTGTAATCCTGTTTGGCTTTGATGAGGTGTTTTCTAATTTGAGTCCATTGTTGGGCTGCCTCCCCCCACCACTCGGTGACGTCTTTGGAGACTGGAATAGGAGGGGGGAGCGCTTCAAATGGAAATGGCTTGAAGTGAAAGCCGTAGACGACTTTGAAGGGAGTTTCCCCCGTGGAAGCGTGCACGCTGTTATTATATGAAAACTCTGCTAAGGGGAGCAAGTCAAACCAGTCATCCTGTTGGAAATTAATGTAACAGCGTAAAAATTGTTCTAAGATCTGGTTAGTTTTTTCCGACTGACCGTCTGTTTCCGGGTGATGGCTTGAACTCAAACCTTGTTCAATACCCAGCAGTTGTAAAAGCTCCCGCCAGAAGTTGGCAACGAATTGTCCGCCGCGATCCGAGATCACCTTGGATGGAAAAGAATGTATTTTTACAATGTTTTTTATGAAAATATCGGCTAGCTTTCTAGCAGAGGGAATTGTGGTGCAAGTTATAAAATGAGCTTGCTTGGAGAACAAATCAACCACGACTAAAATACAGGAGTGCCCCTTTGAGGGGGGTAAGTCAGTGATAAAGTCCATAGAGATTATTTCCCACGGTCTACTTGGCGTTTCTAAAGGTTGTAAGAGTCCTGGAGGTTTGCCTTTTCGGGACTTGGCGCTGAGACAAATGGGGCAAGACGCTGTCAGAATATAAACTCACTTGCACATGTGTAAAGGCTGTTGTGCCTTTAACATAGAGCATAGGGTGAGTCAGCAATTTCTCTGACAGTTCACACCTGATCAATTAAGCTGGGATTGCGGCAAGATTGCATCAGCCGTGTGCTGGTTGGCTGACTCCAACTCACCCTATAGGCTAGTGGACACTTAAAAGTCCAGCCAAAGGTTTGTGCATTGCTGATCTGCTCAGCTTGGTGCCTGGTGCAAACCTTTGTCGCTCAGAACAATCTTGGATAACTCTGGTAACTGACCTAAGGACTGGACTCTGGTTTTGCTCTCTCTGTATGTATGTATGCTGAGCACTTTTGCACCTGTAATATATGGACTTGTATAATACACCATCTGCACTTCATCACAACGTCTTGGCTCCAGTGTTTTTGTTGTTGGGCAAAGCGGGTCACTTGGCAGCACTAATTACAGACGGCTCTTCCGTAAGGGTTATGGGCCCAGCACGCTTCCGCTGCGCCAGTGTACCTGCCGCCTGCAACTGAACCTGTTGGTTTGCTGGAGCATCGTTTGGATCGTTGTGTGGCAGCTCAAGGGTTGGAACAGACGCTGACTGGTTACAAGCCGGTGCCTGGACCCGTTAAGGCAGCTGTGAGTGCTGTGAGTGCATGGGAGTCCTGCAGAGTGCAAGATAACAACCATGGCACAAATGGCTCTCATGCCGGCTGAAAGGCTGGGAGCCGATAACTATTTTACGTGGGCAGTATGGATGGAACATTATCTAAAAAGGGAAGGGCTGTGGACTGCTGTAAGCAACCCTCCCGCTGCTCCCACACCTGCAGATCAGACTAACATTGAAAAAGCCCTGGCCACCATCGTTTTGAGTGTGGATAAGACTCAGCTTGTCCATGTGATGGGTGCTGCTTCTGCCAAAGCTGCATGGGACGCTTTGAGAAGGCTACATGTGAGGCAAGGAGCGGGCTCACTCATTACTCTGACAAGAAGGCTTTACCGGTGCTATCTACAGCCGGGGGAGTCGATGTCTTTTCACTTGACTCGGATGGAGGGCTTTTTCCAACAGCTGGCTCAGAGAGGAAAAATCCTGCCTGAACAGGACAAAGTCTTCGCCCTGCTCAGCTCTCTGGATGCCAGGTTTGATAGCCTCATTACAGCCTTGGAGGCAAGAGACGTGGACAGTTTAACGATGGGCCTCGTCTCTGGGTTGCTGCTTGAGGAGGAATCAAGGCAGCAAGAAGCGAAGACTGCTACGACCTTAAAGAGCTCTGCAATCAACAAACAATGCGGAGGAGTGTCCCAGCACCTGCCGGAGAAAACTTCCAGCGAGGAAACTGCACTGCGTGTCCGTCATTGCTTTGCCTGCGGTTCTACACAGCATCTAAGGAATGCCTGCCCATCCAGCCGGAGGAAGAAAAAGCAGCAGAAGTCAGCAGGAGTCGCAAGCAGTGGTGTGACCCAGCGTACTCAAACAGCACTCGTGTCTGCTGGACCCTCTGTGTCTGGTGGGAGTATCTGGCTAGTCGATTCGGGCGCTACACAATCTTTTTGTTGTGAGCGTGACTTGTTGGTTACTGAAACAGAGCCCAGGCTCAGCCATGTCTCCCTTGCAGACGGCAAAGCTGCTTCAACGGTCTGTCAAGGGGAGATTTGTTTTCCTGCATTGAAGCACTCCCTGGAGGGGGTGCTTTGTGTCCCATCCCTGCAAAATAACTTACTCTCTGTGGCTGACCTTGACAAAGAAGGTTTGCTGTTTGCTTTGCTAACGGAGAGTGTACAATTTCCAGGGACGGAGTGGAGCTGCTGTCTGGACCACGAACTAACAATGTTTACATGGTTAAGAACTCTCCTACCATTAGCCATGTGAGTAACCGCCCTTACCACGATGGGTGTATACACTTTCTCCATCGCAGGTTTGGGCATGCTTCTTTTGGGGCTTTGGAGAAAACTTTGGGACTGCTAGGGGTAAAGGTGAAGCCTTGCAATGCTTTCCTAGACTGCAATATCTGCAAGGAAGTAAAAAGCAAGGCAGCCCCAGTAGCCAAACACAGCCAGAGGCAGTCAGCCAAGCCTCTTCAGCTGGTTCATATGGATGTGGCTGGCCCCTTTCCTCAAAGTGTGTCTAAGAACCAATATGTGCTTGTAATAGTGGATGACTGTACAAGGTTTTGTTGGGTGTATCCCATGAAACATAAGTCAGAGGTTTTTAGTACACTCAAGTACTGGATGAGCAGAGTTCAGAGACAGCTGGACACTGCTGTGGTATCTATCCAGTCAGATAGGGGGGGCGAGTTCTGTTCAAACCAATTAAAGGCATGGTTGCAAAAGCAAGGGGTTGAACAGAGGCTTGCCAACACTATGTCTCCTCAGGAGAATGGTGTGGCTGAGAGGTGGATACAGACTCTCAAAACTAAAATGCAAGCCCTTTTGGCTGATAGTGGTCTGAAGAAACACTTCTGGGCTGAAGCTATGAAGGTTGCCAGCTATTTGGCCAACAGGACTTGGACTTCTTCCATACAGGACATTCCATACCATGCCCTGTATAAGAAGTACCCCAACATAAATCACCTCAGGGTCTTTGGGAGTAAAGCCTTTGTAAACGTCCCTTTGGGTAAGAGACGGACCCTGTCCAAGAAAGCCAGGGAGCTGGTTTTTCTTGGCTATCAGTCAGGTTCAAAAGCCTACAGGTTCCTGGGTGATAGAAATGAGGTGATCTTCAGCCGGTCCGCGGGGTTTAAGGAAAATTCTCGCTGGGAGAGGCTAGGTGATAGCAACCACTCACAATTGCTATTGCCTCTGGCCCCTCCACAGCAGGAGGAGGAAGTTATCACTCCAAAAACTCTCAGCCCGAAGAAACGGCATGCTTCTGTGAAGCAAGAGGAGGGTGAGTCGGCTGTCAGCCGATCTCCCCCTCCTGCAGAAACAAACAGTTCCTCTCCCTCCTCCAGCCCTGCTCAAATGCAGGCTGTGCCGAGGAGGTCACAGAGGGAAAACAAAGGTGTGCCGCCAGACCGGCTGGGCTATTCACAGGCCATAAATTATGTTTACACCTCTGAGCCAGAGGATTTTTGGCAGGTTCAACAACTGCCACAAAAAGAGCAAGAGGGCTGGAAGGCTGCTATGCAAGAAGAATACCAGTCCCTCATTACCCATAAGGTTGTGTCACCAATGTGGCTACCCAAGGGTGAAAAGGTAATTGGGTGCCGGTGGATTTTCAAAAAGAAACCACTGGAGGATGGTTCTGTCAAATACAAAGCAAGACTGGTCGCTAGGGGATTCTCACAAGTAAATCAGATACACTATGACCAAGTCTTTTCCCCAACAGTAAAAACCGAGACTTTCAGAACTGCATTGGCTGTAGCAGGTTTCAAAGGGTGGAAAGCTTTCCACTTTGATGTAAAAACTGCCTACCTCAATGCAGATCTTGAAGAAAGTCTATACCTGGATCAAATTCCAGGTTTTCCCATGGGAGAAAAAGGTATGCATTTAAAACTGCACAAGGCTTTGTATGGGCTGAAACAGAGTGCCCGGCAATGGAACCAATGCCTGGATCAGGCACTAAAAGCTCTGGGTTTCAAGCAGAGCAACGCTGACTCATGTCTGTATACCTTACAAAGGGCAGGTAAATGGGTGCATTTACTGGTTTATGTAGATGATCTATGTCTCATAACAGAGCATGAGAAGCACCTAACATGGTTCCAGTGCAAGCTGCAGGAAAGGTTCCAACTAAAGTACCTGGGCCCCTTAAGACACTACCTAGGGGTGGAAGTGACCAGGCACTCAAATGGAACCTATGTTTTGTCCCAAGAGGGAAAAATCCTGCAGCTCCTGGACAAATTTGGCATGGCAGAAGCCAAGCCAGTTAACACTCCCATAATTACAAATAGCTGTGATGAAGAAGGTGAGCTTTTTCCTCACACAACATTATATCAATCACTAGTGGGATCTCTCCTGTATCTGTCCTCCTGGGTTCGGCCTGATATCGCGTACGCTGTACACCGTCTTTGTCAGAAGAATGCCAGTCCTAGGCAATCTGACTGGGTGGCAGCCAAACGAGTCTTGAGGTTTCTCAAGGGCACTAGCAACAGGAAACTAACTCTGGCAGCCAGCCATACAAACCTGTTCGCTTTTTCAGACTCCAGTTGGGGGGACAGGGAGCAAAGGAAATCCACCACTGGTATAGCTATTTATTTGGGTGGTGCCCTGGTTCAGTGGAAGGCAGTAAAACAAACGTTTATATCCCTAAGTTCCGCAGAAGCAGAATTTGGTGCTTTAAGTTCCTGTGTCACAGAAGTGGAGTGGTTTACTTCGCTATGCCATGATTTTGGTATAGCCCAAAACAAGGTCATTATACACTGTGACAACACGGCTGCTATTCAGTTAGCTAGGGAGCAGAACTTTAAAAGTCGCTCCAAGCACATAGGGATCAGGTATCAAAACGTAAAAGCAGCTGTTGACAAAGGGTTGGTGGACCTGCAATACAGCAACACTGAACAAAACATAGCTGACATGTTTACCAAAGGGTTGGATGTGATAAAACATAACATATTCACTGAACGGTTGTTTGATGGTGTAAATATGTAAGGTCAGCTGTGTATAATATATATAAATGATATGTGACATGTGGCAAGGAGTTTAGCAGGAGTGTCAGAATATAAACTCACTTGCACATGTGTAAAGGCTGTTGTGCCCTTTAACATAGAGCATAGGGTGAGTCAGCAATTTCTCTGACAGTTCACACCTGATCAATTAAGCTGGGATTGCGGCAAGATTGCATCAGCCGTGTGCTGGTTGGCTGACTCCAACTCACCCTATAGGCTAGTGGACACTTAAAAGTCCAGCCAAAGGTTTGTGCATTGCTGATCTGCTCAGCTTGGTGCCTGGTGCAAACCTTTGTCGCTCAGAACAATCTTGGATAACTCTGGTAACTGACCTAAGGACTGGACTCTGGTTTTGCTCTCTCTGTATGTATGTATGCTGAGCACTTTTGCACCTGTAATATATGGACTTGTATAATACACCATCTGCACTTCATCACAACGTCTTGGCTCCAGTGTTTTTGTTGTTGGGCAAAGCGGGTCACTTGGCAGCACTAATTACAGGCGGTTATTCCGTCAGACGCTACATATTGGGAGATGTCTTTGCACATGCCCAGCCACTAAAATTGGCGTTGCACTAAGTGAAGCATCTTTAAGAACCCATAGTGCCCCACCGTGGGAGCATCATGACAACGTTGCAAAACTTCTTTCCTTAAACTTTTGGGTACATAGAAACGATCTCCCCAAAGCCACTCCCCTTGATCGGAACGTTGCAGTCTGTCTTTGGGCACATCCTCCCCCTCCTTCTCCACTTCAGCTTTCAGTTTTAGTCTGCACCCTTGATACTTCCCATCCCATGGGAAGATCTTGTCTGGGAGCTGGTGCCGGCATTGGGTAGGCATCGAGCGGAGCGAGTTGTAAAGGAGGCTGTCGCGGCGTTGGCGGTAGCTGTGGCGGAGGTTGCTGAGGGTAGGGTTGAGGTTGGTGCGGTAAAGGCGCTCCCGGAATCGGCTGAGGAGGTCCCCTCGGTGCCGGATGCACTGGTGCTGGCCGGAAAGGTGTCGGCCGCCCCCGCGGTAGGCCTCCTGGCACTGGTTGAAGGGGAGTGGGAGCTGGCCGCAATGGAGGCGGGTGAGGAGAGATGGGTTGGAGAGGTACCGTATCCCCTCGCGGCCCTGGTGTCAGTAGAGGCCTACCCGCTCCTGGGACGACCGGTGGTGTGGTTCCTCCCGGTAGGCTTGGGCGCTGGTTCGCTTGTGTCGTGGGTGGTGGGACTATCGGGGAAGCTGGCTCTAGCGGTCGTTCTGGTTCTCCCCCTCCTCCTCCAGTCCCACTACCGGCCGGAGTGATAGGGCGATCGGGACGAGGGTCTTCCGGACACGGTTCTCCACCTCCCCCACCGGCGCCGTTGTCTCCTGATGGAGCCGGTTGCTCGGGACGGGGTTCATCTGGACATGGATCTTCTGGGCAGGGTCCTTCCCCGGTGACAGAATCCTCGTCTCCCGTCTCTGGTGGCTGTTGCGGCCACAGTTGATTTTGCAGGTCAGCCAAACTTTGGCTGATGTCAGGCAGACCAGCTGGCAGATCACGGCCTCTGTCCCCCACTACTAGCACTGAAAGCAGGTGGACGGCATTGGCCAAACTTTCTTCCATATTTACGAGTCTGTTCTCCAACAGCTGCACTCTATCTGTAGTTTCCTCCTCCCGTAGTTCCGTGTACCCGCTAGCTCCAGCAGACTGCGAGGTCGGCATAGTTTCGGGCGGTGGTCCCGTGGTTAGCGTCTGCTGCCACGGCAAGGGTGCTTCTAGCCCTTGTTCCTCTTGAGATCTCGCGGCTAAAACTCCTTTTGTCAGGCCAGTGATTGCTGATATCCCTGAATCAATGGCAATCGTTCAGCTCTGGAGCTGTACCCATTGGTGCTCACTTACATCTTGTTGCCCCGACCACGGGGTGACTTCCGCATAATCCCAACTCAGGGCGCCACGGCGGGACGTTTCCCACTCCGTTTGTTCGGTCGTCCTGTTCCAGAACAGCCACGGTCGGCCTCCGGTTTGTTCGGGTATGGATTCCAAACTGCGACGACTATCCAGCTGCAACTGCGTGAACATCGTGCTGGCCCTCCGGTCCCTCGTTTCCCTTGATCTTGCACCCCACTGCGTCGGGGTGGGCAAGGAGAAAAGTGGTGCGGCTGTGGCTCTAGGCCGTGTATCAGCGTTGCTGGGAGCGAGGGTATAAATCGTTGTAACCGAGGAGCCGTTTCCTCTTGGTACAGGTTCTTGGGCTTCCAAGCCTTGAGAGCCGGGGGAGGCATACGGGTCAAACAAAGGATCCCTGACTGGGACAGCTTTGGAGTCCGTTTGATCCGGCTTAGGCATTGGAAGAGGTGATTGGTAACAAAATGTCAGAACTGTGGCTAGATAATGATCTTACTCCAGACTACCTCCTGCAATCAGACAACAGTCCATTGTTTCCAAAAGGCTTTTACTGAAGAAATAGTTCATTATAGTCCACTAGCCTGAATGCAATATTCAGGATGGTACATGTGCATTGTTACCAATGAAGAGCAAAGCATGAGGTACAAAGTAACAGATCACAGTAGGCCCAGCCTCCCCCCGTAGTTCTCAAAACAACCCCTTTGAAGTCAGTTTCCCAAGGCCGGTCCTTGGTGGAACATCGGTAGCCAAAACAATCCTCTTCTGTGAGATAGCTGCCTGGGAACCTGTGAAGAGAGCACATAAACACTGAAAGGATTAAAAATGGAGTCGGTTAAGCAAAGCAGTACAATACAGCATTCTGAACCTGACAGCAACAACCTGGCATATCCTGCTATATAAAAGGCTAACCATGTTCCAGACAACTCACTTCCTACACTGGTGCACCTCTAGAGGACCCTGCTGTGGAGGAAAGTCCAGAAGAAGCAGCCCATCCTCTGAGACCACACCATGGTGGGAAGCCCAGGCAGGGATCAGGCGTGGAGCAGACGGCAATGCATGCCCCCTGCCTTCACCCAGCTGGGATCAGGAGTGAAGCAGGTGGTAATGCTCACCCCACCCCCGCCTTCACCCAGCTGGGATCAGGAGTGGAGACGGTGGCAATACCCGCCCCTTCACCCATGTGGGATCAGTCACAGAGGAGGAGGCAATGCCCGCCTGCCCACCCTCCTCTTTCTAGAGCCAGTTGAGTTTTTTCCCATAACGGGCTTTGTTACTAGGATGACATAAGAGAACTGCAAGGGCTGAAGTTACAAAAGGGTGCTTTGATTTCACTTCAAAGAGGAATGAAAAAGAAATTATACTCTTAAGAGAGAAAAAAAAATGAGGAAAGGCTCTCTCTAAAAAAGTAAATTTCAGAAAAAGAAATTCCCCACCCCATAGCAATCCTAAGTTCCCTCTGATGTGCTGCCATGAAGGTGCAAAGTATAAAGAGCCTGCTCCTGCCTCATTAATGCAGCCCCAACTGCTGGATACAGCAGCCCACACAGGGACTGTCATTTGCTCTAGATGGCTAGAGTGACTATGACTCAGAGAAAGAGCCTCGGCGTTGCATGCAGAAGGTCCCAGGTTCAATCCCCAGCATTTCCCATTAAAAGGACCAGGCAGTAGGTGATGTGAAAGACCCAGACCTTAGACCTTGGAGAGCTGCTGCCCGTTTGAATAGACACTACTGAGGGTTGTTCAGCTTCACGGGTGTTCCTGTAAGATGCAAAGGGGGAGGCCGGTCTGTGTGCAGGGCCAGTATATCCATTGAGGCAGTGCTGGCAGCTGCCTCGAGTGCTGACCGGGGGAAGGGGCGCGCACTGTGGGGCTGGTGGCGGCAGCACTGGCAGCTGAGCAGGAGGGCTGGAAAGCCACTCCCATGTGCTGCCCTGGCTGCCTGCCGCACCTGGCCCACAGGTGCCAGGCCAGGAGCGCATGCTGGAGGCGGTAGCGTGGGGCAACTGAATAGGCAGCCTCCCAGCCCTCCCACTCAGTTGCTCCATGCTGCCGCCGCCACTGCCGCTGCCGCCAGCACACAGCTGTGGGCCAGCCAGGAGCAGCAGGTGGCCAGGGCGGTGTGGGGCAACTGAGCGGGAGGGTGGGAAGCCACATGCGTGCCGTCCCAGTTGCCTGGGGGGTGGCCGGCTCGCAGTGGCATGCCCTGTGTGGCATGCAGTGGCATGCCCTGTGCCTCCAGGTGCAAATATCTGGCCTCAGGCACCAGAAAACCTGGCACCGACTCTGTTTGTGTGTATTTTGGCCTTGCTTGAGATCAAGGAGTATATATTTGTCCAAATAAATGAAGAGCAGAAGGTGATGCCATATTACAAATAATGTTTATGCCTAAAAAGGGAGGATGGGGCTTGGAAACCGGTGAGTTCTGCAAAAAGAGATGATGCAGCAACTAGCTTGCTGCATGTTCTCGTTTACGTCTCTTTTTATTCTGAACAAGGCATTTTAGATGGCAAGTCCCTTTGCGAAAGATGCTCCACATTCTTTTCACTCTGTTTTCCTTCACCCGTTTCCATGTTTGTCTCTCTCTCTGTGTGCGTGCATGGGTTTGTGTGAGTGTGTGAATGAAACATCCTCTGTTAGCCTCAGGACTGGCTCTGTTTTTTTGCGGGATCCCTAGGCAAGTGGCCCTTCAGTGCTTTCTTTATATATATATATATAAAAATATTTTTTTTATTTTTTAAATAGAAAATAGGGACTAAAAAGTAACGGGAGGGGGGATAGAAAGAGAAGAAAGAACAAAAAGAGAAATTGCATATCTATTACATTGCACCATTCACTCTAATACATGTCTTAGTATTCTGCTAATCAGTTCTCTATTTGCAAATTTTTCCATTTATCTTCTATAATGTCCATAAAGGACCACATCTTAGTTGAAAATTAAATTTCTCCAAACTTATCTTTTATCCATTTGTAAAAAGGCTCCCAAACGTCATTATAGGTTGTAATATCCAATTCTTTCAATAAACTCGACAATTTGTCCATTTCAGCCGTCTCAAGTATTTTTTCGACCAGGTTTTCTTGTGTTGGGATAGTTGTAATTTTCCAAAGTCTCGCATATGCAATCCTAGCTGTTGTAATTATATTCAATATCAAATGCTTTTGCACTTTATTGACCGGGACTGATATGTGGTTTAATAAAAAAAAGATCTGGTTTCAAAGGTAGTGGAGTCATAAGTATCTGTTGTAACATTGTATGTACCATCTTCCAGAACTCCACTGCTTTTTTGCATGTCCACCACATATGGTAATAAGATCCCGGTATCTTCTCACACTTCCAGCAATTATTTGACATATTTAAGCGGGATTTAGCTAACTTAATTGGGGTTAGGTTCCACCTATAAAACATTTTATATACATTTTCCTTCAATGAGGCCGATTTTGTCATCTTTAAATTACTTTTCCACATTTGTGACCATTGCTCTAAGTCTATTGTATGTCCCACATTCCCGGCCCATTTTATCATAGTATCTTTGACCTCCTCCCCCTGTAATTTTGCCTCTATAAGTATAGCATATATTTTCTTTATCATTTTAACATTGGTACCACATAGTATCACATCAATATTTTCATCCTTTTCATAAAAACCCACTGTTTTGTCTTTTTTATATCTAGATTCCTGTTGTGCCTGGCCCCACCATTCCAGCTCAATGTCTAACTCTACCATTTCTTTTGGATTTTTTAATAGCCCAGCTGGTTTCAGTAAGATCTTATAGGTAGGAGTTTTTCCCTCTTTTTTCAACGAAGGATGTGTAAAAGCTTCAATTGGGGAAACCCACAAAGGAATTTTCTCATAAAAAGTAGATCTTATTCTTTCCCAGACCAGTACTAGTGCTTTCCTTATCCAGTGATTTTTAAAATATTTATGATTATCCCATTTTTTATACCAAAGAAATGTGTGCCAGCCCATCAACAGGTCATGTCCTTCCACGTTTAAAAGTCTTTCATTTCCCAAGGTAATCCACTCTCTCAGCCAGGTCAGCACACAAGCCTTATAATATAGGAGCCAATCTGGTAGGGCAAAGCCCGCTTTTTCCTTAATGTTGTGTACTGGGCCGAGCAAGGCCTCTAAAGTAGTTACTGTATTGATTGTAATGCACTATACTGTGTTGAGCTTGAAGTTCAGTCAAGGCTCCCAAAGCCTGCATCCTCATTGGTCCATAATCCCTGCAATATCACTGGTTACTTTCTCAAGACAGCAGCCAATCGGTCCTCTATAATAAAGACCAATCAGTGGCCTGTCTACTTCAAACATTGTATATAGTTTATGCAAATGATGATATTCTAAAGTATGCATTCTCATTGGCTATCAGGTATTCTGGGGGTGGAGCGGTGAAGCTGCTGTATATATATTGAGGGCTTCTGTTCAGTCTGTCAGTGTGTGTTGTGTTCCTGCTAAATAAAGAGCTGTTGAATCACCTCGTGTCTGAACCCACTATTTAACACTTATCTTGTAGGGCTTTCAGCTTAATTCATGGTTTTTTGTTCTGCCAGATAAAAGATTGTACAGCCCGGTTAAGGTCTTTAAAGAATACTTGGGGTATTCCTAATGGAATATTTTGAAACAGAAATAGAACTCTTGGAAGAACATTCATTTTTATTGCTGCTATTCTTCCCGTCAATGGTAGCTGAAGATCTTTCCATCTTTCCAGGTCTTTTTTGATTGTTTTAATCAGTGTCCCATAATTATCTTCATATAAGTAGCTACATCTATTAGGCATCCAAATTCCTAAATATTTTATCTTCTTTTCAATTACTAGTTGTGATTTTTGAGTTAATTCTTCCTTCTGTCGTTTTTGGATATTTTTAGTAATCAACTTTGTCTTTTGAATATTTATTTTTAATCGTGCCAAAGCTCCATATTCTTTGATTTCCTGCAAGAGCTTCTGTATTGACGTTAAAGGGTCTTCTAAAATAAAAACTAAGTCATCTGTGAATGCTTGTACTTTGTATTCTTGCTTCTTAATTTTGGCTCCTCTGATCTCATCTGAGTTTCGGATCTTGACCATAAGTGGTTCCAGTGTCAGTATAAACAATAGAGGAGATAATGGACAACCTTGTCTTGTTCCTTTTTCAATTTCTATTGGTTCTGTTAGTTGGCCATTAATTGAGATTCTAGTCCTTTGTTTATCATAAATTCCTCGTATTATTCTAAGAAAGTTTTCTCCACACTCTATCTCATCTAGATGTTTAAACATAAATTGCCAATTGAGATTGTCAAACGCCTTCTCTGCATCAAGGAACATCAGAGCCATTTGTTTTTCTGAATGGGCTTCGTAATACTCTAAAACGTTTAATATTTTTCTTATATTATGGCTAGTCTGTTGTCCCGTTAAAAGCCGGCCTGATCTTGGTGGATCATCTGGTCCATTAGTTTCCTCATTCTCCTTGATAATATAGTTGCAAAGATTTTATAATCTATATTCAGCAGGGAGATTGGTTTATAGTTTTTGATTTCCTTAAAATCTGTTCCACCCTTTGGTATTAACGATATTGTAGCTTCTTTCCATGTTTCTGGTATGGATTCTGTAACCCATATTTCTTCCATCAGCTTATTAAAGGGAGGAATTAGGGTTTCTTCAAAGCATTGACAATATTCAACTGGTATACCATCTGGGCCTGGAGATTTCCCCTTGTTTTGCTTTTTAAAGGCCTGTATTATTTCATTCATAGTGATTGGGTCATTTAGAATTTTCCTCTGTTCCTCACTGAATTTCTTTAATCTCATTTTTTTCAAATAGACATCTTGTTGTTCTGGTTTTCCCATAGAGCTTCTTATAGTAGGATTCAACCACCTTCTTTATTTCATCCTGAAGAACTTTCCCCTCTCCTTTTTCATCATTCAGTGACATTATTTATCTTTTGGTATTTTCTTTCCTTAGCTTGTAAGCTAACCATCTTGTAGGCTTGTTTGCATTTGCAAAGTAATTTAGTTTGGCATATTTAATTTTCTTCTCCATCTCCTCCGTTAACATCAAATTAAGTTTATGTTGAAGTATCTTTATCTTCATTTTTGATGTACTGTTTTCAGGAGCATTTTTAAGTTACATTCCTCTTTTTTTAGGTTTGTTTCCAGATTTTGATATTCTTTGTTTCTCTCTTTCTTTTTACTTGCCACGTATCTAATTGCCAGTCCTCTAAAGAAAGCCTTACTTGCATCCCATACTATATCTATGGTAGTTTCATTATTTAAATTTTGTTTGAAATACCATTCCATTTCTTTGGAAATTGTTTCTTTAAATTTTTTGTCTTTTAATAAACTTGTATTTAGTCTCCACCTAAATTGTCTTTTTTACTCTTTTATCTTTATTAACAGAGGGTTGTGGTCTCCAATCACTTGTGGCAGAATGTCTATTTCATCCATATCCACCACTAACGATGTTGAGGCCCAACACATATCTATTTGTGACCAAGATTTGTGTCTGTCAGAGTAGAAAGTATAATTAGTTGAGTTCAAGTTTCATGTTCTCCATTTTTTCAGCCATTTCAAATAATTTTTTAGGAAGCACTTTCCCCCCCTTTTCCCCATTCTTCACATGTTTCCTATCCAGTTTTTTGTCCACTACTGCATTATAGTCTCCACAATGCACATGTCATTGTATTTCATATGTATTTTTAACTTTGTCTGCTGCAATGAATGTGTGTCCCAGGTTCTTACAGTTCAGGAGCCTTTCCTCTTTATCTCTGATATGGGTTTCTTGAAGGCATATAATCTCTGCTTTTGAATTTTTTCAGGTATGTAAATGTTCTTCTTCTTTTTTGAGGGGAATTCAATCCATTAATATTCATTGAGAGTATTTCTAGAGAGTTACTGGCCATTACTTCTTGCCTCTCTTACTACCTTGTTTATTTTCTTCTCTGGTTTTCTTCCTGGTCTGTACTCCTCCTCTTGCTCCATCTTCTGTTTCTGGTTCTGATTCAGACTGTGGGCTTACATTTTCTTCTCCCTTGCCTTCCTTGGATTTCTGGTCCACCATCAAATTCTTTTGAACAAACGCTTGTGCTTTAGGTTGAACCTTTGAACCTTTGTAAAAAGTAGTCCCTCTGGTATCAACCATCTATATTGTATTCCATTTGTGCGTAGCAAATCTGTCAGAAATCCATATTCCCTTTGCTTCATTCGCACCTCCCATGGAATATTTCGTAGGACTATTACATCTTCATCTTGGCACTTCAAGGTAGTCTTTCGTGTTGCTTTAAGAATATCATCTCTGATTCTGTGTCTGATAAATCTTACATGGATTTCCCATGTTTTTTTTTTCTTTTTTGCATAGGATGAACTGATCCTATAGGCCATGTCTATTCTGTTTCCATTTCTTCTGGTTGAATATTTAGTGCTATTGCCAATAGCCCTGATGCCACCTTTAAGGTATTTTCTCCTTCTTCCTCCTTCACATTTTGCAAACGCAGTATCAATGCTGCTTTCTCCATCTGTAAGGTTATTGATTTAGTTTCCATCATCAACTGGCTTTTGGATACCTTCTCAATCTTATCTTCATTCTGTTTAGTCTTCTCCTCCACTTTTTCCACCTTAGATGTTAGTTCGGCTGCATCCTTCTTGGTTTCTCTCATCTCATTCTGAAACTTTTCAAACCTATCATTCATAGTTTTCATTTGGTCAAGCAACTGAGCCATGCTAGCCTGTATTGTCTGGATTGATGCCTGTGTGGATATAGATGTCTGTGCCATAGCTGTTGTCAGAGATTTGAGGCTTCCAGGGGATGGTTTTTGGCCTTTTTCTTATTCTTTCCCTGGCAACATCTTTAAACAAATATCTCCACTCTATTATTTAGTGAATCTATCCTCAGCTCAGTAACTTAAAAGTAGTTAGGTCTCATTTACCCCACTCCCTCCTTCTAGCCACTTAAGATAGAAAAAAAATGTTTTGTTTCATAAAACTCAATGTTCCCAAACAGTTCTCTTCCCAGCCAGACAATATTTAAATATCTTTCTAGGAGAAAAAACACAACATTCTCTCTTGCTGAACCAATTTATGCCCCGGAAGTTACAGTCTTCTTCTTCTTAAAGCTACAAGAAATGGGAGAGGCACTACGCAGATTCAATTACTTTGCACTCCATTTTGGGACCCCCCCCAAAAGAAACAAAAAATAAAAAATAAAGAATGAAGATCCAACCAAGTAGAGGTCCAGCCAAACTTCAGCAATAAAAAATAATCCACCATTAAGAAAATGGAAGGATGAAAAGGAACAAAAAACACAAAAACATATGTTTATATCCTGGAATGGGAGAAAGAAAAAATACAGGGACCAAAATCACAGAAGGCAAAAGGGAAACAAAAACAAACAAAAAACACGCAGGCAAAAATCACACTGTAATCCAGAGAGTCTTGATCAGTAGCTCAGAGGTCTTTCTCTTTTTCTGTCAATCCCAAAACTTTTCTGAAAATTGGTAACGTAGATCATATGTTGATGTTACTAAATATCAATTGGTGACCATATAGAAGTCTATTGAGCTTTTTCTTCTCATATTTTAAGGGTAGTCTTAATTTGTCACTTAGTATAGAATAAATGAAAGTCTGTCCTTATGGTATCTTGGATCTTAAGCAATTAGTTTCTTCTCCTCCCCTTTACCTTCAAACAAGGTAAAAAGAGAAGCACAAAAAGAGAAGGGGGGATACTTGAAACTTCTCTAGGTTGGTAGCTGCTTCAGTTAGGATGAAAAGAAAAAAGATTAGATCTCACCCATACGTTCAGAATGTATTAAAACGTTTGCTGTTGCAGATTCATGGTGCTTGTCATTTTCAGTCATGCTAAGTTATGCAGAGTTTGGGATTCCTAGCTCACGGGCCACAAGGCTTCCTCTTCACCCTCTGCCAAACAAGCAGGCTGGGGGTTGCAAGCCGAGCCACCACTCCACCTGATGCCCCCTGCCGTGCTCCAGCTTAGCCCCCCTCACTGAGGGGGGGGGACTTTTGAAGATCAAGAGCTGAGCTTCAAAGAGGATGTGAGGATCAGGTTTCTGAGCTGAAGCTCAGCAAGCCCAACAGCGCTGCACCATTTCCTGGTATCAGCAGGTGTCCGCCCTTCAGTGCTTTCTGTGCTCACAGCCTAAATGCACTGGACACATGCACATTCCTGGAGGAGGGGCAGGGGAAATGAAACAATTTTACATGAAGCCCTGTAGGTTCAAAGGGAGGTCAAAGACCTGGGCTCCACTCCTCCCAGTTGCCTCTTTCAGCATGAAATGGGAGATTTCTCCAGGGCCCTCTGAGGCAATCTCCAGGTGGGAGAAGAAGAGAGCCAAGTTGTTTGGTGTAGTGGTTAAGAGTGCTGGAACTCTAATCTGGAAAACTGGGTTTGATTCCCCACTCCTCCACTTGAAGCCAGCTGGGTGACCTTGGGTCAGTCACAGCTTTCTCAGAGCTCTCTTAGCTCCACCCACCTCACAGGGTGATTATTGTTGTGGGGATAATAATAACACACTTTGTAAACTGCTCTGAGTGGGTGTTAAGTTGTCCTGAAGGGCAGCTTATAAATTGAATGTTGTTGTTGTTGTTGTTAGTAGTAGTAGTAGTAGTAGTAGTAGTAGTAGTTGGGGGCAGTGAGCCTTTTGCTGGGTGGTGGGCTTGTCAGGAGCCCTTTTGTGCTGATTTGTGATGCTGACCCTGGCCAGCTTCATTGCAGGATGATTTTGGGAGAGAACTGAAAACTCATCCACAAACTGCTCATAAGCAATGGTCAAGAGCTACATATGCAGAAAAGACACAGTGAAGAGGAATTCAGTTTTGCCAAAGATGGTGAGAGTGCCATTCTTTAACATCCAGAAAAGTTAGCCATGTTATTTATTTATGTCATTTATAGTCCACCTTTCTCGCTGAGACTCAAGGCAGATTACACAGTATGAGATTAGTACAATCAGTATCAAGTACATTTCCATAAACAATGCCATTGGGTAAATAGAGACAAGTTTTAAAAGACATAGCATCAGCAAGAATCCAATATAGAGTAAAAGAAATACTGAAACAGGACATAATCAATTCTAGAACTAACATTAGACAACATAAAGCAGAGTTAGTACATAGGAGTACATATTTAAAGCAACACATAATATGTAAGACAATTTAGCAGTGACGTCTATGGTCCCTGACTCATTGGCAAAACATCTGATACCCCCTCCCTACAATACAGCCCTCCAATTTCAGTAAAAAGCCTTTTTGAATAATTCAGTTTTGCATTGTTTGTGGAAAGCCAGGCGAGTGGGGGCTCTCCTGACTTCCTCAGGCAGGTCATTCCACAGGGTAGGGGCCAGCCCAGAGAAAGCCCGTGTACAGGCTGCTGCTGATTTCTCTCATGTGCAGCCTGGTACTTGCAGGAGACCCTGTTCAGATGAGCAAAGCTTCTGTAGTTGCAAAATAGTAAAGAGTCCAATAGCATCTTTAAGAATAACCAACTTTACTGTAGCATAAGAAAGCTGTGGTTCTCAAAAGCTTATGCTACAATAAAGTTGGTTACTCTTTAAGGTGCTACTGGACTCTTTATTATTCTTTAACATGCTGCTTTAACAAAGCCAATGCCAATTTGCACAGCATCCTAATGATCATCACGCCAAAGATTCTGCTATATTTCTATCCTCTGTGTATAACGACACTAATTATGAATCTGCTGTAATTAAGCTAATGCAACGATGTTGGTGTGATTAAATGAAAAGCTGGGCTGTAAATAAAGATGGAGTGATTAAAAAGGAAGAGTTCCAGGAAAATATGAGGCTGGCATTAATACAAAAGTAACCAGCCAAGAGCTTGGTTTTCAATGTTTCTTCCTGAAGACTTGGGTTTTGTTGTTTTACAACTCCAAGAAGCCAACTGGGTCATACTCTGCATAATTCCCCAAGAATGCACAAACATTGAGATGGGTAGCCGAGTGAGTCTGTCTGTAGCAGTCGAAAAGAGCCAGAGTCCAGTAGCACCTATAAGACTAACAAAATCTGTGCTAGGGTATGAGCTTTTGTGAGTCACAGTATCTGAAGAAGTGAGCTGTGGCTCATGAAAGCTCATACCCTGCCACAAATTTTGTTCGTCTTTGTTCGTCTTTGTTTGCACCTGCTACTGGACTCTGGCTCTGTTCTACTTTTAAACATTAGTCATAGCAAAGGCTTCCCATGAATAGCTTAAGTATGAAGGCAGACCTTCAAAGAAGAGGTGGGGCAGGTTTTTCATCAGTGCAGTGATTTCTGCTTCACCTTTAGCTTCTTCCTCAGCTGACACATAGATTGAAACTTGGATGTTCATTTTATTCCATATCCCCACCCCTGGAATGTTTAACAGTTCAAACATTTCTCCAACACATTCTTTTCTCTTTAAAACCCCTTTCAAAGTTTAATTAAATGTTAAATCAATTCTGTTTTTTTTAAAAGAAATTTTTATTGGGTGAGTAAAAATTAATATTACAGATTTTCAATTGAAACCTTCATTTCCATATTCTTCCATATTGGGGCAGTAGGGAGTTCTTCAGCCCTAAAATTGCACTCTTAGATTCCAAACCAGAGGATCCAGCTTGACCCTCGCCCCCGCTAAGCTCCCACCGAAGAAGAGATTCTCCCACAAAGACTGCCGTGAAAGCAGAAGACGCAGTTCCGGGCTCTCAAACGCTCATGTCATTTATTCTGCTCATACAAACGTCTCTTCCCATACATTTCTTTCCCCCCCTCCTATTGGCACTTCAAAAAGGAGTTCAGGATAACATTGCATCAGACACAGCAAAATTAGATTTTTTTTTTCATTTTTTGTTCTTCCTAAAACGTATATTGTCTTTCAAGTGTGGTCGCATACTTTAAAAACAGACAAATAAATATTCTTCCATATTCCCTTTCCCCTCCCCCCTTAATCTAAGACTTCTAACAGTTTTCTAACCCGCTGTCTAAATCTACTACTTATATCTCCTTTTCTATTGTCAACCGTCTTAATACACTACTAAAATAGATATGTATTAAATTAAGCAAAACCTAACATCAAACTATCAATTACATTATATTTCTAACTTATCTCCTCTCTTCTCTTGTAAAGATCAGTATCTCTTCCTTTCTGTAAGCTTAATAGTTATCTAACAACCATAATTCTCCCTTTACGTCCCACTTCTTTTCCAAATACTGTTTTAATTTCCCCCAGTCATTAAAAAATTCTTCTGGATTCTGTTCTCTCAGCTTTCTCGTCATTTTGTCCATTTCTGCCATGTACAGCAATTTTTGTATCCAATTTTCTTTTTATTTTTTTTTATTTTTCATAACTACAAAACACTACACCAGACTATCACAAGGAAAGGGGAGAGGGAAGGGACAAAGGGGGGTGGGAAAAGAAAAAGGGGGGGGGAATGAACTACAAACACTAAACACTACACTTCAATGTTTCCCTTCATACTGTCATAATACAAAAATAGCTCCATAGAATAATGATGGAGTGGTTAATCATACAGAGAATAAACATTTCAAATTCTGATTAAACTTTCCTCCCCCTTCTGGGTCCCGGACGCAATTCTCTCTGTGCAACTGCTGTTGCGATGCTCTCCTCCTCCCCCCCCCCTCCGGCTCCTCCTTTTCTTCGTTCTTGGTGCAGCAGAGTTCTGGGTTTTTATTCTCAAAATCCTTTAGTTGATCTTCTGATAATATCTTATAGGCCTGATCTTTATATCTGAACCATATTCCTTCCGGGAATAACCATTTGTACTTTATTCCATGGTCCCTCAGAAGAGCTGCAAACTTTTTATATTTAAAACGCCGTTTCCGGACTAGAAATGGAACGTCCTTCAAAATCTTGACTTTCAAACCCATAAAGTCCAAATCCGCATTGTATGAGTTATATAGGATGGTGTCCCGAATCTTTTTAGTTGAAAAGTCAATAATGATCTCACGAGGCAACTATCGCTTTGTTGCATATTTTGAAGAAGCCCGACGGACCTCCAAAATGGCGCTTTTAACCTCTTCTTTAGTCGTCCTCGCGGGTGTCGCCAGTAGTTCCGAGACCAAATCCCACAAATCCTCATTTTCCTCCTCTTTCACGTTTTGGAGACGCAAAATTGTCTGCGTTCGTTCCACCTGTAGCCCGATCAGTTGGTTCTCCACCAACTTCAGCTCCTTTTTTGTAGCCTTCACAAGTGACGCACTTTCCAGAGCAGACTTTTCTGCCCCCCCCGCTGCTGCCTTAATGGTTTTCACCTCGCTTTCAATTAAGCCCACCCTTTGATCAGTTTCGTTCAGCTTGTCAACAAAGGGTTTTATGGCTTCCACCACCGCCCTGCGCACCAATTCTTCGAGCGATTCCCCTTTCTGCAAGGTGGCCGAGATTGACTTACCGAGAGCGGGACTTTGCTTCTTTGCTGCCATTTTGGGGGGGGGGGCGCCAACAAAATTCTGGAACTCCACGAAGGGGAAGAGCGAGTCTTCTTCAGATCAACCTCTCCTTCACAAACACTTGTAGAACAGAAGGGATTCGCTTGTTTACAGGCTTCCGCCTGTTTCTTTTACTTGCCGTTTCTCGTTGCCCGGCGGCACTCGAGGCGCCGCGCACATCTGCCGGCCTCCATAGGGACAAACGGGCAATTCCCTCCCCGCATTGATTTCGGGGAGTTCTTCCCGCCGCGTCCCGGACCCTGGCTCCCTCCCTGGGAGTCCTGGGGGCTAATCCTTGCGGATCAGCCGCCCGGTCAGGGTGCCCGGTCGTTTCCTCCCGGACCAGCCGAGAGGAGCGTCCGGCATGGCTGAGAAAACGAAACCGAATCTTTTGTATCCAATTTTCAATAGATGGTACTTCTTGCGTCTTCCATTTCTGAGCATATAAAATTCTTGCCGCTGTTGTCATATAGAATAATAAAGTTCTTTGTTGCCTGGGAATCTCTTCTAATTTCAGGTTTAACAACAGCAGTTCTGGGTTCTTATTTATTGGGATTTGTAAAATTTCAGTCATAGCTTGTATAATATCTCCCCAGAACTGCTTTGCTACCTCACAGGTCCACCACATATGATATAATGAACCTTCATGGTTTTTACATTTCCAACACTCATTTGACATTTTGTTGTTCCCATTTGCTATTTTCTTCGGCGTTAGGTACCATCTATATATCATCTTGTAGACATTTTCTTTGATATTAGTACAAGTCAATATCTTCAATGTATTTTTCCACAAGTATTCCCATGCCTCCATTGTTATGTCTCTATTGCAATTTATGGCCCATTTCACCATCTGGACTTTAACAGTTTCATCTTCTGTATACCATTTTAACAAAATCTTGTAGACTTTAGAAATCATTTTCTTGCCTTCTTGTAGTATACTTTCTTCCAATTCAGAATTTTTCCATTTAAACCCCGATTTTGGACGATCCATGTCATATAAGCTTTTAATCTGTCTGTATTGGAACCATCCATAGTGGGAGGATAGTTCGTCTCCTGTTTTAAGCTTAATCCTATTTTGCTCCATTTTCAACACCTCCTTATATGGCAAACATTCCTCTCTGTTGTAAATTGTTCTCGGGTCAATAACTTCCAATGGCACCACCCACGTCGGGATACCTTCGTCTAAATATTTTTTATATTTTTGCCAGACTGTGTAGAGGCTTCGTCTAATATAATGATGCAGAAACATAGAGTCCGCTTTGATTTTATCATATCATAAGTACGCATGCCAACCAAAGAGTTTCTTATATCCTTCAAGTGTTAAGAGTTTAGGATTTTCTAATGACATCCATTCCCTGAGCCACACCAGACATATTGCTTCATGGTATAGTCTTATATTTGGTAATTGTAGTCCCCCTCTTTCTTTGGCATCACATAGAACTTTCATCTTCACTCGGGGCTTCTTCCCTGCCCATACAAAGTCCGATATCTTCCTTTGCCACTTGTCAAATTGCTTATTGTCTCTTATTATTGGTATTGTTTGCAGTAAAAACATAATCCGTGGTAATATATTCATTTTAATTACTGCTATTCTTCCCAGCCACGACAAATTCAACTTATTCCATTTGATTAAGTCTCTGTCTATTTGTTGTCATAGCCTTTCATAATTGTTCTTGAATAAATCAATATTTTTAGCAGTAAGTTCTATTCCTAAATATTTTACTTTATGTGTTACCTCGCAGTTGGTAATTTCCATTAACTCTTGTTGTCTTTGTTTCACCATATTCTTGCACAATAACTTGGATTTTCTTTTATTAACACAGAATCCAGCCAAATCACCAAATTCCTTTATCTTATCCAACAATCTTGGCATGTTTTGAATTGGGTCCTCTACAATAACCATTACATCATCTGCAAAGGCTCTAACTTTAAATATAAATCCCTTAATCTTTATACCTCTTATGGCATCGTCCTCTCGTATCTGCATCAATAAAATTTCCAATAGTTCTGGAGAAAAATATCCTGTCCCTTGCCTTGAGTAGAGGCTTAATGGTATGTTATTTACCAGGTGATGTAATTTACCTTTATGCCATGGAAAGATTCAGCTCCCCAGTTTCACACAGCCCTCTGTTAAAGAGATGGGACATTTTTCTCCAGGCCTGTTGGCAATCCTATGCATCACACTGGCTTTTAAATCGTGAGCCATTTTACATTCTGATGATTTAAGGAACTCTTCCACTTTAAGATTTCTTCCAATGAGACAGATTTTTGACAGATGAGCGGGGGTTTTTCTCCAGCTATTCCTCTGATCTAATTAAAATACACCAGCCAGCTCCCATTTGTATAATAAAGAACTATGAATTTTTTTTGTCAGAGAGATAAGTCTTTTCTTGTTGACATAATTGACTTCTCTATCTGCTTCTAGGGCTTGACCTCTTTTTCTGCATGAGTTGAAGTGACAGACAGGGAAAAAGAATAAGAAATCCAGCCCCCTGTGTTTGTGGCACTTCTAGGTTTAGGACACGTGGGAACCCGCAAGCACCTCATTTCTCCCTCCCCCACTATTTCCCTTCATTGAAAGCTTCCAGAGCCTCTTCCTTTTTCCTGCCTCCTCCTCTCCTTCCCACCCAGCAACTAACCTACCTTTACCTGCCCCCTATCTTCAGTTTTCCCTGAAGCCCCAATGTGTTATATACAGCAATATAGACTGCTGTGGATTGAGTTTCACATCTTACGCTTAATTCATTATTAGTTGGTGGTGAGATTCCATCAAGTCATAGCTGACTTATGGCAACCCCTGCTGGGGTTTTCAAGGCAACAGACATAGGTGGTTTGCCATTGCCTGCCTCTGCAACCCCGGTCTTCTTTGGAGGTCTCCGATCCAATTACTAGTCAAAGCTGACTTTTCTGTGATCTGACAAGATCAGACTTGGCTGGGCTATCCAGGTCAGATCATAATTAGCTTGCTCCTTATTTAAATTTCAGGCACCCTGGCACTATCTATACTACAAAACTTACCCTGCTGCACTCCTGCCCTGTGAGATTCAAGATGGCTTACACAGAAAAGTCAACACACTGAGAGTTTAAAAGCATAATACACAAAACATCATAAAAATTAGACCCCCCCATTACCTTATAACATCTGGCATCACCAAAAATTAGGGTAGCTTACTCCTAGGAGGGGCCTGGAGATCTCCTGGTATTACAACTGATCTCCAGATGACAGAGATCAGTTCCCTTGGAGAAAATGGCTACTTTGGAGGGTGGGCTCTGTGGTATTATACCCTGCTGAGGTCCCTGCCTTCCACAAACCCCGCCCTCCCCAGGCTTCACCTTCAAAATCTCTAGGGATTTCCCTACCCAGAGTTGGTAACCGTACCCAAAGTACATTTAAATAGTGGTTTTACATAATTTTCAGAACCTCTGAAGGGTGGGTGCCTTCCTCTCCAATCCAGAGAGGGCATTCCATAACATGGGTCTGGGGCTTGAAAGATTAAGCTGTTAACAGTCCAGTCTGATTATCAGACTGGCATTGTGGGCATGTATGGGCAGAAGAAGGCCCATAGATGAGCAGGTTCTTGGTCATGAAGGACTTTAAAAGGTAACACCAATAAACTGAACAGCAAAGCTAATTTACAGCCAGTGCAAAGATCTCACAGTTAATGTGCAAAAACTGGTGTTAATAGTAGAGGTAGACACGGACCAGAAAACGAACCAAAATTTAACATAGATCAGGCTGGTCCAGTGTTTGTGAACTGGCAGGTCATGGGATATTCAGTTTCCATGGACCCCACGGACTTTTCGCTGGTCCGTTGGTCTATGGTCCCTTAAAGCCTTTCAGCGCTGCTGGCAAGCAGCACCAGGAGCACTTTAGCATTTAAATTCCCCCTTACTCCAGCTGACTGGTAGCCCTTCAGTCAGCTGGTCAAGGGGGGTTAGACTGCTCCCAGCACCTGCTCCCAGCACCTGCCTAGACTGACGAAGTGGAGCAACAAAAGGAGATCCACCAGGATCCATAGGATACACTAACAAACACCAAACCGGGGATACAATACACAGCAATTACTGTATGATAGTGTATAAACTATTTATATAGTGCAAAGTGCAAAATAACATACAGTCAATTAGTAGATACAATAAATGAATATGATAATAAATCCAAGGTCTGTCTGTCCATTTTCTATACGTTAAGTAAGCTACACTGAATCAATCAATAGCCAAAGAGCGGAGTACTAGAGGTGCGTGTGCAGGTAGGTGATCAACAGTCCAAGATGGAAATAAAGATGCCAAGGGGCATATAGCCGACGGGCTTGTGCTTGCAAATTTCCAGTTCCTGTTTCGTGAGGTCACTTCTTCCTGGGCAAATTTACTAGGGACTGGAATAAAAGATTACAATAAATACAGTATAAAATGTCATAAATATCTTGTTAAAAATGCTTACAAAAATTACAAAGTTATATACAATCATTATTAAATGCATTCTTTAACAAATCCTATTTACTCACTCAACACCAACACTCCTACTCCCATAGTACTCTACTGAGCAATGTGGATAACAGACTGTAAAGTGCTGTAACAATACCCTTAAATAAACCTGGATAATCACATCATTAATTGCCTCCCTATTCCTTAAAGGAAAAACCACAGTCTAATGTTGAACTATTCTAGGTCACTTCAGCCTAAAAAGCAGGAAAAGTCCATCTCCTGGTTGAGCCCCTCCGGCGCCATGGAGTTCAATTCGAAAATCCATTTTGTCTCTAGCTGTAACAATTTCTTAGAGCAGTCAGAGACAGGAACGTCCTGGATTGATTCTAACACCGAAATCTTAAAGTCTTTGATGTCATTATGTTTCATCCAATAATGAGATACTAAAGGAGCTTCCTGTACTTTATTTCTAATACGGGAAATATGCTCCTGTATTCTTATCTTAAGTGGGCGCGTAGTGCTGCCCACGTAATACACCTGACAGCCGCACTTGATCACATACACCACATTCACGGTCTTGCAAGTGGAAAATCCTCTGTGGTGTCCCTGCCTAGCATCTATTATACTATTCAATTTGACCATCATGCAACAAACGTTGCACTCTCCGCAAGGGAAATGACCCGAAGGGATGGTTGTACCAGGGTCAATTGCTTTAAATTCAGAGTGTGTTAATATATCTTTCAAGGACCTAGTACGGCGGAAACCAATCACAGGGTATTCCTCGCAGCCTGGACGCCCGCTCACAAGGTGCCAATGTTTCTTGATTATATGGCTTTGTAATTTTTGTAAGCATTTTTAACAAGATATTTATGACATTTTATACTGTATTTATTGTAATCTTTTATTTCAGTCCCTAGTAAATTTGCCCAGGAAGAAGTGACCTCACGAAACAGGAACTGGAAATTTGCAAGCACAAGCCCGTCGGCTATATGCCCCTTGGCATCTTTATTTCCATCTTGGACTGTTGATCACCTACCTGCACACGCACCTCTAGTACTCCGCTCTTTGGCTATTGATTGATTCAGTGTAGCTTACTTAACGTATAGAAAATGGACAGACAGACCTTGGATTTATTATCATATTCATTTATTGTATCTACTAATTGACTGTATGTTATTTTGCACTTTGCACTATATAAATAGTTTATACACTATCATACAGTAATTGCTGTGTATTGTATCCCCGGTTTGGTGTTTGTTAGACTGACGAACTGGTCAGTTCACAAACCGGTGCTGGGCCATGAAAAGTTTGTGGTCCATGGTCTGTGAAATGCCATGGACCATGGACCGACAGCCTGTGGGTTTTTCCCGGTCCATGTCCACCTCTAGTTAATAGGTATACTGCTGCATTCTGTATTAATTGAAGCCCCACCAAGACTGCAATGCTGTTTTCCAATCTTGAGGTTATGTAGACATTACTTTCCTCTAGGGATACTGGGAGTTATAGTCTGGAGAGTTTATGAAAATTCTCTGTTGGAAAATGATAGTTCCTATTTGTCACATCCCCTGACAAGAAGGAATCAATCTAGGTTTAATCTGTAGTGTGGAGATGCCCCATTTTAGAGGAAAGCCTAAAGGAAACACCTTTCTTTCTGAGGGTATCTCACTGAAGTGATTGCCATATTTATGAATGTAAAATTCATGGAGTGCTTATGTATACAGAGAATTTAGCTTTGGAGCAAACTCCCTCCTGAATTTAAGGGTGAGAGAACACTGACTTAGAAAAGGAAAAGGATTTTACCTGCTGTTGTTAGACTAATTCTTTTAAATCACTTGCTCAAACATCCTTGGAATCAGCCCCATCCCTCAAAACAAAAGGATTAGCCCAGATAATCCCTACAAGGAAAGAGAAAGAATTACAGCTTTGGCATGGTGCATATTAGCAACAGAGTTAGCCAGTATTAACTGTCTTGCCACATACAGTCCTGTGTAATAAAAAAGGGTGATGAATTATCCAGCTTGGAAACATGAAATACTATGGTCTGAATGATGGCGTTTCACTGATGGTGCCCAAGAGCTGAGTCTAGGAACTTTTCAGTCCCTGAACTACCTACCCCTAACCCTCCAGGTATGGTCTGGCGAACTCCCAGAACTACAATTGATCTCCAGACTACAAAAATCAGTTCTCCTACAGAAAATGGTTGCCTTGAAGGGTGGGTATATGGCATTATATCCCACAGACATCCCTCTCCTCCCTATGCTCTATTCTCTCCAGGGTCTGCCCCAAATCTCCAGGAATTTCCCAACCCAGAGTTGGCAACCCTAATGATCTTTGTATATGGTGATGGAGACAAAGTTCTTATTGCAGTCTTCTTACAGTATTGCAGAATTCTGCTGCCAGAATCCTTCAGCACATTAATTACTTGGACTGTATGATGCCTTTTTTCAAATCCCAACACCAGCTTCCTATCTCTTTCTGTATATCTGACACAAAACCCAAAGCCCAAACCAACCAAAATAACACAACACACATGGGAAACTTTTGAGTTATTTAGAATTCTTCATCAGACTGTATGCTTAAAAAAATTGAAGGAAGAGAGAAAATTTTTTTTCAGGCCATGTTATTGTTTGCATCCACTACAATGCGCTCTGTTGACTTCAATAGGTGGGGAGTGGAAGGGAAGACCAGGATCAGGTCCCCCCTCTCCCAACCTTGCGGCAAGAAGCAAAAAATGGAAAGCTCTTCAGTTGAAAATGTAGAATCCAGC
Source organism: Eublepharis macularius (assembly GCF_028583425.1). Taxonomy (NCBI): domain Eukaryota; kingdom Metazoa; phylum Chordata; class Lepidosauria; order Squamata; family Eublepharidae; genus Eublepharis; species Eublepharis macularius. The sequence continues at coordinate 11,085,959 of NC_072802.1, forward strand.
GGTTGATCAAATGTCTCTAATGCCAAACAGAACATCTAGGTCCCTTTATAAGTCCAAGGCCAAAGGCAAACAAAATGGTAGTCCTTATATTAATAAGGCTGGATAGTGTTTGGTGCATGCATGAAGTAAACAGTCAAATAAGCACAACTGGAGCAATATTACCTAGTAAGGCTCTCCTGTTTCTTTCTTCCCTCTCTTTATCTGTTAAAGTAAGGTGTTCTCAAAGGTTAAAGTTGCCAGCCCCATCTTGGGAAATTCCTGGATATTTGGGGGCAGAGTCTGGAGACTACAGAGTTTGGAAGTAGAGGGACCTCAGTGGATACATGCCTCAATACAGTCTGCCCTCCAAAGCAACCATGGGGAACTGATCTCTGTAGTCTGGTGATAGGTTGTAATTCTGAGAGAAGTCCAGGACCCACCTGTAAGTTGTAGAAAAATACAAGATCTTCCACTGCCACAATTACCAGTTGTTATATATTTAAAGTACACAGTGCCAAATAACTATGAATCTTGATTGAATATTTAACTACACTATTAACCTCTAAAGTGCACTGTGCTATGAGGTCAATGAATATAATAAATACCATTATATATAAATACTAGAAAGTATCAAAATATAAGCCTTTATAATTACCAGCAAGATAATACATAATCCTCAAGGCTGTTATTCTTAGTAATATTCAGTCAGAACAAATTCAGTAAAGAATGTTCACATCCAATACACTTTTCACATATGATCATTTTGCCACCTCAGTCAGAATGAAAGGCATACACAGTATTTGGGTTCTAAATTGGGCAGCTTTATTAACATTTCAACAATAAAACATCAACTATGGCAAGGGCCTAACTAGCAGTCCAGGTCATGCCCTGGGGTCACTCCCGGACCCTGCCCCAACCTGTCTGGGCAAGACACCTACTGCCCCAGGTGTGAGCCATCTGTTGTATGGCTGGGACCTGGCCTAGCCAGGCGAAGTAGTTCACCCCCTTAAAGCTCCCCCACCTGGCCGTACAGCAGTGGGGGAGACTAGCTTCTCCAGGGGATCCCCACCAGCAGGGGCAGCACAAGGGTTTGCGGCGCTTGCGCCCAGCCAGCCGGTGCCCCCCCGTGCACGCACAAGCATGCATGCGCCGGCCTGCATGATGACATCACATGTGATGTCATCATGGGATCATGTGCACGTGCACCACTGGCAACCTGATCTCTGCAGCGGGCACCCTCCAAGCTCTCCCGCTCGCTTGCCTGCACCGCCGCAGATGCCTGCCCACAGCGGCTGTGCCCGGCCGGGGGCTTGTGCTGGTGGCGGCAGCAGCAGTGCGGGGCAGGAGGGATAGGAGGCTGCTGCTTTGTGGTGCATGCTCCTGCCCCCCACGCCTCCTCTGGCACTCCCTCAGGCACCCTGTGCCTGAGGCCACTGCCTACCTGGCCTCTATGGGTGTGCCGGCTCTGCCCACCAGGGCATCTCAACTCAACTCAAGCAAGCCTTTATTGGCATATATAAAAATATAAAATTTTAAATACAGAAATGAGTCCATACAGAATGAGATTAAAATTACAGATAGGAACAGGGCAGCAGTACAGCAAAATCAGTATAGAATATTACTTGTCAGGGCATATAGCCATGACACTGTAGAGAAACTTTGCTACTATTTCAGTTATTTCCACATCTGAGTTGTCAAGCAGAAACTGAACCTTAAAATCATCAGAAAACTCTGAAAGTTGGGCTAATATAGGATGTAGAAGATCCTGGCATGGCAGCAGATAAAAAGAGCACTGGAGAAGAACATGGAAAACAGTTTCAACACAGTCCATCAAACAAGGATAACACCTGCTATAATAAGGAATCCCATGAAATCTACCAGATAAAATGGCTGAAGGAAGAACATTAAATCTGGCCAGAGAAAAGGCTCTACATAGACCAAACAACAGCAGCAAGAATTGGTGGATTGTATAGAATGTGAAGTAGTTCATAAAGTTAAATATTTAGGTATAGAGGTGACAGCTAAAAATATTGATTTGCTAAAGAATAACTATGATAAATTATGGCAACAAATAGACAAGGATATGGTGAAATGGAATAAGATGAATCTGTCATGGTTGGGGCGTATTGCCGTGATTAAGATGAATGTACTTCCAAGGATAATGTTTCTACTACAAACAATACCAATTGTTAAAGACAATAAGCAATTTGAAAAATGGCAAAGGAAGATTTTGAAATTTGTTTGGGCTGGGAAAAAACCTAGAGTGAAAATGAAGGTAATGTACGATGCTAGAGAAAGAGGTGGACTGCAGTTAAACTTAAAACTATACCATGAAGCTATATGTTTGGTCTGGTTGAGGGAATGGATGGTGTTGAAAAATCATAAACTCTTGGCTTTAGAAGGCTTGGCTTTGGATGGCATGCATACTTATGGTATGATAAGGTGAAAGCAGATGGTATGTTTTTACATCATTTTGTAAGAAGAAGCTTATTTGCGGTATGGACAAGATATAAGAAATATTTGGAGGAGAAAACCCCAATGTGGATTATACCTGCAGAAGTCGTGAATCCAAAAACGGAATATGAGGGGGAAGAGTGGCTGATGTATAAAGAAATTCTTGAAATTAGTCAGAATGTGTATGTTCTTAAAAAGTATGACGAATTGCCATTTCAATATAGTCGGTTCCAATATAGACAAATAAAAGACTTGTATGATGTGGATCGTAGAAAACTAGGTTTTAGGGTGGTAAACTCAGAATTAGAAGAATGTCTACTCCAAGGGGAGGAAAAGATGATTTCTAAAGTATATAAGATTTTGTTGAAATGGTTCACAGCAGAGGAAGTTGTGAAAGTTCAAATGGTTAAATGGGCATTAAATTGTAATAGAGATATACCGATGGAAGCTTGGGAAAAGTTGTGGAAAAATACAATTAAGATTTCAGCATGTGCCACTGTGAGAGAGAATGTATATAAAATGATGTATAGATGGTATCTAACGCCAAAAAAATTAGCCAACGGTAATAGCCAAATGTCAGATAAATGTTGGAAATGCAAGAAACATGGAAGGTTCATTTTATCATATGTGGTGGACATGTGAAAAAGCTAAACAGTTCTGGGGGGAAATTATAGAGGTTATGTCAGATGTTTTACAGAAAAATACATAATGGTAACACTGACAAACCCTAAAGAGGGAATTAGAGAAATAAGAACCATATTGGATGACTTTGAAGCATATTCAGGACTGAAGGTGAATATGGATAAATCCGAAATTATGTACTTCAATGTTGATAAGGCAGAGAGGAGAGAAATAGCAAGGATGACAGGAATGGGACTAGGAGTAAAGAAAATAAAAAATTTAGGGATCGAGATTTGGAAAAATTTGAGTAAAACAGGAGAAGGGAATTGAGTTCAACAGAAGTTCATATATAACCCGCAGAACGTAATGGGGTGGGGTATACCTAACGTAATAAATTATTATGAAGCCTTCAATATTAAAGCACTTATAGATATAGAACAGGATGTAGACCAGAAATGGGTTAGATTGGAAAATGAGCTAAACCAGGGAGTAGGGAGGTTTGGTATTTTTACAAGAGAGGTGAACAAGGAATATGTCAAAGCAAGGGGGCCTAGGAAAACTGTATTGAAGGTTTGGAAGAAATGGCAACCGATTTGGTTAAGTAAACCTTCTGATTGGGCACCAATAGAAAGTATATACGAGGAAGCCAATGACCCGCATTGGTGGGAAGTACTTAAAGAAAAAGGCTTTACTAGAGTAAGGGACATGTATGACGAAGGAGGTCAACTTAAACCTCTGCAAACGATAATAGAGACAATAGGAAAACAATATTGGTTGAAACTGACGGGATTATATAGTGTAATAAGAAAGCAATAGCAAAAGGGGGAAAGGTGTTTGGAGGAAATTGCAGAAGTACTGTATAAAGAGAAGAGGAAGACAAGTAAAGGGCTAGTTGGTAAGATATATAAAATAATGACCACCAACGAGGACTCAGTAATTAAAAGCCTTCAGGAGAAATGACATAGAGAAGGGCTGACCTCAGAAATAACTTTAAAAAAATTAATGGCAGGGGTGAAAAAGATTAAAATGGATAAGTTTAGAGAAATGGAGCTGAAATATTTTACGAAATGATACAGGACACCAGCCCAATTAGCCAATATGGTACAGGGGATGAGTTCGAACTGTTGGCACTGTAACAAGGCTAAAGGCTGGTATTCGCATATGTGGTGGGAATGCGCTAGAGTGCAGACATTTTGGAAGAAAGTATTGGATAGGATAAAAGATAAGACAGGGGTATCAATACCAATAGATAACAATCTAATGACACTGGGTACCCTAAAGACTGAGAAAATAGAGAGTAAATATCAAGAGGTTCTCAAAGCTATGGTATTAGCCGGGAAAGCTGTGATAGTATTGGGATGGAAAAATGAGAACAAATGGACTATGGAGAATTGGAACAATTATCTCTTTGAATTTGTACAATCAGATATTCTGGCTTGATTTACTGAAGAGAAGACCTGGGAGGAAAAGAAGAGTTCGATTAATAAGAAGTGGTCACCTTATTTTGACTGGATCATGGAGGAAGAAGCCAAGAAGGATATTAACTGGAAACTTTGGACCTTGTGCCCGTGGCTGAAGCAATGACAGAAGAAGGTTAGGGGAGGGAAGGGAGGGAGGGGAGGGTAAGGAAAAAGGAAACCTGTATAACAATACTGGGAAGTTTACTTTGTAAAAATTTGTGTTAAAATAAAAAGAACAGGTATCACAAAAAAAAAGATGTTTTACAGAAAAATGTGATTAGAACCCCAGAATTGTTGTTATTATGTATGAACCTAGAAGTGTTTGACAAAATGGATAGAGTAATGGTGTTTTATATGATTACTGAGGCTAGAATGTGTTATGCTCAACTATGGAAGACTCAAGAGATACCATCAGTGGAAGATTGGATTTTGAAAATATTGAACATGGCAGAAATGGACAAGCTAACAAGGAAATTGAAAGAACAAGATACATTGGAATATGCTTTGAGTTGGGAGAAACTTAAGAATTATGTGGAAAAAAGTGGGACATGAAGGGTAAAATGTGGTCTTTGGGTAGCTGTTAAGAGGGGAAGATAGATCTTTACTTGATATTAGTTAGAGACTGAATTATGATATAGTATAGTTGATATAGTATATTTTATAGTAATGTGGAAATTTAAATAAGAGGTGTATTTCAAAATTAGTAGATGTAGATGTATACTATATATTACAATGTAGAAATAGGTGTTAATAAAATAGGACATAGGGAAGTAGTATATATAAAGGGAATGGAAAACTGTTGGAAGTCAACTGAAAAGTGGGGGGGATGGGTGGGATTATTATAATGTGATGGATATTGAAGTTATGTATTATGATTGGTGTATTTTGACCCATCCAATAAAAATTCTTTTTAAAAAAGAGAGAGAGAGAGAGAGAGAGAGAGAAAAGGCTCTACATAAATTGAGAGCCAAGAGTTGATATAGGTATGCTGCTGGGAGACTTACATTAGGGACAATCCCCAAGTTTAGGGGAGAACAAGTTCTATTAGCAGAACTATAGAGAGTTTGTAACTAATCCCAAAAGACTGGATTTTATTTTTGAGAAGGCCTCAGACTCAGATAGCAGGGATAAAGATTCTATAGATACGTTCAAGGAACGGAGATGAGAGTGGAAGGAGAAGCGCAAAGATAGCAGACTCAGATAGCAGGGATAGATGCTATAGATAAGTTCAAGGAACGGAGATGAGAGTGGAAGGAGAACCGCAAAGATCTGGAAGAGGGTGTACAGAAGACATGGGGCCACATGGAAGTGGGAAAAAATGGGAGGCTTCCGGTTTGGGATCCATGGAGGTCTAACACAGCTCTAATCGTGGAGCTGACCGGGCTGCCGTTTAAGCGGCCGGCGGGGCAAAATCAAGCCCGCGGCCAACTGTTCTCAGGCGGAGAACAGGCATAGAACGCTCAAGCACCTCAGGGCGCGTCGATCTTGGGCGAGGGGGGGTCCCACGCAACGGATCCTCTCCCGACCCTTGAGGTCCCACCCTAAGACAGGTTGGCTATAATCTCTGCGGCAGTCCTGGTGCCAATGTGGTTGGCATAAGACCTACATGCCCAAGCTTCAACAGGGGAAGGAAGAGTGGATGGGAATCTAAGATTGAAACAGCTATTACAACCCAAGGAAAATGAATGAGAAGGTAAAGATCACTATCTCTTGAAATGGGACAGATTACTTAAAGTAAAGAAGAATTAAAGTAGACTTTTAAACTGCAACAGACCAAGTATAAGGAGGGGAGGACCCGGCAAGAATTATATTAGAAAAAGGACTAAGTTAAACGAAGTTATTAAAGAAATTGGACTATTATTTTGAATACCTGTGGCTATAAGGAGATATCAGGCTGTGAGAAAGTTTCACCAGCGCGAGAATTGCTGTGGGAAGTCGGGAAACAGGAAGTACGTAACAACAATAGAGTTGCTGGAGAGAGGCGGCCCTTGCCAGAGGGCAGGAAGTAGGGAATCACCATTTTTGAAAGGGGAAGAGCCACGGCTTCAGCGAAAGAGGAAGTAAGCCATATTGGATTACAAAAATCATAGAGGAATCATAGAGAAAAGACGCCCGACATTTTGGACTCTTTAAAAGTTTTTTTTGGAAAGACCGGGACATTTAAACTAAAAGGACATTAAATTAAACGCCACGGAGCTAAGGAAGAGAGCGGACTCGTGGGAGCGAGCCAAAGCAAGCCCCACGATGTCGAAAAAAGAGTGGCAATCGGCGATAGAGAATTTGGATAAAAAACTTTTAGAAGTGATTAAAGAGCTCAAGGACATGAAACCGGAGTTGGTGAAAGAGGTTAAAGAGGTTAAAGAGACAGTGAAAAATGAGCTGGCAGAAGTGAAGAAAGGTTTGGAAACAATGCAAAATGACCTGCAGGGAACACAGCAAAGAGTCAAGGTAGTGGAAAGCGCGGTGGAGAACTTAGCAGATACGCAACGAACAGAGATGAGGGTGATGACGGGGAGAATGGCGGTTGCGGAAAGTAAACATATGGAGAAGCAGCTGAGGTTTCACGGCTTGCCGGAAGTGGAAGGAAAGACAGCTCAAGAACAGATCACTGAGGTGTTAGCTGAATACCTGGGGAAGGAGGAGGAGGAAGTTGTGGCTATCCTAGATGTGGTATATCGTGTAAATTCAAGAATCGCGACCCAGAGGAAACTACCAAGAGATGTGATTGTGCAATTCACGACTAGAAATATAAAAGAGAAGATTGTGACTAAACAGTTTCAAGATCCATTGGAGATTGATGGCAAGACGATTATCATCATGAAGGAATTACCCAGATCGGTGTTGTTAGATCGGAAAAAATATAAAGTTCTAATTCAGATTCTGAAGGACATGAAAATAAGGTACAGATGGGAACTACCAGAAGGAGTGTCCTTTGAATTTGGAGGAGCGAAAAAGCGCAGTAGATCTGAATCAGAGATGGAGCAGTTTATAAGGGACAATGAAAAGGACTTACCAGCAACAAGATTATGAATATGGAGTGCAAAGTTTTATCTTGGAATGTAAATGGACTTAATTCACCGAATAAGAGAAAAAGTATTTTCCACTGGCTATTAAAACAAAAATGTGATATTGTATGTTTGCAAGAGACTCATATTAGAAAACAGGATGCAAAGTATCTAAAATTGAATAAATTGGGCAGTGATTTTGTAGCGGCCTCTAATAAGAAAAAAAGGGGAGTGGTATTGTATATAAAAGAGGAGCTACAGCCAAAGGTAGTGATGAGAGATGCGGAAGCCAGATTTTTAGCAGTGGAATGTATATGGAATTTAAAGAGAGTATTGGTGATTGGAATCTATGCACCTAACGGAGCAAAAGAAAGCTTCTTTGAGGACTTGAGGAAGCAATTAGATGAACTTGCTTATGACCAGATAATTCTTGCAGGAGACTTCAACAGAGTGACAAACTTGGAACTAGATAAAAAGTCAGTAACTGCACAAAAGAAAAGAGGACTATTACCAAAGACGTTTTTTGTATTGATGCAACAGGAAACTTTAGAAGATGTATGGAGAAGACAAAATCCCAAAGGCAGACAATATACGTTTTTCTCCGCGAGACACTCTACGCTATCAAGAATTGATATGATCTGGGCCTCAAAAGATTTAGCGCTTTGGACTAAAGATGTGGAAATGATGCCTATGGTAGGCTCAGACCATAATCCAATTATGTGGAAGTTGGGGAAAAGGAGTAAAAGGAGAGGATGGAGAATAAATGAGGATTTGCTGCAAGAGGGAGAAAATATGGAGATGTTGAGAAGAGAAACAAAGTTTTTCATACAATATAACATGAACAGAGAAGTACCAACCAACAAGGTATGGGACACCTACAAGGCAGTAATTAGAGGCATATTAATAGACCTAAATGGAAGAGCCAGGAAAAAAAAAGAGGAGAAGAGACAGGAGATCACGGAGAAAATAAAAGCCAAAGAAATACAGTTAAAGAAAAGACCAGGGAAAAAGAAAATCTACCAGGACATTAAAATTCTTCAAGAACAGCTGACAGCAATGAACAACAAAGAATTGGAATGGAATCTTAAGAGAATGAATCAAAAGGCGTTCGAAGGCGCAAATAAACCTGGGAAATATTTGGTATGGCAATTGAAGAAGAGAAAGGAGAAGAAAATAATAAATAAAATCTGTGAGGACAATAAAGTGTACCTGGAACAGACAGCTATTAGTAGAGCCTTTTATAAATTTTATGCCAAATTGTATAATAAAAAAGAGGTGAATAAAGACTCAATAGCGACATATTTGGAGAAAATGAAGCTCCCAGTAATCTCGGAAGCTTGGAGAGACAAATTGAACAATGAAGTAACGGAGGAAGAAATAAGAAAGGCAATACAGTCAACAAACTTGGGAAAGGCGCCAGGACCGGATAGACTTACAGCCAAATTTTATAAGGTAATGGCTAATGAACTGGCACCATTCCTAAAAGATGTGATTATTGGTGTTTTAAAGGATCAACGGATCCCAGACACTTGGAGTGAAGCTAATATATCACTGATCCCCAAAGAGGGGGCAAGATCTGACTAACGTGAAAAATTATAGACCTATATCGTTACTTAATAATGATTACAAAATTTTTGCGAAGATACTGGCGGAAAGAGTGAAGGGATGGCTTTCTGAAGTTATTGAGGAGGAGCAGGCTGGTTTTTTGCCAAATAGACAAATCAAAGACAATTTAAGGACAGTTATAAATGATATTGAATACTATGACAAACGTTGTGACAAGGAGGTTGGTTTCTTCTTTGTGGATGCTGAAAAAGCATTTGATAATTTGAACTGGGACTTTATGTTTGCCACAATGGAACAGCTACAAATGGGAGAAAGATTCATAAGAGCAGTGAAAGAAATTTACAGAGACCAGAGTGCAGCAATTGTGGTGAATGACGAGCTGACTAAAAAATTGACTATCGGCAAAGGTACAAGACAAGGTTGCCCATTGTCTCTACTGTTGTTCATTTTAGTCTTGGAAATTCTGATGATACAGATTCGAGAAGACAATGCGATCCGTGGAATAAAAATATGGATAAATCCGAAATTATGTACTTCAACGTTGATAAGGCAGAGAGGAGAGAAATAGCAAGGATGACAGGAATGGGACTAGGAGTAAAGAAAATAAAAAATTTAGGGATCGAGATTTGGAAAAATTTGAGTAAAACAGGAGAAGGGAATTGAGTTCAACAGAAGTTCATATATAACCCGCAGAACGTAATGGGGTGGGGTATACCTAACGTAATAAATTATTATGAAGCCTTCAATATTAAAGCACTTATAGATATAGAACAGGATGTAGACCAGAAATGGGTTAGATTGGAAAATGAGCTAAACCAGGGAGTAGGGAGGTTTGGTATTTTTACAAGAGAGGTGAACAAGGAATATGTCAAAGCAAGGGGGCCTAGGAAAACTGTATTGAAGGTTTGGAAGAAATGGCAACCGATTTGGTTAAGTAAACCTTCTGATTGGGCACCAATAGAAAGTATATACGAGGAAGCCAATGACCCGCATTGGTGGGAAGTACTTAAAGAAAAAGGCTTTACTAGAGTAAGGGACATGTATGACGAAGGAGGTCAACTTAAACCTCTGCAAACGATAATAGAGACAATAGGAAAACAATATTGGTTGAAACTGACGGGATTATATAGTGTAATAAGAAAGCAATAGCAAAAGGGGGAAAGGTGTTTGGAGGAAATTGCAGAAGTACTGTATAAAGAGAAGAGGAAGACAAGTAAAGGGCTAGCTGGTAAGATATATAAAATAATGACCACCAACGAGGACTCAGTAATTAAAAGCCTTCAGGAGAAATGGCATAGAGAAGGGCTGACCTCAGAAATAACTTTAAAAAAATTAATGGCAGGGGTGAAAAAGATTAAAATGGATAAGTTTAGAGAAATGGAGCTGAAATATTTTACGAAATGATACAGGATACCAGCCCAATTAGCCAATATGGTACAGGGGATGAGTTCGAACTGTTGGCACTGTAACAAGGCTAAAGGAAACTTGGGAAAGGCGCCAGGACCGGATAGACTTACAGCCAAGATTCATAAGAGCAGTAAAGGAAATTTACAGAGACCAGAGTGCAGCAATTGTGGTGAATGACGAGGTGACCAAGAAATTGACTATAGGTAAAGGAACAAGACAAGGTTGCCCGTTGTCTCCACTGTTGTTTATTTTGGTTTTGGAAATACTGATGATACAGATACGAGAAGACAATGCAATCCGTGGAATAAAAATAAAGGACTTTTCCTATAAGGTCAGAGCATTTGTGGACGATATAATGCTAATTGTGGAAGATCCAATGGAGAATATGCCAAAAGTAATAGAGAAGATTAAGGAGTTTGGAGATTTGGCAGGATTTTATGTAAACAAAAAGAAGTCAAAGATATTATGTAAAAATATGACCAAACAAAAACAACAACTATTAATGGAAATAACAGACTGCGAAGTAACAAGTAAGGTGAAATATCTGGGAATTGAACTGACTGCAAAGAATATAGATTTATTTAAAAACAACTATGAGAAACTATGGACTCAGATAGAGCAAGACTTGATTAAATGGAACAGACTGAATTTGTCATGGTTGGGAAGAATTGCAGTAATTAAGATGAATGTGTTGCCAAGAGTGATGTTTACAGACAATACCAATTATCCGAGACTCTAAGCAGTTTGAAAAATGGCAGAGGAAAATATCAGATTTTGTTTGGGCAGGCAAAAAGCCTCAAGTGAAAATGAAAGTGTTACAAGATGCAAAAGAAAGAGGCGGAATGCAACTGCCCAACCTAAGACTTTATTATGATGCAATTTGTTTAGTGTGGTTGAAAGATTGGATGATGCTGAAAAACCGGAAATTACTGGCCTTAGAAGGATATAAAAAAATATTCGGATGGCATGCATACTTATGGTATGATAAAGTAAAAGCGGACTCTATGTTCTTACATCATTATATTCAGAGAAGCCTATTCACAACTTGGAAGAAGTACAGAAATTACCTACAAGATGGAATCCCCTCATGGGTGGTTCCATATGAAGTAATAGATCCAAGAACTGTCGATAATGAACAACAGTGTCTAACATACAAGGAGATAACCCGAATGGAATTTTCTAAACCTAAAATAAAGACGCAGGACGAGTTGTCTCCAAGTTATGATTGGTTTCAGTACAGACAGATCAGAGATCTTTATAATTCGGACTGTGTGAAGGGAGGGATAAGAATGGAGAATTCGGAATTAGAACAGGCACTTTTACAAGAGGATAAAAAGGAAATCTCTAAGGTATATAAAGTGCTGCTGAAATGGTATACTGAAGATGAAACAGTTAAAGTGCAAATGGTGAAGTGGGCTATAAACTTTAATAAAGAAATAACAATGGAGGCGTAGGAATACTTGTGGAAGAATACAGTGAAGATCACGACATGCACCAATATTAAGGAGAATGTCTACAAAATGATTTATCGTTGGTATATGACACCAAAGAAAATTGCGCTAGGGAATTTGAACACGTCTAATAAATGCTGGAAATGTAAAAAGCATGAGGGATCTTTGTATCATATGTGGTGGACTTGTGAGGTAGCTAGGCAGTACTGGGGGGAAATAATAAGAGTAATAAGCGAGATTTTACAATTTCAAATTAATAAGAACCCAGAACTCCTGCTACTGAACTTGGGAATGGAGGACATTCCAGCACAATATAGGACATTGCTATTTTACATGACAGCAGCAGCTAGACTTTTGTACGCGCAAAAGTGGAAAGTGCAGGAAGTGCCAACTATTGAGGACTGGATATATAAATTGCTGTACATGGCGGAAATGGACAAAATGACAAAGAAACTGAGAGACCTTGATCCAGGACAGTTCAACATGGATTGGGAGAAGCTGAAACAATATTTAGTGAAGAAATGGGAGGTGGGAGGAGAACTGTGGCAGTTTGAAAATTACTGAAATACAATAAAAGTAGAGGGAGGTGACTTTACCGGGGGGTGGAGAGTTAAATGAGAATTTCTAAGCAACTATTTTATTAGACTATTATATATAGCATTAAGTATTATAGGTGTTATTACAAGAATTATAATGATAGAAATTAAGTAATTATAAGGATAGAAACTAATTAATTTCATTTCTGGCAATAATTGTATAATGGGACAATTTTATAATTGTAATGAAGGAATTTAAGTAAGGTGGGAAAATATATATTAATGTATAGATTATGTATTAAATTGATTGAATTAGTTTGGAGGTATATATGGGTCAAATTGGTTGACTATTTTTGGTGGATAGTTGCATAATGGAAGAAAAATATAATTATATAATTAAAACAGTATGAAGATAAGATATGTAGAAAAAGTAATATATAGAGTATAAGTTAAATTGGTTGACTTATATTGAATGTACTGTTTATAGAAGTATCTAAAATTATGCTAAAGGAGGGATAAATTGTTTGTCCCATATTGAAGATGAGATTGTAAGATAGAGTATAGAGTATCAAAATTAGCTAAATGATTATTGTCAAAAGAAAATATGCCAAGAATGTATTATTTAGTTATGCATAATTTAGTTGTTAAAGTAAGCTGGAAGACAGGAGGAGCACTGTGTTATATAGATAAGCTTAGAAGAAAAGTGAAAGTTTACGTTTGATAGATAGAATAAATTTAAAATGAGTAAGGGAAAAGGGACAAGGGGTTGGAAAACTGTTGGAAGTCAACAAAAGGGGGGGAAAGGGAGGGGGTTAGAATTGGAAAAATTAAATGAAACTGATTGTAATGTACAATTTAATGACATCTAATCCAATAAAATTTTTTTAAAAAAAGAAGTGGAAAAAAGTGGTAGTTGTCGGGGACTCTTTGCTCAGGGGTATGGAATGCCATGTCTCTGGGCCAGATCCCCTATTCCGAGAGATGTGTTGCTTGCCGGGGGCCAGAATTCAGGATATTACCGACTGGCTGCCGAAATTCATCAAGCCTGCTGGTAAGTACCTGTTTGTGCTGATTCATGTGGGAACGAATGACACGGCTGTGAATACTGTTGCAAGAATTAAAGAGGATTATGAAGCTCTTGGAAGGCAGTTGAAGACATTGGGGGCTCAGGTGGTATTCTCTTCTATCCTTCCAGTCACAGGAAGAGGGACACGCAGGGAGCGGACCATACTTGAGGTGAATCGTTGGCTGAGTTGGTGGTGCCTGCAGGAGCGCTTTGGGTTCTGGGACCATGGGATAGGTTTTCTTAGAGAAGGCCTTCTAGCACATGATGGGCTTCACCTCTCAAGGGCAGGGAAGAAAACGTTTGGAACGAACCTGGAGAACTTCATCAGGAGAGCTTTAAACCGATGCCGCAAGGGGAAGGTGACGATCGACATGGTGATTTCAATGACGAAGTGAAAACAGTGGGGACCCACCTGGGTAGGACAGGTCAAACAAAGGTACAAGGCTACAAGTGTCTGTATACCAATGCCCAAAGTATGGGCAATAAGAAAGAAGAGCTTGAGCTTCTATTGCAAACAGAGGGCTACGAAATAGTAGGAATTACTGAGACTTGGTGGGATGATTCCCATGACTGGAATGTGCTAGTGGATGGGTATGAGTTGTTCAGGAAAAACTGGAAGGGTAGAATAGGAGGTGGAGTGGCGTTGTATGTGAGGAGAGGGCTTGATCGTCAAGACGTTATGGAGAATGGGGCGGACAGCCCAGTGGAAAGCATATGGGTAGAAATAAGGGGAGGAAGGACAAAGGGTATTCTTGCTGGAGTCTGCTACAGACCACCTGACCAGCGAGAATAAACGGATGCTGCCCTCTTTGAATAGATTGGAAGAGTATCCAGACATCAGAAACTTGTAATTATGGGTGACTTCAACTTCCCTGATGTGTGCTGGGAGACAGGCTCAGCAAAGCATCATGAATCACGCAATTTCCTGACCTGCCTGGCCAATAACTTCCTTTTTCAAAAGGTGGAGGAAGCTACAAGGGGCTCAGCCATACTAGACTTGATATTAACCAACAGGGAAGAATTGGTAGATGAGATGAAGGTGGTGGGGAACTTAGGGGGAAGTGACCATGTCCTCCTTGAATTCCAGGTGCTGTGGGGGGCCAAGGAAGTTCATAGCCAGACTCATAGGTTAAATTTTCGTAGGGCCAACTTCGATTAACTCAGAGGCTTGATGAGAGTCATTCCATGGGGGAGTGTGCTGGAAGGGAAAGGAGCGAGTGAAGGGTGGGCCCTTCTCAAATACGAGCTTTTGCAAGCTCAAGCCCTCATTATCCCAGCAAGACGGAAACATGGTAAGGGCTCCAAGAAACTGATGTGGATGTACAGAGAGCTCCAAAATAAGCTAAGGGAGACAAAGGAAATGTTCAGGAAATGGAGAGAAGGACAGACCTCTAAAGAGGAGTATATGAGGGTTACTAGGTACTGCAGATCAGCCATCAGAGAGGCCAAAGCTCAGTACGAACTGGGTCTGGCCAGGAGGGCTTGCTACAATAAGAAAAACTTCTACAGATATGTGAGAAGCAAACGCAAGGTAAAAGAGGCAATTGGACCACTGTTGGGAGTAGATGGAGAAACTCTGATGCAGGACAGAGAAAAAGCAGACAGGCTTAATGACTTTTTTGCCTCTGTTTTCTCCCTGAAGAACTCAGGCACATCTAGAGATAGTAGAAAATGTGGCAGGACACCTGAGTGGCTAATTGACATTGACAGAGAGGTTGGGGAGAGGCATGTGGCTGCACTGGATGAAAACAAATCCCCTGGGCCGGATGAGGTGCACCCAAGAGTGCTGAAAGAACTTTCTAGAGAACTTGCAGATCCCCTGTCCATCATCTTCAAGGCCTCCTGGAGGACTGGGGATGTGCCACAAGATTGGAGAAGAGCGAATGTTATCCCAATCTTTAAGAAAGGGAAGAAGGATGACCCGAGAAACTACAGGCAAGTCAGTCTGACTTCTGTTGCTGGGAAGATATTAGAACAGATTTTAAAGGGATCAATCTGTAAGCATCTGAAGGACCACTCAGTGATCCGGGGAAGTCAGCATGGTTTTGTTCCTAACAGATCTTGCCAAACCAACCTGGTTTCCTTCTTTGATCGAGTGACCAGCTTACTGGATCGGGGGAACTCTGTTGACATGATTTATCTGGATTTCAGTAAAGCTTTTGATAAGGTCCACCATGACAGTCTGATGGGCTAACTGGAAGACTGTGGAGTGGACTATAGGACAGTTCGGTGGATAGGGAACTGGTTAGAGGACCACACTCAAAGAGTGGTGGTCAACGGCATATCATCAGATTGGAGGGAGGTGTCCAGTGGGGTGCCGCAGGGCTCGGTTTGGGGTCCAGTACTTTTCAATATTTTTATCAATGATCTGGATGAAGGAGTGGAAGGGCTGCTCATTACATTTGTTGATGATACCAAATTGGGAGGAGTAGCAAACACCCAAGAAGACAGAATTAAAATTCAACAAGACCTGAATACTCTGGAGAAGTGGGCAGCTGTGAATAGGATGCAATTCAACAAAGACAAGTGCACCGTATTACATCTGGGCCACAAAAATGGGAAGCACAAATACTGGATGGGGGATACACTTCTGGGCAGTAGTATATGTGAAAGGGATCTTGGGGTAAGAGTGGACTGTAAACTAAATATGAGCAGTCAGTGTGATGCGGTGGCAAAAAAGGCCAATTCAATCTTGGGTTGTATCAAAGGGGCCATAACATCGAAATCGCAGGAGGTCATAGCCCCTCTCTATACTGCCTTGGTCAGGCCACACCTGGAGTATTGTGTGCAGTTCTGGAGGCCTCACTTCAAAAAGGATGTGGACAAAATCGAGAGGGTGCAGAGGAGAGCGACAAGAATGATCAGGGGTCTGGAGACTGAGCCCTATGAGGAAAGGCTGAGGGCCTTGGGAATGTTTAGTTTGGAGAAGAGGAGGTTGAGGGGGGCATGATTGCTCTCTTTTAAATATTTGAAAGGCTGTCATTTGGAGGAGGGCAAGGAGCTGTTCCAGTTGGCAGCAGAGGGTAGGACCTGAAGCAATGGGCTTAAATTACATGTAGAAAGGTTATTAGGGAAAACATTTTCACGGTCAGAGTAGTCACCTAGGGAGGTGGTGAGCTCTCCCTCGCTGGCAGTTTTCAAGAAGAGGCTGGATGAATACTTGTCAGAGATGCTTTAGGCTGATCCTGCACTGGGCAGGGGTTTGGACGAGATGGTCTGTATGGCCCCTTCCAACTCTATGATTCTATGAACTTATTTTAGCTTCAATACAGGCTGACCAACTACAGTTGGCAAATTCAGATAATAAATGATACGTATACCTAGGGGGATCAGAATTAAAATGGAGTCTCAACCAATATTTGATAGTGTGAAGCCATGACTTGGTGGCCAACAGATTCTGACCTTACTCTAAGCATAAGACAGCATATGGAACACGCATAGGAACCCCCATGATCTTACGCAGAAAATTAGAGTGAACACGTTCAACTGAATTGTTAATAGCATCAATCCAGTGTTAGGCCCTGTACAATAACGGAGCTCCAATTTTGGCATTGACGGCTTTAAGAGCAGCAGGCACATATTGGTTACCTCGATCAGAAAAATAAAAGCAAGATATTGCTGCAGCATTAACTTTGGGTGCATTAATAGTCATCCTATGGTGGAAGGTCCAAGTAGCATTAGATTGGAAATAGACACTCAGGTATTTAAAGTGCTTAACTAGTTCAAGTCTATTACCATTGACAATCCAGTTATACAGTTTCCGGGAATTGGGAAGAACCAATAACTTAGATTTTTCATAGTTCAACTCCAGTCTGTTGGCCACACAGTAGTCAAGGCAACGGTTCAATAAATGATTCAATCCAACATGGGAAGAAGACAGAAGAACCGCATCATCTGCACATAATAACAAAGGCATAGAAATGGAGCCAAGTCTAGGACTGTGACCATCAACCAGTGACAAAAAAGGGGCAAGCTCATTTAAAAAAAAGATTAAACAAATGGGGGGCTAAAATGCACCCCTTCTTAACCCCCTTCTTAATAAAGATCCTGGGTGATGTCAGACTGTGGCTTGCTAGAAGTTGCAACTCAGCCCACCTCTTGCAATAAGACAAAAGTCCATTGATTTCAAAAGGCTTTACTGAAGATAGTCAACCAATAGAGTACACATTCTAAGATACATTGATCTTAGCTGAACTGTAGAATTGTTACGAATGCCAAGCAAAGGATTAGGTACAGAATAAGCAGTTCCCCTCAGGCCCCATCCTCCCCCACAGTTCTCAAAACAAACAGCCCGAGGGTGAGAAAAGGAAAGTTTCTCAAGGGCAGCAGGAAGGCGGAGGTATGTAGACGATAACAATCCCTCTCCCTCTACTAGGCTTCCAGCAGCAGTCTTCCCACCTGCAAAAAGCACACTTGATATACTGACAAAGTTAAAATGGAGTCTCTTTGGCTTAAACACAATCAGAACCTGACAGGTGAGAGTCTCCCAAGGGAAGAACACCTGACCTGGCAAGACGTTGATGAATAATGTTGCGCTCAGGGCTGGCCACAATGGGCAGGTGGCTCACTGGTACTGGCTCACTGGTACTGCAGATGGTCCCAAGGTTAGTTGCCAGGAAGTCAGTAGACAAGGAGCTGGCAAACAAGAGTCCAGAAGTCAGGCCAAGTTTCAGAGCCAATATATCAGTCAGAGAGGGGAGCAGGCAGAAAGGAAGTCAGAAGGCAGGCCGAGGTCAGAGTCCGATCAATCAAGAAGCAAAGCAGGGCACAAGGCAAGGGCAGGGCAGGACATCCAGGCGCAGCGCTCTGGTCACAGGGAGTGGTGAGCTGAGTTGCTTCCACACTTGGCTTCTTCAAGTCCTAACTAAGAGCAGGTGTTGTCTCTTTGCCTAATAGCCCCAGCTGGTGCTGTGCCTGCAAATGAGCACTTTTTCTCCTCTCCAATAGCTGTCTTTGCTTTATTTTTCCTCTTCTCAGCTGGCCCAGGGCACCCAGGTTTCTCTTTTGCTCTGGGGGAGTCTTTGTCTCCAACAGCCTTTGCAGAGGTTTCTGGCTGCTCCTCATCTCCAACAGCCTCTGCAGAGGCTTCTGGCTGCTCCTGCTGAGTTTCCTTCGGAGCAGCAGCTGTCACGGCTGGCTCTGGCTCCAGAGTAGATCCTGCTGGCTCTTCCATGGCTGGCTCTGGCTCTAGAGTAGCCCCTGCTGGCTCTTCCTGCTTGTCCTCTGAGGAGGACTTTGGGGCAAGAGGTAAGGTGACCAGTCGAGGCTGAGGCTGACTCATGACACCATCCCCCCTCCCAAGGCCCCCTCCCCTTGAGGGCCCTGGTTTAGTGGGGTAGGCCTGGTAGAACTGGCAGATGAGACGGGGCACATGGAGGTTCTTGGCTGGTTCCCACGATCTAGCCTCCGGTCCATAGCCCTTCCATTCTACCAGGTTCTGCAGATTACCTTGGTACCAGCAGGAATCCACGAGTCGCTCCACTTCATACTCCTATCCGTCCACTAAGACTGGGGGAGGCAGTGGTATAAGTTCATGGAGGGGATGTGGAGGTGCTACAGGGGTGAGCAGAGAGCGATGGAATACGGGATGGATCCGGAGTGTTAGCGGGAGCTTTCAACGGTATGCCACAGGATTGATCTGGGCTGTAATTCGATAGGGCCCGATGAACCGGTGATCCAATTTATAGGAGGGCAGCTGTGACTGAATGTACCGAGTAGAAAGCCACACTGAGTCCCCCACCTTCAAGGGGTCTCCTTCCTGCTGTTGCTGGTTCGCGGTTGCTTTGTAGGCCTGTTTGGCCCGGTTCAATTGTTCCTGCAGAACCAGATGTAGGAACAGAACAAACAGGGAAGGTAGCAACTGGCCCTTTAACTCTTCTCCTGCCTACATGATATACTGTGCCTTTAAGGTCTCAGAATAGAAATTACCTGTAATTGGCCAACTTGACGCGGTGATTGCCCATTGAGAGACTTCCACTGTGGAGCGGTATCCAGTTCGGTTGGTTTGAATTACTTCATTGAATGCATTGACTATAAACATTTTACATGGGTGTGCTTTCCTGTGAGTATGTATGGTGCTGCTTATTTTTGTTTTCGGGTAACTGCCTGTGGGTGTGGCTAGTATATGATTATTTCTATTTATTTTTGCCAGTTGAATGCCCTGAGGAAGCTTTTGCATGGTGAAACGGGAACGTCAGAAGATGCAAGCATTTTCCCCATTGGCTCTTTAATGAACCATATTTTTGGCATACCTGAAGCATCACCTACACAGATTGTGACGCATCCTTTGTGACTAGAAATTGATGTTACTATACATTACTTTAAACAAACCAACTTATTTGTGTTATACTGTATATAAATTGCCTTTATTATACAGTGCATATTACTTAAATGAACTTGCTCATTTGTGTTAAACTGTATTGGGTCCCCATTTTTTCATATGCATCATATATTGTTGACTTATAGATTGTATATATTTATCTTTGTTGTCAATTTACTACATTTTTGATTGAGCAATATACCTTTTAGACTGTGTTGCTACCTTCCCTGTTTGTTCTGTTTGTATCTTGAGTGGGAAGGGGAGCCCCTTGCTTTCCTTTTCTTCTTGAACCAGATGTAGGGCCTGCAGCTCTTGGACAAAGGCATCTGCCGATGGTAAAGGTGAACTTGCCGTTGTTCCGGAAAAATAACGTGGGTGGCATCCGTAAATGGCCAGGAATGCGGTCTGATGTGTAGAGGCATGCACTGAATTATTATATGCGAACTCGGCCATGGGAAGAAGGTTTATCCAGTCATCCTGCTGATAGTTTATGTAGCGGCGCGGGTACTGCTCCAAAGTGGCATTGGTCCGCTCCATCTGTCCATCTGACTGTGGGTGATAGGCTGAGGACAGATGAACCTGGGTTCCGAGCAGTGTCTGGAGGGCGTTCCAGAAGCGAGAAGTAAATTGCACCACCCGATCTGAAATCAGGTGCCATGGAATTCCATGGAGCCGGAACACATTTTGGACATACAGGTATGCCAGATCTTTGGCTATAGGCAGCATTGGGCAAGGCACAAAGTAGGCCAGCTTGGTGAACAGGTCGACAAACACTGTGATGCATGTATACCCTTTAGAGGGTGGCAGATCTGTGATAAAATCTATGGACACGGTTTCCCAGGGCCCCTCGGGTGTTGGCAGCGGTTGTAACAGTCCTGTTGGCTTCCCTGGAAGGTCCTTGGTCCATTGGCATGTATCACAGGACTGCACATATCAAAACACCTCCATCTGCATACAAGGCCACCAGAAGTCCCTGGATAACAGGTGCAAGGTTTTGTACCTCCCAAAGTGACCAGCACCCAGGGCGTCATGGGTAGGGATGTGCAATTCGGTTATCATATAACCGAAAAAATACTGAAACAAACCTGTTTCGATGGTTGTTGTGGGTTTTCCGGGCTGTATTGCCGTGGTCTTGGCATTGTAGTTCCTGACGTTTCGCCAGCAGCTGTGGCTGGCATCTTCAGAGGTGTAGCACCAAAAGACAGAGATCTCTCAGTGTCACAGTGTGGAAAAGATGTAGGTCATTTGTATCTACTCAGGAGGGGTAGGGTTGAGCTGAGTCATCCTGTAAGAGTTTCCCAGGGTGTGGAATGCTAATGGCGGGAGGCTTCACTGTGTCCTGAGGAGGTTCTTTTGCATATGGATTGGTACTTGATGTGCTAATCTTCTCTGCAGGGCTATTGTCGGGGATAGAATGTTTTGTTAGCCTGGTGTTTTTCAGAACTGGAAACCTGTTTCGGTTTGTTTCGGCACTACCGAAACTTTTCTCGATTACCGAAACATTTTGGTAATTCCAAAACAGCGATTACCGAAACGTTTCGGTAATACCAAAATAGCGATTACCAAAACATTTCGGTATGTTTTGGTAATCGTTTCGGTAACCGAGAATCGCCATTTTGATTTTGCTAGCCGTTTGCATTGCAAGCATCTTGCAAAATCCTGCAGGAAGCTACAGGTTCCTGCAGGCTCTTTGAAGAGGGGAGGGTGGAGAAGGAGTGAGTGACTCACTACCTTCTTTCACCCCTCGCCCCTCTTGCAAAGGAGGGAATCCTTTTGCTTTGCAAATGCAAGGTGCTTGATTGCTTGCTAGCATTGCACTTTGCATTTGAAAAGCAATGGAAGCAAGCAGATTCCCGCCAAAATTCCCAGGTAGGGGAGGGGGAGCCGGAAGGAGTGATAGTGTAGGAGTGTGGGGGGGTAAGGCAAGGGAGGGGGGGACTTAGGAGTGACCAATCCCACTGCTGCATCCTTCTTCCAGCCAATAGATTCAAATCTTTGGCAGAAGCTGCATCAGGGGATTTAAATTTGTGGCAGGACTGGGTCAGCCTCTGTTGCTGCTGAGAGAGGAGAGAAACTGCTTCTTTGCTGCCTGCCTTCGTGGACTTCTGAAGTGCACCTGGTGGACATCTGCCTGGACTTCTGCCTGTGGAGGTTCAACTGTGCTGGACATTCATCTGGAGAGGAGGACTGGTAGGATATTTTTTTTTCTTCAGGGGGATGATGGGAGGAAGGGAAGGCACAGATTTTGTTTAAATTAATTGATGCTGGGCCAATTTGCTGGCCTGGCCTCTGCTAAAAAATGTTTCAGTTTAGTCTTGTTTTCTTATGGCTTGGCTTGGGTTACTTTTTCAGGTTGAGAAAGCGGATAATTTTTGGGGGTGGGGGGGGTTTCAACACTGCTTGCTTGAATGTTTCCTGCCTTTTAAATCTCTGGACTGGCTCTTCACTGTGCTGCCTTTGGCCCACAGGCCTGCTCTGCAGGGTGGGCCTTCGTTGTTCCCATGGCTTGGCTTACTATTTCTGCTTGAGAAACAGGATGATTTGCTTGCTTGAATGTTTCCTGCCTTTTAAATCTCTGGACTGGCTCTTCACTGTGCTGCCTTTGGCCCACAGGCCTGCTCTGCAGGGTGGGCCTTCGTTTTTCCCACGGCTTGGCTTACTATTTCTGCTTGAGAAACAGGATGATGTGCTTGCTTGAATGTTTCCTGCCTTTTAAATCTCTGGACTGGCTCTTCACTGTGCTGCCTTGGCCCACAGGCCTGCTCTGCAGGGTGGGCCTTCGTTGTTCCCACGGCTTGGCTTACTATTTCTGCTTGAGAAACAGGATGATGTGCTTGCTTGAATGTTTCCTGCCTTTTAAATCTCTGGACTGGCTCTTCACTGTGCTGCCTTTGGCCCACAGGCCTGCTCTGCAGGGTGGGCCTTCGTTGTTCCCATGGCTTGGCTTACTATTTCTGCTTGAGAAACAGAATGATTTGCTTGCTTGAATGTTTCCTGCCTTTTAAATCTCTGGCCTGGCTCTTCACTGTGCTGCCTTTGGCCCACAGGCCTGCTCTGCAGGGTGGGCCTTCGTTGTTCCCATGGCTTGGCTTACTATTTCTGCTTGAGAAACAGAATGATTTGCTTGCTTGAATATTTCCTGCCTTTTAAATCTCTGGCCTGGCTCTTCACTGTGTTGCCTGTGGCCCACAGGCCTGCTCTGCAGGGTGGGCCTTTGTTTTCCCCATGGCTTGGCTTACTATTTCCGCTTGAGAAACAGGATGATTTGCTTGCTTGAATATTTCCTGCCTTTTAAATCTCTGGCCTGGCTCTTCACTGTGTTGCCTGTGGCCCACAGGCCTGCTCTGCAGGGTGGGCCTTCGTTGTTCCCATGGCTTGGCTTACTATTTCTGCTTGAGAAACAGGATGATGTGCTTGCTTGAATGTTTCCTGCCTTTTAAATCTCTGGCCTGGCTCTTCACTGTGTTGCCTGTGGCCCACAGGCCTGCTCTGCAGGGTGGGCCTTCGTTGTTCCCATGGCTTGGCTTACTATTTCTGCTTGAGAAACAGGATGATTTGCTTGCTTGAATGTTTCCTGCCTTTTAAATCTCTGGCCTGGCTCCTCACAGTGGCTTTGGCCCTGTGGGCCTGGCTAGGCCGAAACCAGGCCAGGCTCTACACTGCAGGGTAGGCCTCGCTTTTCTTATGGCTTGGATTACTACTCCCTGTTTCATCTTTCTGGGCAAGCAGTGGAACGAAACTGTCTGGGAGCTTGTTTATGTCAGGTTCAGAATGCTTTCATGTATGTTCCTGCCTAACCGACTCCATTTTTAATCCTTTCAGTGTTTAAGTGCTTTCTTCACAGGTGCCAAGGTTCCCAGGCAGCTATCTCACAGAGAAGGATTGTTATGACTACTGCTGTTCCACCCAGAACCGGCCGTGAAGGACTTTCGCTTTCCTAGCTTCAAAGGGAATGTTTTCAGAACTATGGGGGGAAGTTGGGCCTGCTGGGATCTGTTACTTTGTACCTCATGCTTTGCCTGTCATTGGTAACAATTCATATGTACCATGCTGAATATTGTATTCAGGCTAGTGGACTATAATGAACTAATTCTTCAGTAAAAACCTTTTGGAAACAATGGACTGTTGTCTAATTGCAGAAGGTAGTCTGGATTAAAGACATTATCTAGCCACAGCTCTGACATTTTGTTACCATTTTTGTTACCATTTTGTTTTTCCAATGCCTAAGCCGGATCAAATGGACTCCAAAGCTGTCCCGCTCAGGGATCCTTTGTTTGACCCGTATGCCTCCCCCGGCTCCCAAGGATTGGAACCTCAAGGACCTGTACCAAGAGGAAACAGCTCCTCTGTTACTACGCTCTACACTCTCACTCCCAGCAGTGCAGATACCTGGCCCAGAGCTACAGCCGAACCACTGTTTTCCGTACCCACTCCAACGCAGTGGGGCGCGAGACCAAGAGAGACGAGGGAACGGAGGGCCAGTACGTTGTTCACGCAAACACAGGTGGATAGTCGGCGCAGTTTGGAGTCAATACCTGAGCATGCCAGCAGCCAACCGTGGCTTTACTGGAACAGGACGACCGAACAAACGGAGTGGGAGACGTCCCGCCGTGGCGCCCTAAGCTGGGATTATTCGGAAGTCACCCCGTGGTCGGGGCAACAAGACGTAAGTGAGCACCAGTGGGTGCAGCTTCAAAGCAGAACGATTGCAATTGATTCTGGAATATCAGCAATCACTGGTTTGGCGAAAGGGATCTTATCCACAAGATCTCAAGAAGAACAAGGAGTGGAAGAAATCATACCTGGTCTACCGAGGCCACATACTGAATATGTGCCCACTTCGCAAGCTACTGGTTATACAGAACAGGAAGAGGCACCATGGTCCCCCACGGCCCTGGCGTTTGGTGTGGCAGCGCCGCTACAACCCGTACCTGGAGGGCCTCCCCAGCCGATCCCGGGAGGGCCTCCCCCACAACAACCTCAACCTTATCCGCAGCAGCCTCCGCCGCCGCTACCGCCAACACCGCGACAGCCTCCTTTACAACTCGCCCCGCTCGACGTCTACCCGATGCCAGCACCAGCTCCCAGGCAAGAACTTCCCATGGGTTGGGTTAAGCTGGAAGCTACGTTTGATGGAGATCCTTCCAAACTGGGATTTTTCCTTGTCCAAGCAGTACAGTTTTTCATTCGATGGGGACATCTATTTGGAAGTGAAGCCAGTCAAATCGAACACCTGGGATCGAGACTTCAAGGCAAAGCGGCTGACTGGTATGTAGGACTTTATGATATTGGTGCCCCCGAGTTGAATACACTTCAAGGGCTAGTGCACGCGCTCCGTGCCCAATATGAAGATCCCCTAGAAGAAACTAGGGTCCGGACTGAATTGCAGTCTATTAGGCAAGGCAGCATGTCGGCTAGAGACTATGTTACAAAATTCCGACAGCTCGCTGCCAAATGCCCAAGGTGTGAGGAATCCACCAAAATCATTTTATTCAAACAGGGATTAAATCCTAAATTGTTGGATAGAGCTCTCATGCAAGATAACCCTCCTACGCTGTTAGGATGGATCCAGTTAACCTGCGAAGTAGAAAATCGCATGCTAGAAGTTCGTTTAGTGGAACAACATCAACAACCCGCGGGCCAAAAGCGCTCCTCAGTCCTTGTTCGAGGGAGCCAAGGGGCTGGATACGCTACTCGTGGAGCAAGAGATGCTAGATGGCAACAAGGTTTGTGCTTGCAGTGTGGTCAAAGTGGCCACTTTGCAGCGCAATGCCCGTACCGGCCTGTGCAAAGACCTCCGCTCCAACTAAGACGTCCAGCCCCCGCAACTTACTCGGCGCCACCGTGCCCGACACCAGCTCCCAGATCAGTGAGGGGCAGAGGAGCACCTCGGAAGAACCTCCTCGAGAGAGGGTTAGAGTTGGAAGAAGTTATGGAATATGATTCAACAGCTCTAACCGGGGAGGAGAATCCAGAAAGTCCCGCTTCGGGAAACGAAATGGATCTGTCGTAAAAGGACCCAAACGACAGATCAAACCTCAGTCCGTTCCTACTTTGAACAGACCTCAAGGGTCCATACTTTTCATACCGGTAATCTTAGTAAATCCAGATAGAAAAATGCACATCCGCGTGCAAGCTCTGATAGATTCGGGCTGCTCAAGAGACATTATTGCACCAGCCTTGGTGAATGGATTAGTGCTTCCTGTACGAGAATTGGAAACACCCGTTATTTTTGAGCAAATGGATGGCACTAATATGAACCCAGTCACTACTGAAACCACCCCGGTCGTAACCGGCATGGGACATCACTGGGAAGTAAGATCGTTCGTCATTAGTGCCACTGCCAAATACCCCTTGATCCTGCGAAGCCGGTGGTTGTGTGACCACAACCCCTATATAAACTGGACAGAAGGAAGCAGCACGTTCAACCATGACACCTGCAAAAGTCACCGTTGGGATACAAATTGGGGTACCAATCCTACCCACAACGAGTCAGCTCTCCTCACCCAGGAAGAAATTAATCAAATACCCAAGCAATATAGAGCCTACATCCAAGCCTTCACGGAGGAAGAGGCCAATACTCTACCTCCACATAGGAGGACAGACTGTGCTGTAGAAATCTTACCAGGCGCCTCGCTGCCTAAGGGCCGCCTATATCCCATGAGCCCCAATGAAAGAGAAGAACTCCGCAAATTCATTGACACTAATCTTCAAAGAGGATTTATACGACCTGCGAACAGCCCGCACGCTGCGCCAGTGCTCTTCGTCAAAAAGAAGGATGGGGGCTTAAGACTGTGCACTGATTTTCGGGGACTTAACGCTGTGTCATCCAGCAACGCATACCCCATCCCGCTCATTAGAGACCTTCTCAACGTCGTGGCTCAAGGTAAGATCTTTACAAAATTAGACTTAAAAGATGCCTACTTCCACGTTTGTATCAAAGCAGGGGATGAATGGAAAACCGCTTTTAACACGCCACTCGGCCAGTTTGAATATTTAGTGATGCCGTTCAGTTTAGCTGGGGCCCCATCGGTTTTCATGTCCATGATTAATGAAGTGTTACATGAATTTTTGTACAAAGGAGTGGTGGTTTATCTAGATGATGTCTTAATATATTCAGAATCTGAGGAGGAACACGTGGATCTTGTAAAAAGGGTTCTGACCACACTAATGTGTAACAAACTGCCCATCAAACTATCTAAATGTGAATTTCACCAAACAGAACTCACTTATTTGGGCTACTGCATCTCCAAAGATGGTTTAAAAATGGATCCGGGCAAAGTACAAGCAATCCAAAGTTGGCAAACTCCTGCTACTCGCAAGGAACTACAATCCTTTTTAGGTTTCGCCAACTTCTATAGAGAATTCATTGCAAACTTTGCTCAACTTACACTCCCCCTAACCGAACTGTTAAAAACGAAAGATAAGGGATTGGGATTTATGGAGGTCTGAAGCAGCTCCATTTGCGGAGCTGACCGGACTGCCGTTTTAAGCGGCCGGCGGGGTGAAAATAGCCCGCGGCCGACTGCTCTCAGGCGGAGAGCAGGCAAAGAACGCTCAAGACCCTAGGGTGAGTTAGATCTCGGATGAGGGGGGCTCTACACAACGGGTCCCCTCCCGATCCTTGAGGTCCCACCCTGCGACAGGTCAGCTACAATCTCTGCGGCAGTTCTGGGGCCAATTCGGCTGGCATAAGACCTACATACCCAAGCTTCGATTGGGGGAAGAAGTGGAGAGGAGAAGCTAAAATCGAAACAGCGATTACAACCCGAGAAAAGTGAATGAGAAGGTAAAGATCACTATCTTCCGATACGGGACAGATTGATAAAAGCAGAGAGGAATAAAAGTAGATTTTTAAACTGCAACAGGCTAATGAAAAGGAGGGGAAGATTCGGCAAGAGTTGTATTTGAAAAGAGACTAAGTTTAAAGAAGTTATTAAAGAAACTGGACTATTGTTTTGAATACCTGCGGTTATGGAGCTGTGAGAAAAAGACACCATCGCGAGATCTGCTGTGGGAAGTTGGGAGACAGGAAGTGCGTAATAACAATAGAGTGGCTGGAGAGAAGCGGCCCTTGCTGGAGGGCAGGAAGAAGGGAATCACCATCTTTGAAAGGGGAAGGGTCACGGCTTCAGCGGAAAAGGAAGTAGGCCATTTTGGATTACAAAATCATAGAGAGACCATAGAGAAAAGATGCCCGACATTTTGGACTCTTTAAAAATTAATTTATGCAAGAAGACCGGGACATTTGAAACAAAAAAGGTATTAAATTTTACGCCACGGAGTTAAGGAAGAGAGCGGACTCGTGGGAGCGAGCTAAAGCAAGCCCCACGATGTTGAAAAAAGAGTGGCAATCGGCAATAGAAAACCTGGATAAAAAACTTTTAGAGGTGATTAAAGAACTTAAAGACACGAAATTGGAGCTGATCAAAGAGGTTAAACAGACAGTAAAATCGGAGCTGTCAGAAGTGAAGAAAGGTATGGAAACAATACAAAATGAATTACAAGGAACGCAGCAGAGAGTTAAAGCAGTAGAAGGAGCGATGGAGAATCTAGCAGACACGCAACAAACAGAGATGAGACTGATGAGGGGAAGAATGGCGGTTGTGGAAAGTAGACACATGGAGAAGCAGCTGAGATTTCGCGGCCTGCCGGAGGTGGAAGGAAAGACAGCGCAAGAACAGATGACTGAGGTGTTAGCTGAATACCTGGGGAAGGAGGAGGAGGAAGTTGTGGCTATCCTTGATGTGGCATATCGCGTAAACTCGAGAATTGCAACCCAGTGGAAATTACCAAGAGATGTGATTGTGCAATTTACGACACGAAACATGAAAGAGAAGATTGTGACTAAACAGTTTCAAGACCCATTGGAGATTGATGGCAAGACAATTATCATAATGAAGGAATTACCCAGATCAGTGTTACTAGATCGGAAAAAATATAAAGTGCTAATCCAGATGTTGAAGGACATGAAAATCAGGTACAGATGGGAGCTTCCAGAAGGTTTGTCCTTTGAATTTGGAGGGACCAAAAAGCGCATTAGATCTGAGCGAGAGATGGAGCGATTTATAAGGGACAATGAAAAAGACTTACCAACAAGACTATGAGTATGGAGTGTAAAGTTTTATCTTGGAATGTAAATGGACTAAATTCACCGAATAAGAGAAAAAATATTTTCCACTGGCTATTAAAACAAAAATGTGACATTGTTTGTTTGCAAGAGACCCATATTCGAAAGCAGGATGTAAAATATTTAAAATTGGGAAAATTGGGCAAGGAATTTGTAGCGGCCTCAATAAGAAAAAAAGAGGAGTGGTGTTGTATATAAAAGAGGAGCTACAGCCAAAATTTGTAATGAAAGATGTGGAAGCCAGATTTATAGCAGTGGAATGTACTTGGAATTTAAAGAGAGTGTTGGTAGTCGGAGTCTATGCACCTAATGGTGCAAAAGAAAGCTTCTTTGAGGATTTGAGGAAGCAACTAGACGATCTTTCATATGACCAGATAATTCTTGCTGGAGACTTCAATGGAGTGACAAATTTGGAACTAGATAAAAAGACAATAACGGCACAAAAGAAAAGAGGACTATTACCAAAGCTCTTTTTTGAGTTGATACAACAGGAGACTCTAGAAGATGTATGGAGAAGAGAATATCCCAAAAGCAGACAGTTTACTTTTTATTCTGCAAGGCACTCTACATTATCAAGAATTGATATGATCTGGGCCTCAAAAGACTTAGCGTTATGGACTAAGGAGGTAGAAATAATGCCGATGGTAGGCTCAGATCACAATCCAATTATGTGGAAATTAGGGAAAAGGAGAAAAAGGAAAGCATGGAGAATAAATGAGGACTTGCTACAGGAAGGAGAGAATATGGAGATGCTGAGAAGAGAGACAAAGTTCTTCATACAATACAACGTGAATAAAGAAGTACCAACTGATAAAGTTTGGGATGCTTATAAGGCGGTTATAAGGGGCATACTAATGGACTTAAATGGTAGAGCAAGAAAAAAGAAAGAGGAGAAAAGACAAGAGATTGAGGAGAAAATAAAAGCCAAAGAAATACAGTTAAAAAAGAGACCAGGAAAAAAGAAATTATATCAGGAAATTAAAATACTTCAATAACAGTTAACAGCAATGAGTAACAAAGAATTGGAGTGGAACCTTAAAAGACTGAATCAGAAAGTGTTTGAAGGCGCAAATAAACCTGGGAAGTACCTGGCATGGCAATTGAAGAAGAGAAGGGAAAAGAAAATAATAAATAAAATTTGTGAAGATAATAAAACGTATTTGGAACAGACTACCATTAGTAGAGCCTTTTATAAATTCTACGCTAAGCTGTACAATAAGAAAGAGGTAAATAAAGAATCAATAGCGTCATATTTGGAGAAAACGAAACTTCCAGTAATCTCGGAAGATTGGAGAAATAAATTGAACAGTGAAGTAACGGAGGAGGAAATAAGTAAGGCAATACAATCTGCAAATCTAGGAAAGGCGCCAGGGCCAGATGGACTTACGGCTAAATTCTATAAGACAATGGCTAATGAACTGGCACCATTCCTAAAAGAGGTGATGAATGGGGTTTTAAGGGATCAAAGGATTCCAGAAACTTGGAGTGAAGCGAATATATCATTGATCCCAAAAGAGGGCCAAGACCTGACTAATGTGAAAAATTATAGACCTATATCGCTACTCAACAATGACTATAAAATTTTTGCGAAGATATTGGCGGAGAGATTGAAGGGGTGGCTCTCGGAACTCATAGAGGAGGAACAAGCAGGCTTTTTGCCAGACAGACAAATAAGAGACAACTTAAGGACAGTGATCAGTGCTATTGAATATTATGACAAGCGTTGTGACAAAGAGGTTGGTTTCTTCTTTGTAGACGCTGAAAAAGCGTTTGACAATTTAAACTGGGACTTTATGTTTGCCACTATGGAAAAGCTACAATTGGGAGAAAGATTCATCAGAGCAATTAAGGAAATTTATAGAGACCAGACTGCAGCAATTGTGGTGAATGATGAATTGACCAAGAAATTGACGATAAGTAAAGGAACAAGACAAGGTTGCCCGTTATCTCCATTGTTGTTCATTTTAGTATTGGAGATTCTGATGATACAAATACGTCAAGATGATGAAATTCGTGGAATAAAAATAAAGGACTATTCATACAAGGTCAGAGCATTTGCGGATGACATAATGTTAATTGTAGAGGACCCATTGGAGAACATGCCAAGAGTGATAGATAAGATCAAGGAGTTTGGAGACTTGGCAGGTTTCTTCATTAACAAAAAGAAGTCAAAGATATTATGCAAAAATATGACTAAGCAGAAACAACAATTGTTAATGGAAACAACGGATTGTGAAGTAACAAGTAAAGTGAAATATTTGGGAGTCGAATTAACTGCAAAGAACATAGATCTATTCAAAAACAATTATGAAAAACTATGGACTCAGATAGAGAGAGACTTGATTAAATGGAATAGATTGAATTTGTCATGGTTGGGCAGGATTGCAGCAGTTAAGATGAATGTGTTACCAAGAGTAATGTTTTTGCTACAGACAATACCAATCATCAGAGACTCCAAACAATTTGAAAAATGGCAGAGGAAAATATCAGATTTTGTTTGGGCAGGCAAGAAGCCTTGAGTGAAAGTGAAAGTTTTACAAGATGCAAAGGAAAGAGGCGGAATGCAACTGCCCAATCTGAGACTTTATCATGATGCAATCTGCCTAGTTTGGTTGAAAGAATGGATGACATTAAAGAACAAGAAACTATTAGCCCTAGAGGGATATAAAAAAATATTTGGATGGCACGCATATTTATGGCATGACAAAGTAAAGGTCAACTCGATGTTCCTGCATCACTTTGTTCGGAGAAGTCTATACATAATCTGGAAGAAGTACAGAATTTATCTACAAGAAGGAACCCCTTTGTGGGTGGTTCCATATGAGGTGATAGACCCGAGAGCTGTTGATAATGAACAACAATGTTTAACGTATAAAGAAATAACTAAAACTGAAGCATCCAAACTTAGAATAAAGACACAAGAGGAACTATCACCTAACTACGATTGGTTCCAGTATAGACAGATCAGAGACTTATATAATTCGGACTCTGTAAAGGGAGGTATACGAATAGAGAATTCGGAACTAGAGCAGACCCTTCTTAAAGAAGATAAGAAAAGAATATCCAAGGTATACCAAGTACTGTTGAAGTGGTATACCGAGGATGAGATAGTTAAAACACAAATGGTGAAATGGGCTATAAACTTTAATAAAGAAATAACAATGGAGGCATGGGAATACTTGTGGAAAACTACAATGAAGACAACGACATGTATTAATATCAAAGAGAACATTTATAAAATGATCTATCGTTGGTACATGACACCAAAGAAGATTGCGCTAGGGAATTCGAATACTTCTAATAAATGCTGGAAATGTAAGAAGCATGAGGGCTCCCTCTATCATATGTGGTGGTCGTGTGAGGTAGCCAGGCAGTACTGGGGGGAAATAATAAGAGAAATGAGTGAAATTTTACAATTTCAAATTAATAAGAACCCAGAACTCCTGCTACTGAACTTGGGAATGGAGGGAATTCCAGCCCAACACAGGACGTTGATATTTTATATGACAGCAGCAGCTAGACTTTTGTATGCGCAAAAATGGAAAGTACAAGAAGTGCCAACTATTGAAGATTGGACTTACAAATTGCTGTATATGGCTGAAATGGACAAGATGACAAGTAAATTGAGAGATCTGGACTCAGGGCAGTTCAACACAGACTGGGAGAAGCTGAAACAATACCTGGAGAAGAAATGGGAGGTGGGAGGAAAACTGTGGCAGTTTGAGAACTACTGAAGTATTGAAGTAGAGGGGGGAGACTTTACCGGGGGGAGAAGAGATAAATGTGAATTAATAAGCAGTCAGATTAATAGATTGACAATTATATAGATATATATAGGTTAACAAACAGAACATAGAGAAAATAATTAATTATAAGGACTAAATATAAGGAGCGATTAACTAACAATATTTTCTTTTTTTTTCTGACAAGTTTTGTACCAAACTGAATGTCTGAAGATATAGATGGGTCAAATTGATTGACTACGTGAGGAGAGATATATAGAACTATTATAAAAAGATAGAATGAGTAATATATATAGAGAATAAGTCAAATTGTTTGATATAAACGAATGTATGATCTATATGGTTTATGATATATAGAAATACCTGAAATTGAAAAATTGGGATAAATTGTTTATCTAAGATGGAAACAAAGGCTTACAGTTTGGGCATATAATGTTAAAAATAGTTAAGGATGTACTGCTTAGAATAATGGAGAATATATATTTGTTTTAGATAGAGGAAGCTAATAAAAGTAAGGGAAAGGGGACAAAGGGTTGGAAAGCTGTTGGAAGTCAACAAAAAGGGGGGGGAAAGGGAGGGGGTTAGAGATGAAAAAATTGGGGAAAATTGAATGTAAATGTGGAAATAATGGATTCTAACCCAATAAAAATTTTTCAAAAAAAAAAAAAAAGGAAAAGCTACAATTGGGAGAAAGATTCATCAGAGCAATTAAGGAAATTTACAGAGACCAGACTGCAGCAATTGTGGTGAACGAGGAAGCGACTAAGAAATTGACTATAAGTAAAGGAACAAGACAAGGTTGCCCGCTGTCTCCACTGTTGTTCATTTTAGTATTGGAGATCCTGATGATACAAATACGACAAGACGAAGAAATTCGAGGAATAAAAATAAAGGACTATTCCTATAAGGTCAGAGCATTTGCGGATGATATAATGTTAATTGTAGAGGACCCATTGGAGAACATGCCAAAAGTGATAGATAAGATTAAGGAGTTTGGAGACTTGGCAGGTTTTTATATTAATAAAAAGAAGTCAAAGATATTATGCAAAAATATGACTAAGCAGAAACAACAATTGTTAACGGAAATAACGGACTGTGAAGTAACAAGTAAGGTGAAATATTTGGGAATTGAACTGACTGCAAAGAATATAGACTTATTTAAAAACAACTATGAAAAACTATGGACTCAGATAGAGAGAGACTTGATTAAATGGAATAGGCTGAATCTGTCATGGTTGGGTAGGATTGCAGCAGTTAAGATGAATGTGTTACCAAGAGTAATGTTTTTGCTACAGACAATACCAATCATCAGAGACTCTAAGCAATTCGAAAAATGGCAGAGGAAAATATCAGATTTTGTATGGGCAGGCAAGAAGCCTCGAGTGAAAATGAAAGTTCTACAAGACGCAAAAGAAAGAGGCGGAATGCAACTGCCCAATCTGAGACTTTACCATGACGCAATCTGCCTAGTGTGGTTGAAAGAGTGGATGACGTTAAAGAATAAGAAATTACTAGCCCTAGAGGGATACAAAAAAATATTCGGATGGCACGCATACCTATGGCATGATAAAGTAAAGGTGAACTCGATGTTCCTGCATCATTATATACGGAGAAGTTTATATACAATCTGGAAGAAGTACAGAATTTATCTACAAGAAGGAACCCCTTTGTGGGTAGTTCCATATGAGGTGATAGATCCGAGAGCTGTTGATAATGAGCAACAATGTTTAACTTACAAAGAAATAACTAGAATTGAAGCATCTAAACTTAGAATAAAGACGCAGGAGGAACTATCACCTTATTATGACTGGTTCCAGTACAGACAGATTAGAGATTTATATAATTCGGACTCTGTAAAGGGAGGTATACGAACAGAGAATTCGGAACTAGAGCAGACCCTTCTTAAAGAGGACAAGAAAAGAATATCTAAGGTATACCAAGTACTGTTGAAATGGTATACTGAGGATGAGATAGTTAAAACACAAATGGTGAAATGGGCTATAAATTTCAATAAAGAAATAACAATGGAGGCATGGGAATACTTGTGGAAGACTACAATGAAGACAACGACATGTACTAGTATTAAAGAGAACATTTACAAAATGATTTATCGTTGGTACATGACACCAAAGAAGATTGCGCTAGGGAATTTGAACATTTCTAATAAATGCTGGAAATGCAGGAAGCATGAGGGCTCCCTCTATCATATGTGGTGGTCGTGTGAGGTAGCTAGGCAGTACTGGGGGGAAATAATAAGAGAAATGAGTGAAATTTTGCAATTTCAAGTAAATAAGAACCCAGAACTCCTGCTACTAAACTTGGGAATGGAGGGAATTCCAGCCCATCATAGGACGTTGATATTTTACATGACGGCAGCAGCTAGAATTTTGTATGCGCAAAAATGGAAAGTACAAGAAGTGCCAACTATTGAAGATTGGATCTACAAATTGCTGTATATGGCAGAAATGGACAAGATGACAAGAAAACTGAGAAATCTGGACTCAGGGCAGTTTAACACAGACTGGGAGAAGCTGAAACAATATTTGGAGAAGAAATGGGAGGTGGGAGGAGAACTGTGGCAGTTTAAGAACTATTGAAGTACAATAAAATGTAGAGGGGGGTGACTCTACCGGGGGGGGAGAAGAGGTAAACGTGAATCTCTAAGCAGTTAGGTTAATAGATTGATATATATAGAATAACAAATAGAATATTGATAGAAAATAACTAACCATAAGGGTTAACTATAAGGACTGATTAACTAATAATATTTTCTTTCTGGTAAGATTTGTATAATGTACCAAACTGAATATGTTTTATTTGAAGATACATATGAGTCAAATTGATTGACTATATGATGATAGTTATATAGATTTACTATTGAAGGGGAATAGAAATATTAATGTAATTAAATACAACTAAAATAGAAAGAAGAAGATAGAATGAGTAACATATAGAGTATAAGTCAAATTGTTTGATTTATATGAATGTATGATTTATATGGTTTATGATCTATAGAAATATTTGAAATTGGAATTATGAAAAATGGGATAAATTGTCTATCCAATATGGAAATAAGGACTCATAGTTTGGGTACAGAGTATTAAAAATAGTTAAAGAAGTATTGCTTAGAATAAAGGGAGAATATACATTTGTTAGATAGAGGAATTTAAAAGGAGTAAGGGAAAAGGGACAAAGGGTTGGAAAACTGTTGGAAGTCAACAAAAAGGGGGGGAAAGGGAGGGGGTTAGAAATTGGAAAATGGGAGAATTGATTGTAATGTGAAAATAATTGATCCTAACCCAATAAAAATTTTTCAAAAAAAAACAAAAAACGAAAGATAAGGGGGACAATGCTAAAAAGCCGAGTGCCAAATTGCCTTGGACACGAGAATGCCAAGAGGCATTCAATCTCCTCAAAATGCAGTTTGTTTCCGAACCCGCCCTCCAACACCCCGATGAGAATCGCCCCTTTGTAGTGCAAGTCGACGCCAGTGACACCGCAATTGGGGGAGTTCTTTTGCAAAAGGGGGAGGACGGAAAACTCAAACCCTGTGCCTTCCTATCCCGAAAGTTTTCCGAAGCGGAGAGAAATTGGAACGTATGGGAAAAGGAGGCATTTGCTGTAAAGGCAGCTCTCACAACTTGGAGGCATTGGTTAGAGGGAGCCCATCATCCATTCGAGGTTTGGACGGACCACAAGAATTTAGAAGCCCTCCGCAGCCCTCGGAGACTAAATGCTAAACAGCTGCGCTGGGCAGAATATTTTTCCAAATTCAATTTCACTTTAAACTTTTTGCCGGGCAAAACAAACTTTCTTGCTGATGCCCTATCGCGCATGCCCCAACACAAAAGCAAAAGGGAGGAGACTATAGACACCGTCTTTTCACCTACACAATTAGGGGGTGTGGTAACAACGCGCAGTCGCACTGCCCAGCCCCCTCAACCCAATCAGGGATGGAGGTTGAAGCTGAAAGCTGAAGTGGAAAAGGAGGGGGGGAAAGTGCCCAAAGACAAACTGCAACAATCGGAACAAGGAGAATGGCTTTGGGGGGACCGCTTTTATGTTCCCGACAGTTTAAGAAAAGAAGTTTTGTAGCACTGTCACGATGCCCCTACAGCAGGACACTATGGGTACTTAAAAATGCTTCATTTAGTACAGCGCCAATTTTGGTGGCCAGGCATGCGCAAGGACATTTCTCAATATGTAGCATCCTGTCCCATTTGCCTCAGTGCCAAATCACGCAAAGGCAAGCCTCCCGGATTATTACAACCGCTAGAAACACCAAGCAGACCATGGGAAGTAATATCCATGGACTTTATCACTGATTT
The DNA here is from genome assembly GCF_028583425.1 of Eublepharis macularius. NCBI lineage: Eukaryota > Metazoa > Chordata > Lepidosauria > Squamata > Eublepharidae > Eublepharis > Eublepharis macularius. Next base: position 11,123,024 of record NC_072802.1, read on the forward strand.
ACCCCCCTCCGAAGGTCACAACTGTATTCTGGTCGTAGTGGATTTATTCTCCAAGCAAGCACACTTTATACCTTGCACCACTATACCTTCAGCTAGAAAACTGGCGGATATTTTTCTGAAACACATTGTAAAATTACATTCTTTTCTGTCTAAGGTGGTCTCGGATCGCGGCAGACAATTCGTTGCCAACTTCTGGCGGGAGCTTTTACAAATGCTAGATATTGAACAAGGTTTAAGTTCAAGTCATCATCCGCAAACCGACGGGCAGTCCGAAAAAACTAATCAAATCCTAGAACAGTTTCTTTGCTGCTATATCAACTTCCAACAAGATAATTGGGTCGATTTGCTCCCCCTGGCAGAATTCTCTTACAATAACAGCGTGCACACCTCTACAGGAGAGACTCCATTCAAAGTCGTTTATGGCTTCCACTTCAAACCCTTCCCGTTCGAAGCGCTCCCCCCTCCGACTGCGACTTCCAGAGACGTAATGGAATGGTGGGGGGAAGCTGCTCACCAATGGACTCAAATTAAAAAACATCTCAACAAAGCCAAAGAGGATTACAAACGATACGCCGACCGCCACCGTGCGGCTGATTGGGATTTGCAACCCGGCGATCTTGTTTATCTTTCCATGAAGAATCTGAAAGTGGCTCAAACCAGCCGTAAGCTCGCGTTAAAATTTCTTGGACCCTTTCCTATTCGTAAAGTAATCAACAAAGTGACTGTTGCCTTAGATTTGCCAAAAAATTTGCGCCACATACACGATACTTTCCATGTTAGTCTGTTGAAAAAAGCTCCTCCTGTAGACCAGTGGCACACCCGTGCCCCTCCCATTCCAACATTGATTGATGATCAAACTCACTACGAAGTACAGCAAATTTTGGACTCTAAATTAAAAAGAAATCAGCTGTTTTACCTCATCAGATGGAAGGACTTTGACTCTGGGTTTGATGAGTGAGTGAATTCTATACATGTTCATGCTCCTAGATTAGTTAAAGCATTCCATTCTCGTTACCCACATAAACCTGGAGGGGGAGCATCTTAGAGGGGGCAGAATGTCAGGTTCAGAATGCTTTCATGTATGTTCCTGCCTAACCGACTCCATTTTTAATCCTTTCAGTGTTTAAGTGCTTTCTTCACAGGTGCCAAGGTTCCCAGGCAGCTATCTCACAGAGAAGGATTGTTTTGGCTACTGCTGTTCCACCCAGAACCGGCCGTGAAGGACTTTCGCTTTCCTTGCTTCAAAGGGAATGTTTTGAGAACTATGGGGGGAGGTTGGGCCTGCTGGGATCTGTTACTTTGTACCTCATGCTTTGCCTGTCATTGGTAACAATTCATATGTACCATGCTGAATATTGTATTCAGGCTAGTGGACTATAATGAACTAATTCTTCAGTAAAAACCTTTTGGAAACAATGGACTGTTGTCTAATTGCAGAAGGTAGTCTGGAGTAAAGACATTATCTATCCACAGCTCTGACAGTTTACTGGGGGGCGGGGGGAGAAACTGCTTGCATGTCTCCTGACTTTTAACTCTCTGGCCTGGCTTTCCACAGTGGCTTTATGCCTGTCCAGGCCCAAACCAGATCTGGGCCTTGACTTTTAGGGGTTGTGCAGTTTGTGACTCTCTGTTAACATCCCACCTTTCTGTTCCCAGCCTCGAGGAGGAGAGGAAGTTGCTGCATGCCTGTCTGCCTGAACATTGCTGGACTGCAGGACTGGCAAGTGAGTCTGTGGGTTTACATTTGGGTGGGCATAGGGATGGGTTTTTGCTACCTTGGGAGGGGGGAGGCACATTTCCGAACACTACATACACACCCCACACAGACACACCACAGAAACTTTTTTCCTGTTAATTAGTGTCTTAGGAAGGTAGGCCAGTTTGTAGGCGTTCAGTGGCTAATTGCCCTCAACTTAATCGATAGGGAACCAAGCATAGCTTGTTTAAAACAGTAAATAGGGATCAGTAGGACAAGCAGTAGTTAGAGTTAGGTTGTTTTTGATTTCTATTCATATTGATATAGCTGTTAATAGGCTTCCCGTTAGTGCTCCCATAACTAGGGTTCCACTGCCCATCTCTGGCACCCGTAGTGGAGCCAGGCCGGCCTGGGCATACTAGTCTTGTAAGTGTCTAAGGCTTTCACTTGTTATTGGGGTTTAGGGCCAGCTCAGTTCCACAGGAATTCAGCTGTTTGGCAGACTCAGGTCCCCAAACATAAATAGGGTTGTTTAAAAAGACATTACATTGACCATCTCCAAGACAAGTTACAGAGCCACAAGAAGAACAGATTTAGAAGTAGGTAGATAGGTCTTGAAAACACTGAGAGATCTCTGTCTTTTGGTGCTACACCTCTGAAGATGCCAGCCACAGCTGCTGGCGAAACGTCAGGAACTACAATGCCAAGACCACGACAATACAGCCCGGAAAACCCACAACAACCATCTTGAAAACAAAGTTCACCTTTGTTTTCCCTTGATTATGGAATAGTCAGAGTAGCTTCCGCAAGGGGAAAGCATGGCAGAAAGGAAAGCAGAGAGGGGCCCCGGGGGAAAGGCTAGAGAGAAATCTAGATGGGAGGAGGGGAGGGAGAGGGGGACTGCTGCGGCAGCCCCCCCATCTGAGTGGAGGAGGCCCTCCCCTGCGCTGCTGCCATTCACCAGCCTGGCTTCTGGTGACAGGAAGCGGGTTCACAAGGCTCTCTTTCCTGAGGCAGCTGCTGGAGGGCCACCCCCAACCCAGGTGTCTCAGGCAGGGGCTGGCACTGGGCAGGGGCCTGCTGCTGAGGCTCCTCCTCCTCCAGTGGTTGCGAGCCAGCTGCTGGAGGAGGGGCAGCATGTGGTGTCTCCTGGGATCAGCGCAGGGCACATGACTTTCCCTGCGCTCCCGCTCACCTCAGGAACCCGGAGGATGTTGGAGGAATGGCCCGAGAGACCCCCTGTGGGGCTGTCCACCCCAGTTTCCTCTGAGGCCAGCAGCAGGCCTCTCGCGGCTGTGCAGGAGGAGAGGGTGCAGGAGGAAGAGGCAGAGACTGTGGTGGAAGAGCCCACATCTCTGCCCCTTCAGCCTCATCCATCCCTGACTGCCCGGCTGAGAGTGGGACACAGTGTGTCCGGCCAGAGCACCTCACAGGAGGTGTTTCAGGGTGGGCCCATGAGCGCTTCTCCTGTGAAGCATGGGCAGCCCTTCACCTCCAAACTCTGGAATCACTTTCAGAGAACAGAGGACCCCCGAGTTGTCCAGTGCCTGCATTGTAGGCAGCGCATCAGCCGTGGCAGAGATGTGAACCATCTCTCCACGTCTGGGATGAGGACCCACATGAAGAGGCACCACCAGGCGGTGCTTCTTTGGGGGGGAAAGTTCAAGTGGCACCACACGGCTGCCAGCTAGCCAGAAGGAGGCAGGCTCCTCTGGTGCTCTCCCCCCAAGGGTTCCTGTAGGGCAGGGACTCCAAGCCTCTCTGCCAGAGATGCTTGGTAAGCAGGGCTCTAGTGTGCCCAGAGAGGGGATCCAGAGGGTGATCCGGCGCCTCACGCACCACATTGTCAATATGGTATCTGTGGATAGAAGACTGTTCTCCATAGTTGAAGACTTCGGCTTCTCATGGCTGCTCCACAATTTCTTTCCCTGGTACGCCATCCCTGCTCGTACGATGTTGAGCAGATCGGTGTTGCCCTCATTTTACAGGGCTGCCAGGGACCGTGTGAACCAACAGAAAAGAGAGAGAAATTTCTCGTGGGAAACAAACCAAGAATTAATATACTTTTTATATGATATTATAAGGTAATTTCAAAGGCAATTGCACGAAAATTATACAAACTGTGTGAAGGCACAGCTGTCCCGGGTTGCCAGGAGAACTGTGCACTTCACATCCGACATCTGGACCTACCCAAGTGTGCAGCAAGCGTACCTGTAGCTTACTGCTCACTGGTGGGAACCCAAGGTGGTTCTTGGTGGGGGGAGGTGCCTGCAGCTGGCCAGGGAAGGATGGGAGACCACCGGGCTGGCTACTGCAAGGCCTTGCTTCACGCCGAGGTTCTCGACGTGTCGCACATGGCGGGGAACATCGCTGCCACCCTGAGGAGACAGTTGGAGGAGTGGATAGGCCAGGGACCCGCCACCATGGGATGCATGGTGACAGACGGTGGCAGCAACATGAGGGCAGCAGTGGATCTGCTGCCAAGAGCGCATTTACTGTGCGGCCCACAAGCTTCACCTAGTGGTGAGAGATGCACTTGGGGCGGGCTCCTCGAAGGAACCCCGTGATGCCAGGACTTGTGACTTCCAGTTACTGCTCCAGAAATGTCGGAGGCTCACGAGTCACTTCTCGTGCAGCATGACAGCCACTCACGAACTGCGCCAGAAGCAGGTCAGGACAGGCGTGCCGGAGCACACACTGTTTGCTGACATCAGCAGTCGCTGGAACTCCACATGTGCCATGCTTGAGCGCTTGGTGGAGCAGCAGGCCGTGCTCCACGCGTGGCTCTCCAAGATCCACGGTGCGAGTCAGGTGGGTGAGTTCAGCCGGGAGGATTGGCTCACCATCACCCAGACAGTGGAGGTCCTGAAGCCCTTCAAGGACTTCACTGTGGTGGTCTCGTCAGACATGGCGACCCTGGGTCTGGTCATTCCCCTGGTGCACATGCTCCAGAGGAATCTGGCAACCCTTGTAGACCCAGACGCACCTCGTGCTGACCTCGTTCCAGCAGTGCACGCACTGGTGAGAAGGCTGCAGCGTGGCATATTTGCCAGGCTAACTCCTCTCACTCAGAACGAGTCATGTTGGCGACCATGTGTGACCCGTGCATTAAGGGCACTTTCACAGAGCAGGACAGGAACCTCACCCAAGCCAGAGATGCCCTCTGCTTTTGGGTGAGGCACAGGTAGGCCGCGAGGGGACGCCTGTCAACAGAGGGGACGGGAGAGGGGTCCTGCTGTGCGGGTCCCTCTCACGCCCCCTCTGAGCGGGCCCCCCCGTGGCCACCACCGGAGTGCCTATGGAGATGGAGATGCTCCGGTGGGCCCTCGGCCCCTCTGGGATCGTGAAGAACATGAGAGAGGATTCGGCGGAGGCAGTGGTCAGGGACTACCTTGCGGAGCCCTGCAAGTTGCTCTCCACCGATCCACTCAGCTACTAGGCCAAGAAGAAATCGGTCTGGCCGGACCTCTCCCTCAAGATGCAGCGGCTGCTCTCATGCCCTCCGACGAGCATGGGGAGCGAGCACGTCTTTTCTCATGCGGGCGACATTGTCAGCCCACATCGCTCTCGCCTTCTCCCATGGAGAGTCGAGCAGTTGACCTTCCTGAAGGTCCTGAAGGTCAACTCTTGCCTCTTTGATTTCTCAAGACTGGACTTCCAGAGTGACTGAGGTGAGCCCGACTTGTGGCCTGCATCCTCTGCGAGTCCAGTCCTTTGCATAAAACTCTGTAGACGCAGTTAAAACCGGCCAGCAGAAGGAGGTAGGGTAGGTACCAGTGGCAAAGGGAATGCACCCTGCAATTTGAACACCCCCCCAAAGGGAATTTAAAACATCTCCCAGTACTGTGACAGACCCTGTGGGACCAAATTTATTCTGAAAAAGAATGCCCCAGAAATGTTGATTGCCGCTGGAGGGAGAAATAGGTTAAGATTGAGATAGGGACTGCTTAGGTAGGGAATGGGATGCTGATGTGCAGTGTAAAAATGTTAAATGCTGTTTGAATCCCCCCTGCACTGGGCAGTGGGTTGGACTAGATGGTCTGTATGGCCCCTTCTAGCTCTATGATTCTATGATTCTATGATTTTATGAATGTTTTAAATGTTTTTTCAAAGTTGAAATGTTAAAAAAAAACAAAAAACAACAAAAAAGTTGAAATGTTACTGTTGGGTTTGCTTGCTGGGTTTGGGGTACAGTTGGGGCAGACTTGGGGATGGGCACCAGCTGATGATGATGTCTCGCAGTTGTTTCGAGGTAAATGCTGAGGCTGGTGTGGGGGAGGGAGGAACCTCTGCAACACTGCTCTGTAAATGCCACTGTGTAGTGCCTGTGGCAGCGCCCGGTCTAGGTTTGTGTTGCTGAACTGAAAACATGGCTGCAGGAAATGACAATGGTTCTGCTGGACCTTGTTGCATTGGTTTCCCCCTATTAAGTTTGGTTTTGGAGGGATGGGAGATGGCCTCACGTACCAAGAATTAAAGCGTTTTTGGAAAAAAAATGTGTGTGTGTGGTTTTTTTATTCTGTGTTATCTAGAGGGGTTAAGCAAATAAGCTGTTTTTTCAGGTATTGTGTTGTGCCTACTTGATGTCAACTGAGTTGTGTTATTTTCTGGCTAGGATAATGCTGGCATGCCTGTTGGTCTGCCTACTGCTGTGCTACCTAAATCTTTTCAATAAATAAAGTGTTTTTGAAAGGAATTGTATTTTTGGTGATTCTATGATCTGAAGTGAGTTGTGTTACTTTTGTCTGGTGAAATGCTTTCATGCCCTTTTGTGCCCTCCCGCTATGTAACCCACATCTTTTGCATAAATAAAGTGTTTATAGTGTGTGAGGCCCCGCCCCGCCGGCCGCGTCCTCCCCTCGTCCTGCCGTCCTCCGGGCTACCACCAGGGGGAGGTTGAGGGAGCTCCCTCTGCCTCAGACTTGGTAGGGGCAGTGGCTTGGGCACCAGCGTCTGCCTCCTACCTGCTGCTTCGGAAATCCCTCGCACTCTCTCTCACCAAACTTCCAACCAGTCTTCTCCTCCTCGGCATCATCGGGAGCTTCCTTCTTATAGTCCCTCCTGGTTCTGCCCTCTACCTCTCCACCAATACCCTCTCCAGAACTACCCATCCCCGGCCCTGCCACCTGGCTGCTTTCCCCTGGTTGGGCAAAACACCTCGCCATCACCCTTCCCGCCCCCGCTGTTGCCTCTGGGTTTGTTTCTCCCCGCCCCCACCCTTCACCAATCCCCAGTGCTCCTTCAGACTGAGGAGCCCTCCCAGGAGCCGTCCAGCCAACCCAGCGCTGGGACAGCTCGCTGGGCGTCCCCCCCCTCACCCGCTCCGGCTGGGCCCTCCCCCTGCCGGCGTTCGGCCGCGCCCGTCCCCGGGATGCTGCCCGGGGCAGCCGCGGCGGCGGCCGTGCTGCCCTTTCCCCGTGGCTGCCCCCCTCCCCCCCTCCCGCTGTACCCGCAGCGCCGGGCGGCCGGCCCGGTTTCAGCCTCCCCCTCGCCGCGAGCCTCGGGGGTGGCGACCGCGGCGGCGAGCCCGGTCGTCCCGATGGCGGCAGCGGCGGCAGGCCCGGCCATTCCGGCGGCGGCGGCAGCGGCGAGCCCGGCCGCCCCGGCCATAATGGTGGCTGCAGGCCCCGCTGCTCCGGCGGCGGCGGCGGCGGCAGGCCCGGAGTTGGCGCGCCGGGGAGGCTCGAAGTGACCGGCGTCTCCGGGCCCGCCGGCGCGGGCCCTTGGGTAAGCGGGGGTGCTGGGCTGGGAGGCTGGCAACGGGCTCCTTGGGGGTCCATCAGGGCGGGGGGAAGGGCCCAGTCCGGGGTGGGTGAGACCCACTCCGGACACACCCCCCCTGGGGTCCGGCGCCTCCTGGTCCGCCTGCTGTTCCGGAACCCTCGACATGTAGTCCGCATTTGCATGGAGTCGACCTGGCCGGTGCCGCAGCTGGAAGCTGAAAGGGAGCAAAGAGAGGTACCATCTGAGAACCCGTGGGTTGTGGTCCTTCATGCGGGCCATCCACAGCAGGGGGGCGTGGTCCGTGACCAGGGTAAAGTGGTTATTGGTCAGATAGAACTGGAGGGCTCCCACCGCCCACTTCACCGCCAGGGCCTCCTTCTCGACGGTAGCGTACTTGACCTCCGTGGGTTGCAGCTTCCGGCTGATAAACAACACGGGGTGTTCCTGGCCGTTGACCTCCTGGGACAGGACCGCCCCCAGCCCAACATCGGAGGCGTCCGTTTGGACGAGGAAGGGCCGCTCAAAGTCCGGGTTTCGCAGCACGGGGGCCCTGGACAGGGCCCCGCGTAAAACTTCGAAGGCTCGGAGCCGGTCGGGGTTCCAGCGAATAGCGGCGGGCTGGTCCTTACGCAGGCAGTCTGACAGCGGGCTGGCTTGGCTGGCAAAGTGGGGTATGAACTTACTGTAATAGCCCACCAGCCCTAGGAAGCGTTGCATCTGGCGTTTCGTTCGCGGGCGAGGGCTCTGCTCCAGCGTGGTGACCTTATCGGGCACAGGTCGTAGAACCCCGTGGCCCACTTGGAACCCCAGGTATGTGAGCTCCTGGAACCCTATCCGGCTCTTGCGGGGGTTGACTTGCAGGCCGGCCCCGGCCAATGCCACCAGGACCGTGTTCAGGTGCTGCAGGTGCGACGGCCAGTCTGGACTAAAGATGATGATACCATCTATGTAGGCTCGGGCGAACCCTTGGCAGTGGGCCAGCATGTGATCCACAAGGCGCTGGAAGGTGGCGGCGGCCCCGTGCAGGCCGAAGGGCATGACCTTGAACTGGAACAAGCTGTGGGGGGTCGCAAAAGCCGTCTTCTCCCGGTCCTCCGCTGCCATGGGTATCTGCCAGTACCCTTTCGTGAGGTCCAGAGCCGACAGGTAGCAGGCCGTTCCCAGTTGATCAATCAGCACGTCGGCCCGGGGCATGGGGTAGGCATCAAAGGTAGCAATGGCGTTGACTTGCCGGTAGTCCACGCAGAAGCGGACGGAGCCATCCGACTTCCCCACCAGCACGATGGGGCTCCGCCACGCGCTGCGGGAGGGCTCAATCACATCGAGGCGGAGCATGTCCTCTACCTCTCTGGCTACGATCTCCCATCGTTTCAAAGGCAATGGCCTCCAGGGGGCCCGTGCCACCTGCCCGGGGGGGTGGGAATGTGGTGAACCAGTACTGCGGTTCGGCCCGGCTGGCAGGAGAAAAGGCCGGGGTGCTGGCGGACCACTGCCCTCGCCTGGGCCAGCTGGTCATCCCGGAGGCCCGGGTCTAGGACCGGCTCCTCTCCCGTAGGGCCGCTCGGAGTCCAAGGCAACTCGCCAGCGGGAAGCTCCAGGGGGTCAGGGGATAGGTTGCATTGGAGCGCCTCTGCCTCGTGCCAGGCTTTTAGATCATTGACATGCAGCCTCTTCCGGTGCCGGGGGCTTGGCCCACACTGGACTTCGTATGACAGGGGCCCCCGCACCCTCGTGATGAGGTAGGGTCCGCGCCACGGGGCCCCTGGGCCCGGGCCCATGACCCGGTGGTGGACCAGGACCTTCTCCCCCACCTGGAACGTTTGAGCTCTGGCTCCTCGATCGTAGTAGGCCTTCTGGGACCATTGGGCCTCGCGGAGGTGTTCACGCGCGGCGGCCCGACACGCCTCGAGACGGGTCTGGAGGTCCCGGACGTATTCGGGGGCGGGACGCCCCTCAGGGGCGGCCGCCGGGGCCCACTGTTCCTCCACCAGCCCCAGTATGCCCCGGGGCCGTCGCCCGTATAGGAGCTCGAAGGGGGCGTAGCCGGTGGAGGCCTGGGGGGTCTCACGGACTGCAAAGAGTAAGGGGTCTATGTACAAGTCCCACTGTTGGGGGCGGTCGTGGGCCAGCTTGTGGATCATCGCCTTCAAGGTCTGGTTGAACCTCTCTACCAGCCCGTCAGTCTGAGGGTGGTAGATGCTGGTGAAGATCTGTCGGACATGCAGCGTTCGGCACAGGTGTCTGGTGAGCTGGGCCGTGAAGGGTTTTCCGCAGTCCGACAGCAACTCCCGGGGCAATCCCACTTGGGCGAAGAACCGTAGCAGCACCCGGGCGACACCTGGGGCTTTCATGTCCCGGAGGGGAATGGCCTTGGGGTACCGGGTGGCGTAATCCATCAGGACCAGGATATAACGGGCTCCTCGCGGGGTCCGTGGCAGGGGACCGACGAAGTCCATAGCGATCCTGGCGAAGGGCTCCTCAATGATGGGCAGCGGGGCCAGCGGGGCCCGGACTGGCCGGCAGGTGGTCTGTCGCTGGCAAAGCGGGCAGGCCTGGCAGTAGCGCTTGACCTCCTTGGTTAGCCCCGGCCAGAAGAAGTGGGCTTCGATCTGGGCCGTCGTAGCTCGGGCGCCCTGATGCCCCCCCCACGGATGATCGTGGGCAGCCTGGAGGACCTCTGGGCGGTGGGTGGCTGGAACCAACAGCTGGGACACTTCCCCCTGGCTGCCCTTGATTAGGCGGTACCAACGCCCCCCTGCACGGACGACCCGCGGTAGCCGCCCTGCCCGGCGGGGATCGAGGACCCGACCCTCACTTACTGCGGTCATCCGGCGTAGACCTTCCAGTGAGGGCTCTCCAGCTTGTTCGGTGGCGAACCAGGGTTCCGTTCCCCATCCCTGGCGGAGTTGGGCGGGGGCACCCCCGGTTCTGCTGCCCCCCGGGTGTCCCTCGTCGTCTTCTTCGTCCTCTCCGACCAGGATTTCCTCAGCTTCGTCCCGGTTGGGGGGAAGGGCCGTCTTCATGGCGGGACGGAAGTGGGGGGAGTCCCTCCCCAGCAAGACCGGGTAGGGCAGGGCCTGCACCCGGGCCAAGGGCGTCTCGCACGTCTGCCCGCGGTACGTTACGGGAACCAGGACAACTGGGCACTCCTCCACGTGATTGTGAACGCAGGCGATGACGGCCTGGCGGATCACCGGCAGGTCCGGGGGCAGCAGGTGGGAGCGGATCATTGACACTGAGCTCCCGCTGTCGAGGAGCGCCGTCAACCTCCTCCCTGCCACCGAAACTAGGACAAGCATGGGAGGGGGCCGGGGGGGCCCGACTCGTCGCGGGCAGGGCCGTGTCCCAGCCCAGATTGCACTCCATCAGGGGGCATTCCCTCTTCCAGTGCCCCCGCTGCCCGCACGTGAAACACGGTCCTTTGTCTCCCGTCTCCCGGGTGGAGCTGCTGGGTTTGGCTGCGGTGGGGGTGACGGGCGGCGGAAGGGCTAGCCGGGGTCCGGTTGGGGGTCCCCTGGTCGCACGGCCCAGGTGGCCGGGGCCCGGAGGCCGAGGGCCTGGTCGAGCTCGCCCCCCTTTTTCACCTGTGTTGTGGCTCCCTTCGCCCCCGAGGCGAGGGTCTTGCTTCGCGGGCTCCCGGGACTCCACGGCCATCACGTTTTCCCACAGCATGGTGGCTTCCTTCAGGGTGGTGGGCTTGTTGTAGGCCACCCAATTCCGGGCCCGAGCGGGGATCACCTGCAGCAGCTGTTCGAGCACCACCTGGTCGGCGATCCTCCGGCCCTCGTCCGTGGAGGGTTTCAGCCAGCGGTAGGCTGCGTCTTGGAGGTTGGCCACAAGTGTGCGGGGACGGTCTGCCTTCTGGAAGGTTATGGACCGGAACTTCTGCCGGTAAGTCTCCGGCGTGACCTCATAGCGGTCCAATATCGCCGCCTTCAGCCTTGCATAGTCGGTGCTCTCATCCTTGGGAAGGGCCTTCAGGGCGGCTTGCGCCTCCCCCGTGAGATAAGGTCCAATGATGTAGGCCCACTGAGCCGGCACCCACCCCGCGGCCTCTGTCGTCCGCTCAAAGGCCTCCAGGAAGGCATCCACGTCGTCCTCCGGGCCTAGCTTGGCGAGGTGGAACGGTGGCCGGGAGGCGGGCACGGCTCCGCCCCCGGCTCCAGGGCTGGCACCGGCCAGCGCTTGTCGGAGGTCTCTGATGAGAGCCGCCTGGGCATCTTGCTGTTGGCGAGCCATGGCAGCCTGTGCGTCCAGTTGCTGCTGAGCCACCTCCTTCAGCAACTGCCCCTGGTGCTCGGTTAGCCATTGGCCAAACTGCGCGAGATCCATCGTGGAGCTGGCGACCTCAGCCGGGGTCTCCACACTCGCTGGTTTCAGCACCGCTGGGCGTAGGAGGGGCTGGGAACTGCTCCAACCGGCTGGGGTGGGGAGGTGCGGGCGCGGGTGCCTCACGGGGCTGCTAGTGCCTGCATTCTCCACCAGTTTGTGAGGCCCCGCCCCGCCGGCCGCGTCCTCCCCTCGTCCTGCCGTCCTCCGGGCTACCACCAGGGGGAGGTTGAGGGAGCTCCCTCTGCCTCAGACTTGGTAGGGGCAGTGGCTTGGGCACCAGCGTCTGCCTCCTACCTGCTGCTTCGGAAATCCCTCGCACTCTCTCTCACCAACCTTCCAACCAGCCTTCTCCTCCTCAGCATCATCAGGAGCTTCCTTCTTATAGTCCCTCCTGGTTCTGCCCTCTGCCTCTCCACCAATCCCCTCCCCAGAACTACCCATCCCCGGCCCTGCCACCTGGCTGCTTTCCCCTGGTTGGGCAAAACACCTCGCCATCACCCTTCCCGCCCCCGCTGTTGCCTCTGGGTTTGTTTCTCCCCGCCCCCACCCTTCACCAATCCCCAGTGCTCCTTCAGACTGTGGAGCCCTCCCAGGAGCCGTCCAGCCAACCCAGCGCTGGGACAGCTCGCTGGGCGTCCCCCCCCCTCACCCGCTCCGGCTGGGCCCTCCCCCTGCCGGCGTTCGGCCGCGCCCGTCCCCGGGATGCTGCCCGGGGCAGCCGCGGCGGCGGCTGTGCTGCCCTTTCCCCGCGGCTGCCCCCCCCATCCCGCTGTCCCCCGCCGCGCCGGGCGGCCGGCCCGGTTTCAGCCTCCCCCTCGCCGCGAGCCTCGGGGGTGGCAACCGCGGCGGCGAGCCCGGTCGTCCCGACGGCGGCGGCGGTGGCAGGCCCGGCCGTTCCTGCGGCGGCGGCGGCGGCGGCGAGCCCGGCCGCCCCGGCCGTAATGGCGGCTGCAGGCCCCGCTGCTCCAGCGGCGGCGGCGGCAGGCCCGGCATTGGCGCGCCGGGGAGGCTCGAGGTGACCGGCGTCTCCGGGCCCACCGCCGCGGGCCCTTGGGTAAGCGGGGGTGCTGGGCTGGGAGGCTGGCAACGGGCTCCTTGGGGGTCCATCAGGGCGGGGGGAAGGGCCCAGTCCGGGGTGGGCGAGACCCACTCCGGACATAGTGGTTATTGTGTTTTTGGTGATTGTCTGATATTGAGTTGTGTTTTTTTTGTGTTATGAGTTGCTATCATGCCCTTTTGTGCCCTACAGCTGTGTAAATCAAAGCTGTTCAAGAAATAAAGTGTTTTTGGAAAGGTCTTGTGGTTTTGGTGATGCTCTGATTTGAAGTTAGTTGTTTTAAATCTGTCTAGAATTCTGTCTAGAATGCTTTTTTCATGCCCTGTTGTGCCCTCCTACTGTGTAACCTAAAGCAGTTCCAGAAATTAAGTGTTTATAAAAGTGTATTTTTTTAAAGATTATTTGATGTGAAGTGAATTGTGTTATCCTATTGTGTGGGGCACTGCTAATGTGATGTGCCATGATGCTTTGCCCAATTGTACTTTGCAAGTGAGAAAATAAATTGTTTAAAACTTGATTCAGTGTGTGTTCGTGGTTCATTTTTTTGTGAGGTTGGCTCCCAGAACAATGGGGCAGACTGTAGGTGGAGGGGGTGTCAGGGGGAGGGTGTCTGTGTATCAGGTGCTCTTTCACAGGGACAAGCTGGCACTCAGAAGTGTGCCCACCATTGTGGCACCCCTGGGCTGTGCAGAATTGCCATGGGAAAGCGAGTTTAAAAGTTCCCAGCATAGGGAACAAAGGGGGACAGCTGGCCAGCCTGTTCCTGGGGTTATGATGGGTGTGGGGCTTCTGGGGGTGGATTTGGGTCTGTGAGGGGCTAATGTGGGGATTTGGGTCTGCTGGGGGGGGAATTGGGTATGTGTGGGGTTGTAGGGGGTGGATTTTGGGGGCTGAGAGGACCTACTTTGGGCGGCCATAAAATGCCCCCCCAAGTGGGAGCAGGTTGAGACTTGGTGGGGGGTGGGAGGAAAGGTGGGAGAAGGGCCCCTGAGGGTGGGGGGCATTTTGCATGCAAAATGCCGCCCCTAGCAAGACAAGCCTCTGTTATTTCCCACCTTAGAAATAGTGAAGAAAAGGAGGGGGGTTAAAGTGCACCTACTTTGGGAGGCCATAAAATGCCCCCCCCAAGTGGGAGCAGGCTGAGCCTTGGTGGGGGGGGGGTGGGAGGAAAGGTAGGACATGGCCCCCTGAGGGTTGGGGGCATTTTACATGCAAAATGCCACCCCTAGCAAGACAAGCCTCTGTTATTTCCCACCTTGGAAATAGTGGAGAAAGAGGAGGGAAGAGCACCTAATTTGGGAGGCCATAAAATGCCCCCCCAGGTGGGAGCAGGCTGAGCCTTGGTTGGGGGTGGGTGGGAGGACAGGTGGGAGGAGGTCCCCTGAGGGTTGGGGGCATTTTGCATGCAAAATGCCACCGCCAGCCACACAAGCCTCTTCATTTTTTCCCCATAGGAAATAATGGAGATCAGCAGCAGCAAGCAAATAATAGGGAATAAGGGAGATCAGCAGCAGCAAGTGAAAAGCTTTCCCTTCCTAGGCAAGGATAAGGGCACCTGGTTTTGGGGGGGCATAACATGGCCCCCCAAAGTCCAATCTTTCTGAAACTTGGGGGGTAGTTAGAGGATAGTTAGGAAAAGGTTCCCACCAAGTTTGGCTTGATTCAGTGGGAAAATGCCTCCTCCAGGCTTCCAGGAAGCCTGGGGAGGGTTTTCCCATTGAAATCAATAGCCGAAACAAGCCGGAATACCGAAATGATTACCGAATCACAAATACCGAAATGGCTTGCCATTTCGGTATTCGCGATTACCAAAATGGTTTTTTGTTTTGGTAATAACCGAAACAGGAATACCAAATCGGTCTGGGTTTGTACACCCCTAGTCATGGGTAAGCTGGAGTGCCTCCCGTCTTAACGCACCTGGGGGAACATAGGCTCAGCCTTCATATGTAAGGAGGCCTTGTTGCAGGAGGTAGCCCAGGAGGTCTGGCTGAGCAGGGTCCTGTAGCACCTGGGTGAAGTGTTGTGCCCAAGCGTTATTACTTTGAGCTTGCTGGATCCGATCCTGTAGGGCGTCCAGGATTTTAAAAAAAAAAAATTATTGGGTAAGTTAAGATAAATATTACAAATTACATGAATCATCCATTTTCTCTTTAACTTCTAAATACTAATTGTCTTACATTTATCAATTCAAATAAACACTTCCCACCCTCCCTCTCTCCTTACCCTAGACCCCCAACAGCACTAAAACCTTTTAAAGTCCTAACATGTTCCTTCTATTCTAATACTTCTTCCAATTCTCAAAGGTAAAATTCTTACATAAATTCTAGTACCCTAACATATAGACATCAATAATTATCCATAGACCATAATTGTCCTTTTACATCTCACTTATTTTCCATGTATTCTTTAAATTTTTCCCAATCCTTTAAAAATTCATTTGAACTTTGTTCTTTCAGCTTTCTGGTCAACTTGTCCATCTCCATCATGTGCAACAGTTTTTGTATCCAATCTTCAATTTCTGATGTTTCCTCTTGCTTCCAATATTGCGCATATAATACTCTTGCTGCTACCGTCATATACCATACTAATGTCCTGTCCGTTACATTAATTTTTTCCATTTTAAGCCCTAGTAGAAACAGTTCAGGGCTTTTCGGTAAATTACCTTTTATAGTTTTCAACATTTCTTCATATATCTTAGATCAAAATTGCTTAGCTTTATCGCAAGTCCACCACATACGATAAAAAGAGCCTTCATGTTGTTTACATTTCCAACATTTGTTTGACATAGCATTACCCATATTTGCTAATTTTTTGGTGTTAAATACCATCTATACATCATCTTATATCCATTCTCTTTCAAGTTAACACTTGTAAATATTTTCATAGTATTTTTCCACAAATATTCCCATTCATCCATTGTAATCTCTTTATTGAAGTTTAATGCCCATTTCACCATTTGTGTCTTAACCACTTCATCTTCTGTATACCATTTCAATAACAATTTATAAAACTTAGAAATTATCTTTGTTCCTTCCCCAAGTAACAGTTCTTCTAACTCTGAATTTCTGCTTCTAAAACCTACTTTCCTTTTATCTACTTCAAATAGGTCTTTGATTTGTCGATATTGTAACCACCCATATTTATAAGATAAATCTTCTTCTGTCTTCATTTTGACAACATCTCTTTCTATCAACAATAAATCCTTATGTTATCCAGTCTGTATGTGGTTTTATCACTTCTGCCGGAACAATCCACAAAGGTCTTTTCTCCTCTATATATTTTTTATATTTTTGCCAAACTAAAAAAATATTTCTCCCTACATAATGGTGTTGAAACATACCATCCATTTTATATTTATCATAACATAAATATGCATGCCAACCAAACAGATTATTGTGATCCTACAAAGTTAACAGCTTGTAGTTATATAGATTTACCCAATCTCTTAACCATGTTAAACATATCGCTTCATGATATAGTCTCAAATTTGGTAGTTGTAATCCACCCCTTTCTTTTGCATCACATAGCACTTTCAGCTTAACTCTTGACTTTTTCCCTGCCCACACAAAATCTGATAGTTTCCTTTGCCATTTGTCAAAGTGCTTTTTGTCTTTTACAATTGGGATAGTTTGTAACAAAAACATCACCCTTGGTAATACATTCATTTTTACAACTGATATATGCCCCAACAGTGACAGATTCCATTTATTCCACTTTATCAAATCTTTTTCTAATTGCAACCACAATTTTTCATAGTTATTCTTAAATAAATCTATATTTTTCATTGTTAATTCTATTCCCAAATACTTTGTTTTTTGAACCACTTCACACTCTGTAAGGTTCATTAACTCAACCTATTTCTTTTTTGTCATATTTTTACAGAACAATTTAGATTTTGCTTTGTTAATATAAAAGCCCTCCAGATCTCCAAATTCTTTAATCTTATTTAATAATAATGGTAACGTCTGGACCGTATCTTCAATGATAAACATCACATCGTCTGCAAATGCTCTGAATTTGTAAGAGAAACCTTTAAGCCTTATACCTTTAATACTATGATCTTCTCTTATCTGTCTTAACAATATTTCCAAAACCATAACAAATAACAAAGGTGAAAGTGGACATCCTTGTCTTGTACCTTTTCTTACCTCAATTTTTTCTGTTAAATCGTTATTTATACACAATGTCGCTTGTTGGTCCTTATAAATAGCTTTTATGGCTTCTATAAATTCTTGTCCTAATCCCATCTTTTCCATTGTTAAAAACATAAAATCCCAATTTAAGTTGTCAAAAGCCTTCTCCGCATCCGCAAACAAAAAGTCCACCTCCTTTTCAGGGTGTTTGTCATAGTATTCTATAGCATCCATAACGACTCTCAAATTATCTCTTATTTGTCTATTAGGTAGAAACCCTGCTTGTTCTTCCCCAACAAAATCCATTAAAAATATCTTTTATCTTTCTGCTATGACTCTCGCAAAAATCTTGTAATCGTTGTTTAAAAGAGATATGGGCCTATAGTTTTTAACATCTGTTAAATCCTGTGTCTGTTGGAATCAATGAGATATTTGCTTCACTTCATGTAATTGGAAATCCTTTTTTCTTCATTAATTCATCAAAATTCATCAAAATTTGCAAAATTGGCACCAAGTCTTTTTTCAATATTTTATAAAATTTCACTGAAATTCCATCTGGGCTTTCCCCACTTTTGTTAAATCTATAGCTTTTAGAATTTCCTCTTCAGTAATTGGGGCATTTAAAATTGTCTTCATAGCATCTGAGATCTTGGGTAATTTCACCTTATCCAAATATCGATCAATTTCTTCTGTATTAATTTTCTTTTTTTGAAATAGTTTGGCATAATACTTATGAAATATTCTCTTTATTCCTTGATGGTCCACTACTTCTTTTCCATCTTCAACTATTCTGCCAATAATTTTTTCTCCCTTTTTTTCTTCAATTGTCAGGCTAAATACTTCCCTGGCTTATTTGCTCCTTCAAAAATTTTTTTGCTGTTTTTAAATTCCATTCTAATTCTTTGTTCACAAAGGCTCCAGGGCATCCAGGATATTGGTGGCTGCAAAGAGCTCAGGAGCCAGAATGGTCATGGCTGGAGGAATCTCTCCCTCCTGCCGGCTGAACTCAGGTTTCCGGGACAGGGCATCTGCCAACTTGTTCTGTGAGCAGGGGATATATTGCAAGGTAAACTGGAAGTGAGAGAAGAACAACACGCATCAGATCTGCTGTTGTGTTAAATTCTGGGTGGTTTGTAGATGTTCTAAGTTACAGTGGTCCGTATATACCAACACAGGGTGCCGAGCTCCCTCCAAATGGTGTCACCAGGTCTCAAAGGCAGCTTTGACAGACAATAGCTCCCTTTCCCAAATAGTATTATTCTGCTCGGCTGGGGTGAGCTGTCAGGAGTAGAAGGCACATGGTTGTAACACCTGGTGGGGAGAGTGTTTTTGCGCTAAGATCGCCCCCAATGCAGTGTCAGAGGCTTCGGCCTGCACAATGAATGGGAGGTTCGGATCTGGATATACAAGGATTGGGCAGGTCATAAACTGGGTCTTCAGAGCTTGAAAGGCCTGCTGGGCTTCCGGAGTCCATTGGAACGGCAAGTGGGGCCATGTCAGTTGGATCAAGGGGATGGCCAGTGCAGTGAAATCAGGAATGAACTGTTGATAATAGTTTGCAAACCCTAAAAAGCGCTGGATCTCTTTACGGTTTCGGGGGGCCTGCCAGGAAAGCACTGCCTCAACCTTGGCGGGATCCATCTGTAATCCTTGGTCAGACATTTGGTGCCCCAGGAACTCAACCCCTTCCTGGTCAAACTCACATTTTTCAAGCTTGGCATATAATCCATGCTGTCTAATTCTTTCCAGTACAGAGTGCACATACCCTACACGTCTGGTGGGGGTTGCAGGAGTAAATCAAGATATCATCCAAGTACACGATGACATAATGGTCAAGGAGGTCCTGGAACACATCATTAATAAAACATTGAAAGACCGCTGGTACGTTACATAGGCCAAATGGCATTAGCAGGTACTCAAACTGGCCATAACGAGTCCCAAAGTCACTCTTCCACTCATCCCCCGACTGTATCCGGTTGAGGTTGTTCGCTCCCCGTAGGTCTAGTTTGGTGAACTGAGTTGCTCCCCGAAGCCGCTCTAAGAGGTCAGGGATCAGAGGCAGTGAATACCTGTCTCTGATTGTAATTAGAGCTGTGCAAGGCCTGCCCGATTTGGTAAACCTGTTTTGGTTTTAACTGAATCAGGAAACCGTTTTGGTAATCCGGGAATACCAAAACAGCAAGCCAATTTGGTATTCGTGTTTCGGTAATTGATTCAGTATTTCAGCTTGATTCAGCCATTGATTTCAATGGGAAAACCCTCTCCCAGCTTTCCAGAAGCCTGGGGGGGCATTTTCTCACCAAATCAAGCCAAACTTGGTGGGGACCTTCTCCTAACTCTCCTCTAACCACTTCCAAGTTTCAGAAATATTGAACTTTGGGGGGCCATGTTATGCTCCCCAAAAGAAGGTGCCCCCATCCTCCTACACTCTCCATTGTTCTCTATGGGGAAAAACAAGTCATCATCTTTCTATGTGGCCTGGGGTGGCATTTTGTAAGCAAAATGCCCCCAACCTTCAAAGGACCTCCTCCTACCTGTCCTCCCTCCCTCCACCAAGGCTCAAGCTGATCCCACTTTGGGGGGCCATTTCATGGCCTCCCAAATAGGGTGCTCTCAGCCCCCCTCCTTTTCTCCATTTTTTCCTATGGAGGCTTGTCTGGCTAGGAGTGGCATTTTGCAAGCAAAATGCCCCCAACCTTCAGGGGCCCATCTGCCCCCTGTACTCCCTCCCTCCACCAAGGCTCGAGCTGATCCTACTTTGGGGGGCCATTTTATGGCTTCCCAAAGAAGGTGATCTCAGCCCCCAAAATACACCCCCAACAGCCCCACAAAGACCCATATCCACCCCCAACAGCCCTACACAGACCTACATCCACCCCCAACAGCCCCACACAGACCCAAATCTACCACACAACAGCCACACACAGACCCAACTCCACCCCCCAACTGCCCAACACCTGCCAGAACCGCAGGAGTAGGCTGGCCAGCCGTCCCTTATTGTTCACTAGGATGGGAACTTTTAAACTCTCTTTCCCAGGGCAATTATGTACAGCCCAGGGGTGCCACAACGGTGGGCATGCTCCTGAGTGCCAGCTTCTCCCTGTGAAAGATCACCTGTGTCATGTTCTGACTATGTTTCTTGTGTGTTCAAACCAAAGGGACTCCATTTTAATCCTGTCAGTATTTTAAGTGCTTCTTTTGCAGGTGGCAAGCAGTTCAGTAGCAGTTATCTTAGAGAAGAGGAATGTTATGACTACAACCTTTCCAGCCTTGGGAAACTTTCACTTTCTCAGCTTCAAGCTGTTTGTTTTGAGAACTGTGGGGGGAGGATGAGGCCTTCAGGGGTATGCTACTCTGTACCTTAACCTTTGCCTGTCATTCGTAACAATACTCATGTACCAGCCAAGATATTGCATCTTGGATAGTGGACTATAATGGTTGTTTATATTCAGTAAATCTTTTGAAACCAATGGACTCATGTCTAATTGCAAGAGGTAGTCTGGATTGCAACTTTTAGTAAGCCACTGTCTGACATTTTGCTACGAATCACATCTGTTCCAATGCCTAAGCCGGAGGAGACGGATACCAAGGCCGCGTCCGACAGGGAACCTTTGTTTGATCCTTATGCTCCTAACTCGGAAGGACTGGAACCCACATATCAACCCATTCGGGGGGGAACGGACTCAAGCTGTACCATGATGTATACCCTCGTGCCTGACAGAGCAGGAGCTCAACCAAGGGCGGCGGCGGAACCCCTGATATCGCTACCTACACCGAGGCAGTGGGGTTCAAGGCCGAGAGAAACGAGGGAGAGTAGAGTGAGTACGGTGTTTTCCAGATCGCAAATGGATGGGAAAAGAGTTGTCGGCGCGTCTGTAGAGAGGTCCAGTAGGCAACCGTGGTATTACTGGAACAGAGAGTCCGACCAAATAGAATGGGACCTAAGAGGTTCTGAAAGTACCCAGGTGTGGGAAACTTCCCGCTGCGATCTGATGAGTTGGGACTACGCGGAAGTCACCCCATGGACGGGGCAACACAAGTCGAGTGATCAAAGTTGGCAGCAATTACAAAGCCGAACTTTAGCGGTGGATGCTGGGATTTTGGCAATAACGGGACTAACGAAAGGAATCCTGGCGGGCATATCGGAGGAAGGAGAAGGTAACGGGGCCACTGGAATGGGAGAGATTCAACCGTGGCCCTGAGCAGCTGCCTCCTATCCGGAATATATAGAAACTACACAAATTCCAGCTGAACCGCTCCAGGAATTACCTGAGGAGGATGTTGATACCTCAGCCCCAAGACACGTACAATGATTGGAAGAGAGAATCAGCAGCATGGAGGAGAGTTTAGCACATGCAGTTCACTTGCTGTCAGTATTGGTGGTAGGAGGCCCAGGAGAGGGGCCTTCGCAAGAAGCTGGAGAGAGCACTAGAGTTTCGATTGGCCGAGGGGTGGCAGCCCTCCAGAGGATCTTACCTGGATTACGTCCAGCAGCGGACCAGGTACCCCCTCAGGATGAACAACCACTTCTACCGGCTGATGATCAGCAGGAGCCAGTGATGCCACTGCCTGATCAACCTCAAGGGCCACCAGACGAGATCCCAGAAGGGCTGCTGGGGCCTCCGGGAGACGACAGAGGAGAAGGGCCACTGGAGCAACCTCCTCTCCAGCCGCTAGAGCAACCTCCCCTCCAGCCGCAGGAGCTGCCAATCCTCCCAGGAGAACAACCTCTGCAGCCACAAGAGCAGCCACCTCTTCAGCCTCTTCCATGGGGTCCAGCACCGCAAGGTCCTCCACCTTTGAGACCGCGGGGTCCCCCTCCACATCCTCAGGGGCCTCCGGCTCCAAGACCGCAAGGCCCGCCACAGAGGCCACCGGGTCTTCCTCCTCCGAGACCGTGGGGGCTCCCACAACCAAGACCCCAACAACCCCCTTTACAACCTATCCCGCGACGACCTGATGTGTGGCTGGAACAGAGGCCGGCGCCTTTACAGTACTACCCGCTACCATCACCGATTGCCAGACCTCAGGAGTTACCGATGGGATGGGTGAAGCTGGAAGCTACGTTCAACGGGGATCCCGCGAAACTGGGATTTTTTTTAGTACAAGCGCTGCAATTTTTTAACCATTGGGGATATTTGTTCGAAGATGAGGCCGGTCAAATCGAACACCTGGGATCCCAGCTACAAGGAAAAGCAGCAGAATGGTATGTAGCATTGTATGAATTGGGGGCCCCTTACAGGGCTTAGTAGACTCCTTACAGGGCTTAGTAGTGGAACTCCGAGCCCAATATGAAGATCCTTTAGAGGAGAGGAGAGCCCGAACAGAGTTACAAACCATTAGACAAGGCAGTATGTCGGCCAGAGACTATGTTACTAAATTCTGACAACTAGCCACCAAATGTCCAAGGTGTGAGGAATCCACCAAAATAATTCTGTTTAAACAAGGCATGAATCCCAGATTGCTGGATCGAGCCCTTATGCAAGATAATCCCCCCACACTCTTGGGTTGGATTCAATTAGCATGTGAAGTAGAAAACTGCATGCAGGAAGTGCGGCTTGTAGAGCAACAGCAAGCAACAGGGCACCGGCGGACCTCAATAATTGTAAGAGGGGGAAGGGGGACAGGATACGCAACCAGAGGAGCGAGAGATGCTAGATGGCAACAAGGACTATGCCTACATTGTGGCCAAAGCGGTCACTTTGCGGCACAATGTCCGCTCAGGCCTGTGCAAAGAACTCCGTTCCCACCACGGCGAACAGTCTCTACCACCCCTCCCCCACCATACCGCCCAACGCCAATGCCACGAACAACAAGAGGGTGAGGTGCTACCCGTAGAAATCCTCCTGAGAGAGGGTTAGAGCTAGAAGAAATTATGGACCTTGATCCAACCGCTCTAGCAAGCGAAGAAGGACCCGAAAGCCCCAATTTGGGAAACGAAATGGATCTGTTGTGACAGGACCCAAACGGCAGATCAAGCCCCAGTCGACTCCCATAGTGGAAAGACCTCGAGGGTCCATATTATTCATGCCTGTTACATTGGTTAATCCTGAAAGAAAGACTCATATTCGTGTACAAGCCCTAATCGAACTCGAAACGCCAGTTATTTTTGAACAAATGGATGGTACAAATATGAACCCAGTCACCACTGAAACAATACCTGTAATCACAGGCATGGGTCAGCATAGGGAAACAAGATCCTTTGTCATTAGCTCTACAGCCAAATACCCTTTGATTTTGGGGAGCAGGTGGTTGTGGGACCACAACCCAGACATAGACTGGACAATTGGAAGCATTAGCTTTAAACACGATAGCTGCAAAAATCATCGTTGGAACCAAAATTGGGGTAACAATCCTACCCTCATTGAACAAGCACTATTAACCCAAGAAGAAATCAAAGAAATACCTAAGGAATACAGAGCTTATTTGCAAGCCTTTACAGAAGAAGAAGCTAACACTTTGCCTCCACGTAGGAGGACAGACTGTGCAGTAGAAATCATCGCAGGAGCCGCCTTACCCAAAGGAAGACTATATCCCATGAGCCCAAACGAAAGAGAGGAGCTACGCAAGTTCATTGACACTAATCTTCAAAGAGGGTTCATCCAACCAGCAAACAGTCCTCATGCTGCTCCAGTATTGTTTGTGAAAAAGAAAGATGGAGGATTAAGACAGTGCACTGACTTCAGAGGACTTAATGCAGTCTCCTCCACAAACGCTTATCCTATACCCCTCATCAGAGATCTACTCAACGTCGTGGCACAAGGTAAGATCTTCACAAAGCTGGACTAAAAAGATGCTTACTTCCACGTTCGTATAAGGGAGGGGGATGAATGGAAAACCGCGTTCAATACGCCCTTAGGGCAGTATGAATATTTAGTTATGCCTTTTGGCCTGGCTGGGGCCCCTTCAGTTTTCATGACCATGATCAATGAAGTATTGCACGAATTTTTATATAAAGGAGTAGTCGTTTACCTAGATGATGTCCTAATTTACTCTGAAACAGAAGAACACATAGACTTAGTACAAAAAGTCTTAACTACTCTAATGTGCAACAAATTGCCCATCAAATTATCAAAATGTGAATTCCACAAAACTGAACTCAGTTATTTAGGATACTGCATTTCCAAAGATGGGCTAAAAATGGATCCAGGCAAAGTAAAAGCAGTCCATGAATGGCAAACCCCCACAACCCGTAAAGAACTACAATCCTTTCTGGGGTTTGCCAACTTCTACAGAGAATTTATACAAGACTTTGCCCAAATAACTCTTCCCCTCACTGAACTATTAAAAACCAAAAACAAAGGGGAACAAGCCAAAAAACCGAATGCTAAACTATTGTGGACACCACAATTCCAATTAGCTTTTGATCTTCTAAAGCAGCAATTTATATCCGAGCCAGTGCTGCAACACCCCGATGAAAATCGCCCATTCATAGTACAGGTGGACGCCAGCGATACTGCGATTGGGGGTGTCCTTCTACAGCGTGGGGAGGACAATGTTCTTAAACCTTGCGCTTATCTCTCTCGAAAATTTTCTGAACCGGAGAGAAATTGGAATGTTTGGGAAAAGGAAGCTTTTGCTGTAAAAGCAGCACTCTCCTCTTGGAGGCATTGGTTAGAAGGGGCCCACCATCCTTTTGAAGTCTGGACAGATAACAAAAATTTAGAAGCTTTACGTAGTCCTAGGAGACTAAATGCCAAGCAGTTGAGATGGGTGGAATACTTTTCAAAATTCAATTTCACTCTCAAATTCCTGCCTGGCAAAACAAATTTTCTTGTGGACGCCCTATCGCGCATGCCCCAACACAAAAGCAGGAGGGAGGAGACAGTGGATACAGTGTTTTCGCCTATGCAATTAGGAGGAGTGGTCACAACGCGCAGCCGCGCAACACAACCTCCTCGGTCAGATCAGGGGTGGAGACAAAAACTGAAAAGCGAAGTGGAAAAAGAGGGGGAGAATGTGCCTAAGGAGAAACTAATTCGATCTGAATAAGGGGAATGGCTTTGGGGTGATCGATTTTATGTACCAGATAGTTTAAGAAAAGAAGTACTGCAATGCTGTCACGATGCCCCAACAGCTGGCCATTACGGATACTTAAAAACGCTTCATCTGGTCCAAAGGCAATTTTGGTGGCCGGGCATGCGCAAAGATGTTTCACAATATGTGGCTTCATGCCCCATTTGCCTCAGCGCCAAAACGCGAAAAGGCAAGCCTCCTGGACTCTTACAACCCCTTGAAACCCCGACTTCCGGTTTGGGATCCATGGAGGTCTAACGCAGCTCTAAGTGCAGAGCTGACCGGGCTGCCGTTTCAGCGGCCAGCGGGGCAAAACTAGGCCGCGGCCACCTGCTCTCAGGCGGAGAACAGGCATAGAACGCTCAAGTACCTCAGGGCGCGTTGATCTCAGGCAAGGGGGGGTCCTACACAATGGACTCTGTCCCGTCCCTTGAGGTCCCACCCTAAGACAGGTCGGCTTAAATCTCTGCGGCAGTACCGGGGCCAGTGTGGCTGGCATAAGACCTACATGCCCAAGCTTCAACAGGGGAAAAGAAGGTGGAAAAGAATTTGGGATAGAAGCAGTGATTACAACCCAGAAAGACGCTTGTAAAGGTAAAGATCACTATCTCTCGAACCGGGATGGATTACTTAAAGTAACGAAGTTTTAAAGTGAACTTTTAAACTGCAACAGACTGACTATAATGAGGGGAAGACTCGGCAAGAAATAGATTAGTAAAAGGACTGAGTTAAACAAAGTTATTAAAGAAATTGGACAATTGTTTATCATACCTGTGGTTGAAAAGCGATAGCAGGCTGTGAGAAAACTTCTACCATCGTGAGAGCTGCAGTGGAGAGTCGGGAAACAGGAAGTGCGTAACAGTGATAGAGCTGCTGGAGAGAGACGGTCCTTACTGGAGGACAGGAAGAAGGGAATCGCCATTTTTGAAAAGGGAAGGGCTCTGACTTCAACAGGAGAGGAAGTAGGACATTTTGGATTACAAAAAAGACTATAGAAAAACCATAGAGAAAAGACGCCCGACATTTTGGACTCTTTAAATGTCTCTTTTTTTTTCTCTAGAAACCAGGACATTTAAATTAACTTAAAGGGATATTAATTTAAATGCCACGGAGCTAAGGAAACGTGCAAACTCGTGGGAGCGAGGTAAATCAAGCCCCACGATGTCGAAGAAAGAGTGGCAAACGGCTATAGAGAATCTAGACAAAAATTTTTTTGAAATGTTAAAGGAATTGAAGGAGACAAAACAGGAGTTGGTGAGAGAAGTTAAAGACGTTAAAGAGACAGTAAAAAATGAACTGGCAGAAGTTAAGAAGGGAATGGAAACAATACAAAACGACCTGCAGGCAGCGCAACAAAAAGTTAGTGTTGTGGAGAAGGCGGTGGAGAATCTTACAGAGACGCAACGAACGGATATGAGAGTGATGAGAGGAAGGATGGCTGTTGCGGAGAGCAAATATATGGAGAAACAGCTGAGGTTTTGTGGTTTGCCGGAGGCAGAGGGAAAGACAGCACAAGAACAGGTTATAGAAGTGTTAGCTGAATACCTGGGAAAGGAGGAGGAGGAGGTTGTGGCTACTCTTGATGTGGTGTATCGAATAAATTCCAGATTTGCAACCCAGAGGAAATTACCAAGGGATGTGATTGTGCAATTTACGACAAGGAACTCAAGAGAAATGATAGTGAGTAAGCAGTTTCAAGATCCATTGGTAGTTGATGGCAAGACGATTATCATCATGAAGGAGTTACCCAGATCGGTGTTGCTTGACCGGAAAAAATACAAAGTCCTAGTCCAGAATTTGAAGGACATGAAATTAAGATACAGATGGGAATTACCGGAAGGGATATCCTTTGAATTCGGAGGAGTGAAAAAGCGCATCAGATCTCAATCTGAGATGGAAAAGTTTATGAGAGACAATGAAAAAGACTTACCATCAACAGGGCTATGAATATGGAGTGTAAAGTTTTATCTTGGAATGTAAATGGACTTAATTCACCCAATAAGAGAAAAAGTACTTTCCACTGGCTATTAAAACAGAAATGTGATATAGTGTGTTTGCAAGAGACCCATATTAGAAAACAGGATGTAAAATATCTTAAATTGAGTAAATTGGGCAATGACTTTGTAGCGGCCTCAAAAAAGAAAAAAAGGGGAGTGGCATTATATATAAGAGAGGAGCTACAGCCAAAGCTAGTGATTAGAGATGTGGAAGCCAGATTTTTAGCAGTGGAATGTACATGGAATTTAAAGAAAGTGTTGGTGATTGGAATTTATGCACCAAATGGAGCAAAAGAGAGCTTCTTTGAGGATTTAAGGAAGCAATTAGATGAACTTTCTTATGACCAGATAATTCTTGCAGGAGACTTCAATGGAGTTACAAATCTAGAACAGGATAAAAAATCAGCAACTGCACAAAAGAAAAGAGGACTATTACCAAAGACTTTTTTCGCATTAATGCAGCAGGAAACTTTGGAAGATTTATGGAGAATGCAGAATCCCACAAGTAGACAATACACATTTTTCTCCGCAAGACATTCTACTCTATCACGAATAGACATGATCTGGGCCTCAAAGGACTTAGTGCTTTGGACTAAGGATATAGAAATAATGCCGATGGTAGGCTCAGATCATAACTCAATTATGTGGAAGTTTGGAAAAAGAGTTAAGAGGAAAGGATGGAGAATAAATGAGGACTTGTTACAAGAGGGAGAAAATATGGAGATGTTGAGAAGGGAAACCAAGTTCTTCATACAATATAACATGAACTGAGAAGTACCAACCAACAAGGTATGGGATACATATAAAGCAGTAATCAGAGGTATATTAATGGACTTAAATGGAAGAGCTCGAAAGAAAAGAGAGGAGAAGAGACAGGAGATTATGGAAAAAATAAAAGCCAAAGAAATACAATTAAAGAAGAGACCAGGGAAAAAGAAAATCTATCAGGATATCAAAATCCTTCAAGAGCAGTTAACGGCAATGAATAATAAAGAACTGGAATGGAACCTTAAGAGAATGAATCAAAAGTCGTTTGAAGGTGCAAACAAACCTGGAAAATATCTGGCATGGCAATTGAAGAAGAGAAAGGAGAAGAAGACAATAAACAAAATATGTGAGGACAATAAAGTACATCTGGAACAGACTGCTATTAGTAGAGCTTTTTACAAATTTTATGCTAAACTCTATGATAAAAAAGAAGTGAATAAAGACTCAATAGCGACATACTTGGGGAAAATGAAGCTACCAGTAATTTCGGAAGATTGGAGAGTTAAATTGAATAGTGAAGTAACAGAGGAAGAGATAAGGAAAGTAATACAGTCAACAAATTTGGAAAAAGCACCAGGACCTGATGGACTTACAGCTAAATTTTATAAGGTAATGGCTAATGAATTGGCACCATTCCTAAAAGAAGTGATTAATGACGTTTTGAAGGATCAAAGAATTCCAGACACTTGGAGTGAGGCTAATATATCATTGATACCCAAAGAAGGACAGGACTTGACCAATGTTAAAAATTATAGACCTATTTCCTTACTTAATAATGACTACAAGATTTTTGCGAAGATCTTGGCAGAGAGACTAAAGGGATGGTTAGCCGAAGTTATAGGGGAAGAACAAGCTGGCTTTTTACCAAACAGACAAATCAGAGACAATTTAAGGACAGTTATAAATGCTATTGAATATTATGATAGGCGTTGTGACAAGGAGGTTGGCTTCTTCTTTGTAGATGCTGAAAAAGCATTTGATAATTTGAACTGGGACTTTATGTTTGCCACTATGGAACAGCTACAAATGGGAGAAAGATTCATAAGAGCAGTGAAAGAAATTTACAGAGACCAGAGTGCAGCAATTGTGGTGAATGACGAGCTGACTAAAAAATTGACTATCGGCAAAGGTACAAGACAAGGTTGCCCATTGTCTCTACTGTTGTTCATTTTAGTCTTGGAAATTCTGATGATACAGATTCGAGAAGACAATGCGATCCGTGGAATAAAAATAAAAGACTTTTCCTATAAGGTCAGAGCATTTGCAGATGATATAATGTTAATTGTGGAAGATCCAATTGAAAACATGCCTAAGGTAATGGAAAAAATTAAGGAATTTGGAGATCTGGCAGGTTTCTATGTAAACAAAAAGAAATCAAAGATATTGTGTAAAAATATGACTAAACAAAAACAACAGTTGTTAATGGAAATTACAGACTGTGAAGTAACAAGCAAGGTGAAATATTTGGGAATTGAACTGACTGCAAAAAATATAGATCTATTCAAGAATAACTATGAGAAATTGTGGACTCAAATAGAGCAAGATTTGATTAAATGGAATAGATTGAATTTGTCATGGTTGGGAAGAATTGCAGTAGTTAAGATGAATGTGTTGCCAAGAGTGATGTTTTTGTTACAGACAATACCAATTATTCGGGACTCTAAACAATTCGAAAAATGGCAGAGGAAAATATCGGATTTTGTTTGGGCAGGCAGGAAGCCTAGGGTGAAAATGAAAGTATTACAGGATGCAAAAGAGAGAGGTGGAATGCAACTGCCCAATCTAAGACTTTACTATGATGCAATCTGCTTGCTGTGGATGAAAGATTGGATGACTCTGAAAAATCGCAAATTGCTGGCCTTAGAGGGATACAAAAAATTATTTGGATGGCATGCATATCTATGGTATGACAAAGTAAAAGCAGACTCTATGTTTTTGCACCACTATATTCGGAGAAGCCTCTTCACAATTTGGAAGAAGTACAAAGATTACCTACAAGAAGGAATTCCCTCCTGGGTGGTTCCATATGAAGTAATAGATCCGAGAACGGTTGATAATGAACAACAGTGCTTAACGTATAAGGAGATAATGCAAATAGAATCTTCTAAAATAAGAATAAAGATGCAGCAAGAGTTGTCTCCAAATTACGACTGGTTTCAATATAGACAAGTTAGAGATCTTTATTACTTGGACTGTGCGAAGGGAGGGATAAGGATGGAGAATTCAGACTTAGAGAAAGTAATTTTACAAGAAGATAAAAAGGAAATCTCCAAGATTTATAAAGAGTTGTTAAAATGGTACACGGAAGACGAAGTAGTAAAAGTGCAAATGGTGAAGTGGGCTATAAACTTTAACAAAGAGATAACAATTGAGGCGTGGGAATACCTGTGGAAAAATACTTTGAAGATTACGATGTGCACCAATATTAAAGAGAATCTCTATAAAATGATTTACCGTTGGTATTTGACACCAAAGAAAATAGCGCTAGGGAATTTGAATACGTCTAATAAATGCTGGAAATGTAGAAAGCATGAGGGATCCCTGTATCACATGTGGTGGACTTGTGAGGTAGCTAGGCAGTACTGGGGGGAAATAATAAGAGTAATGAGTGAGATTTTACAATTTCAAGTTAATAAGAACCCAGAACTCCTGCTACTGAACTTGGGAATGGAGGACATTCCAGCACAATACAGGACATTGTTATTTTACATGACAGCAGCAGCTAGACTTTTGTATGCGCAGAAGTGGAAAGTACAAGAAGTGCCAACTATTGAGGATTGGATTTATAAATTTCTGTACATGGCGGAGATGGATAAAATGACAAGAAAATTGAGAGACCTTGATCCAGGACAGTTTAACACGGACAGGGAGAAGCTGAAACAATATTTGGTGAAAAAATGGGAGGTGGGAGGAGAACTGTGGCAGTTTGAAAATTATTGAAATATAACAAAACAAGAGGGAAGTGACTATACCGGGGGGTGGAGAGTTAACTGAAAAATTCTAAGCAATTATTTTATTTGATTATTACGTATAGTATTGGGTATTAATAGTGTTATTATGATAAGAAGGATAGAAATTAATTAATTTTTCTGTTGGTAGATAACTGTACAAGGTAGAATGAACATACATTAGCATACAGAAGATGGGTCTAATTGATAGACTTGACTAAATGTGTATATGAGTTGTTTATTTTTGCTAGATTGCTTCAATTAGATAATTAAAATGGATAAGATAAGTAAAAGGAAGTAAAGCGCAATATATAGAGTATAAGTCAAATTGTTGATTGATTTATAATGAAGGTATGCAATGTTTATAGAAGTACTTGAAGTTATGTATAAGGAGGGACAAATTGTTTGTCCCATATTGAAGAGATTAGAAAGAGTAAGATAGAGTACAGATTATCAAAATGATTATTGTTATTGAAGAAGATATGTTAAGAGCGTTTTATTTAGTTGATAATTTAAAAGGGGAAATAGAGATAGCACTATGTTACTATAGATAAGCTTAGAAGGGTTTGAAAGTATACTATAATAAACAAAATAAGTTTGAAATGAGTAGAGGGAGAATAGATAAGGGGTTGGAAAACTGTTGGAAGTCAAAAAAAGGGGGGGAAAGGGAGGGGGTTAGAATTGGAATAATTAAGGGAATGTGATTGTAATAGATATTATATGTTTCTAATCCAATAAATTTTTTCAAAAAAAAAAAGAAAAGAAACCCCAAGTAGACCGTGGGAAATCATTTCTATGGATTTCATCACAGATCTCCCCCCCTCCAAAAATCACACCTGCATTTTGGTTGTAGTGGATCTATTTTCAAAGCAAGCCCACTTCGTTCCCTGCACCACTATGCCTTCGGCAAAAAGGTTGGCAGATATTTTTCTGAAATATATTGTAAAACTCCATTCTTTTCCATCGAAGGTGATATCTGACCGCGGCGGACAGTTCATTGCCAACTTCTGGTGGGAGCTTCTGCAACTTATGGGCATTGAACAAGGCTTAAGCTCCGTTCATCATCCGCAAACCGACGGGCAATCAGAAAAAACTAATCAAATATTAGAACAATTTCTCCGCTGCTACATCAATTTCCAACAAGACAATTGGATTGATTTGTTACCTTTAGCAGAATTTTCCTACAACAACAGTGTGCATGCTTCTACCGGAGAAACACCTTTCAAAATAGTTTATGGCTATCACTTTAAACCATTCCCTTTTGAAGCTCTTCCCCCCACGACAGCTTCTAAAGACGTTTCAGAATGGTGGGGGGAGGCAGCTCAACAATGGACTCTTATTCAAAAACATCTCGACAAAGCTAAACAGGACTATAAGAAATACGCTGATCGCCATCGTGTGGCTGAATGGGAATTACATCCTGGGGATCTTGTTTATTTATCCACAAAAAATTTGAAAGTTGCACAAACCATCCGTAAATTAGCGTTAAAGTTTTTGGGACCTTTTCCAGATCGTAAAATAATCAACAAAGTAACTGTAGCACTTGATTTACCAAAGAATCTGAGTCACATGCATCCTACTTTTCACATCAGCTTATTGAAAAAGTTCCCCCCAGCAAATCAATAGCACACCCATGCTCCTCCCATACCAACCTTGATTGCTGATCAAATCCATTACGAAGTACAGCAAATTTTGGACTCTAAAATCAAACGTAATAAGCTATTTTACCTCATCAGATGGAAGGACTTTGACTCTGGGTATGATGAGTGGGTGGAGTCTATTCATGTTCATGCTCCTAGATTGTTAAAATCTTTTCACACTCTCTACCCTCTCAAACCTGGGGGGGGGAGCATTTTAGAGGGGCAGAATGTCATGTTCTGACTATGTTTCTTGTGTGTTCAAACCAAAGGGACTCCATTTTAATCCTGTCAGTATTTTAAGTGCTTCTTTTGCAGGTGGCAAGCAGTTCAGTAGCAGTTATCTTAGAGAAGAGGAATGTTATGACTACAACCTTTCCAGCCTTGGGAAACTTTCACTTTCTCAGCTTCAAGCCGGTTGTTTTGAGAACTGTGGGGGGAGGATGGAGCCTGCAGGGGTATGCTACTCTGTACATTAACCTTTGCCTGTCATTCGTAACAATATTCATGTACCAGCCAAGATATTGCATCTTGGATAGTGGACTATAATGGTTGTTTATATTCAGTAAATCTTTTGAAACCAATGGACTCATGTCTAATTGCAAGAGGTAGTCTGGATTGCAACTTTTAGTAAGCCACTGTCTGACAACCTGAGCCACAGACACCCTCCCCCGATACCCCCACCACCTACAGAGATGGCTGGCCAGCCAGCCTCATTGTTCCCTATGATGGGAACCAACCTCACAACAAAGAATAAACCACAAACACACACTGAATCAAATTTTAAACAATTTATTTTCTCACTTTCAAAGTACAAGTAGGCAAAGCATTATGACACATTATACCAGCAGTCTCCCACACACAAAAATAACACAATTCACTTCATATTAGAGAATCACAAAAACACACAACTCCTGTCAAAAACACTTTATTTCTTGAACAGCTTTAGGTTACACAGCAGGAGAGCACAATAGGGCATGAAAGCAGTCTACTGCACAAAAATAACACAACTCACTTCAGATTAGAGAATCACCAAAAACACAATTCCTTTTAAAAAACACTTTATTTCTTGAACAGATTTAGGTCACACAGCATGAGGCCACAATAGGTCATGAAAGCAGTTCACTACACAAAAATAACACAACTCACTTCACATCAAAGAAGCACAGAAACACAATTCCTGTCAAAAACACTTAGATTCCTTAACCGCTTCATGTAACACAGCCTCCATTGCAGAAAACAAGGACAGAATAACAAAAACCACACACAGTTTTTTTCTAAATCACTTTATTTCTTGGCACGTGAGGCCAAGAGGGCAATGACCCATCCCTCCCAAACCAAACTGATAGGGGGAAACCATTGCAACACAGTCCAGCAGAACCATTGTCATTTCCCGCAGCTGTGCTTTCAGTTCAGCCAGTGGGGAAACGACACAAAGCAGAACTGTGCACAGCCACGGGCACAACACAATGGCATTTCTGGAGCGGTGTTGCTGAGGTCCCCCTCCCCCGCCAGCCTCAGCCTCTACCTAGAAACATCTGTGAGACACCATAGTTTCCATCATCATCAGCTGGCCACCTGCAACTTGCAAAGCAAGGATTCCTGCCTTTTCTAGCTAGAGGGGAGGGGTGAGGAGGAGGTAGTGAGTCACTCACTCCTTCTCCCCCCTCCCCTCTTCAAAGAGCCCACAGGAAACTGTAGCTTCTTGCAGGATTTTGCTAGCCGCTTGCAAATGCTAGCAAAATGGCGATTCTCTGATTACCGAATCGACCCAAAACATACCGAATCGATTCAGTAATCTCTGTTTCGGAATTACTGAAACTGTTTTGGTAATCAGAAAAGTTTTGGTAATACCGAAACAAGCCAAAACGGGTCTGATTCAGTAATTTTTACCGAATCAGATTACCGAATTGCACACCCCTAATTGTAATCTGGTTAAGGGCACAGTAATCACTGCATAAGCACAAGTCCTCTCCCTTCTTTTTGACAAACAGGACTGGTGCTGATGTTGGAGAGGTTGAGGGTTGGATAAACCCCTGCTCTAGGTTTTTTGCCAAAAAGTCCTTTAGGGCTACTCGTTCTGGGTCTGATAATGAGTAGAGTTGTCCGTTGGGAAGTGGTTTATCGGGGAGCAGGTTTATGGCACAATCATAAGGTCTGTGGAGAGGCAATTGATCAGCCCCCTTTTCTTCAAAAATGTCTGCATATTGCGGTGGTAGGACCGTCTCCCCTGGGTTGGTGCCAGCCAATACTGTTCGGGGTATGTCTGTAGATCTAGGATGAAACTGCACTGTCAGGGTATCCCAGTTGATAGCAGGGTTGTTTAGTTGCAACCAGGTCATGCCCAATACCACTGGATAACGGGGCATGCCCACCAAGTTGAACCAGAGGTGGTGGTCCTGATGATTTCTGATGCGGGGGATGATTTCCGATGAAGGGGAGTGGGTCCGCCCCCTGGGTCACTGGGCCAGACTTCTGGAGGCGCCCATCAATAGCTTGAACCAGGGTTGCGCTTTGCTTGCTACGGATGGGGACCTGATTTTGCTGGGCAAATCCCAAGTCCATAAAACACCAGGAGGCGCTGGAATCAATCATGGCCCGGGTTGCTAGATGTCGCCCATTAGGTAGCACACGTTCTAGGGGCAAGAGAAGGTGTCCATCTTTTGCTCTGGGGGAGTCTTTGTCTCCAACAGCCTCTAGCAGCAACAGCCTCACTGCCACCGCTAGCCTCGCAGTGCCTCTTTACTGCTTGTGCTGGGAGACAAGGACAACACGTCCTCTCACCACCCGAGCACGAGGTGCAACTGAGCAGCCTTCTGCCTTCCTCCTTCCAAGGAGGCAAATAACGTCCACCCGCCTGAGTGGCTATTGCCACTGGCTGGGATGGATAGAC
Source organism: Eublepharis macularius (assembly GCF_028583425.1). Taxonomy (NCBI): domain Eukaryota; kingdom Metazoa; phylum Chordata; class Lepidosauria; order Squamata; family Eublepharidae; genus Eublepharis; species Eublepharis macularius. The sequence continues at coordinate 11,158,225 of NC_072802.1, forward strand.
AAAAAAACCATGTACTCATCAGAAGCAAGCTACTCGGCTTCCCACTTTTTCCAGGCTCATGAACATCCACCTTGCAATGTATACTTCTATGACAGGTGGCTGTAAATAAGGTAAGTCTCTGCACATAGGTGTTCAGTTTACTATTTTCTTGATGTCACGTGCAGCTTCTCTTCTCTTTTACCGGTTCACGTATGACATTATTCCAGGAATGCCTGAAGATCTTGTATCTTTGAACAGCTTAGTCCAGATCCGTGGTGCCCTTATTTTTATTTGTCCACCTGTAAGTTGGTAACTTCCCCCAAAGCACACAAAGAACGTTGTGTTGTGTCACACAACATAATCTCTTTGCATTGTGTGAAACAACACAAACAATTTGCTTTTAATCTCTGTGGCCTTACCCTGCTTTATCCCTCTGCCCTCAACTTCCAAGATGTCCTTATCAGTGCCTCCCTTCTCTACCCTCTGTTCTACCCCAGGTTCTCTTTAATGACCTCCAGGGCAGATTGGTTATTTAACTTACTGTTAGAAAAGAAAAGTAGGGTTTAAATTTATAAATAAATATAAAGAAATCTATTTCAGCACCCCAGTTGCCTCCTCCCACACTATGGCAGTTAGTTTTGCTCACTTCTGAGGCATTTTGACTTCCCAGTCTGCCCCCGATGACACTGCTCGCTCTCCTTAGCTGTCCCTTATCATATGCCTGGGCTGAAATGCTGTTTCAGAAGCCTACAAGGTCCCATGGTTGGGTACAAAATTGCATCTGCAGCCTCTTGGCTCCTTCTGTCCAGACTGATCAGACCCTAAGAAAGGGCTCTGGGTCCGTGGGTTCCTGAATCAGCAGTGGACAGATGGACAGTTCCAGCTAAGAATCCTTTCAAAATGAAGTAAATCTTCCTTGGAAAACATATGCATTCTAAGCTAATCTCATTCAGACATGTAATGTTTTGCATTTGCATCATTTAGAGTTTATTTGTCCATGCTAATGTGGGGTTTTGTTTTTGATATGAGGTAAAATGCAAGCCTCTGAGGAAAGAAGGGGAGCTGGAGGGGTGAGTGGAGTGAAATCTGATTAGATATTAGCAGCACTTGAGGGGTGTAGTGAACTGCATTTTTTTTTGTTACTGAGCAGACAGAAAATAATGATTCTGGGCAAAGCAGACAACCTGTGTGGAAGCCTGAAAGGATTCTCATTCTAGTTCAGTCAAACAATCTGTGTAAAGCCTGAACTGTGAGTTTCTGAGAGAAAATGGACCATTAGTTACTCACCATGAAGGGTCTTTCTCTTCCAGTTTGGTGTAGTGGTTAAGAGCACAGGATTCTAATCTGGAGAACCTCTGCTTGAAGCCAGCTGGGTGATCAGAAGCACCTGAGCTGAGGCAAGAGCACATGGTGGAGAGCTGAAGCTAGAAGTACTCTAGGTACATTTGGAAGGCAATCATGTCTACTGAAGCCCCCTTCGCAGTCACCTGCATGGAGTGTGCCATGTTTGTTTTCCTCCTGGAGGAGAAGACAGAGTTCACTTGCCAGAAGTGTAAGCTGGTCAGAGTTTTGGAAGAAAAGGTTCAGGGCCTGGAGGAAAGGATCACCACCCTTCAGGAGATCAAGGAGGGAGACAATTTTATTGACAACAGCCTGGGGGCTCTGCACAGCCAAGAAGAGGAAAGTCAAGGAGGAGGGTAAAGAGCCGATCTCCCTTCTGAGCCTCCTCTCAGATCTACAGTACAAACCTGAAGGCGTCAACGAAGAAGATGCTCTGGTCCACTTGAGCTCAAGAATCGCTTTGAAGTGCGAGGGATGGAGACAGAGGTGACAGTGGAAGGAGAACGGCAAAGATCTGGAAGAGGCATTGCAGAAGACATGGGGCCTCATGGAAGTGGAAAAAAACGGAAGGTGGTAGTCGTCGGGGACTCCTTGCTCAGGGGTATGGAACGCCATGTCTCTGGGCCAGATCCCCTATTCCGAGAGATGTGTTGCTTGCCAGGAGCCAGAATTCAGGATATTACCGACCGGCTGCCAAAACTCATCAAGCCTGCTGATAAGTACCCGTTTGTGCTGATTCATGTGGGAACGAATGACACGGCTTCGAATACTGTTGCAAGAATTAAAGAGGATTACGAAGCCCTTGGAAGGCAGTTGAAGACATTGGGGGCTCAGGTGGTATTCTGTTCTATCCTTCCAGTCACAGGAAGAGGAGCACACCGGGAGCGGACCATACTTGAGGTGAATCGCTGGCTGAGATGGTGGTGCTGGCAGGAGCGCTTTGGGTTCTGGGACCATGGGATAGGTTTTCTTAGAGAAGGCCTTCTAGCACATGATGGGCTTCACCTCTCAAGGGCAGGGAAGAAAACGTTTGGAACGAACCTGGAGAACTTCCTCAGGAGAGCTTTAAACTGATGCCGCAAGGGGCAGGGGACGATCGACATGGCGACTTCAATGATGAAGTGAACACAGTGGGCACCCACCTGGGTAGGACAGGTCAAACAAAGGTACAAGGCTACAAGTGTTTATATACCAATGCCCAAAGTATGGGCAATAAGAAAGAAGAGCTTGAGCTTCTATTGCAAACAGAGGGCTACGAAATAGTAGGAATTACTGAGACTTGGTGGGATGATTCCCATGACTGGAATGTGCTAGTGGATGGGTATGAGTTGTTCAAGAAAAACCGGAACAGTAGAAGAAGAGGTGGAGTGGCGTTGTATGTGAGGAGAGGGCTTGATTGTCAGGAAGTTATGGAGAATGGGGCGGACAGCCCGGTGGAAAGTATATGGGTAGAAATAAGGGGAGGAAGGACAAAGGATATTGTTGTTGGAGTCTGCTACAGACCACCTGACCAGCGAGAAGAAATGGATGCTGCCCTCTTTGAACAAGTTAGCAGAGTATCCAGACATCAGAACCTTGTAATTATGGGTGACTTCAACTTCCCCGATGTGTGCTGGGAGACAGGCTCAGCAAAGCGTCATGAATCACGCAATTTCTTGAGCTGCCTGGCCGATAACTTCCTTTTTCAAAAGGTGGAGGAAGCTACAAGGGGTTCGGCCATACTAGACTTGATATTAACCAACAGGGAAGAATTGGTAGATGAGATGAAGGTGGTGGGGACCTTAGGGGGAAGTGACCATGTCCTTCTTGAATTCCAGTTGCTGTGGAGAGCCAAGGAAGTTCGTAGCCAGACTCGTAGGTTAGATTTTCGTAGGGCCAACTTCAATGAACTCAGAGGCTTGATGAGAGTCATTCCATGGGGGAGTGTGCTGGAAGGAAAAGGAGCGAGCGATGGGTGGGCCATTCTCAAACACGAGCTTTTGCAAGCTCAAGCCCTCATTATCCCAGCAAGACGGAAACATGGTAAGGGCTCCAAGAAACCGATGTGGATGCACAGAGAGCTCCAGAATAAGCTAAGGGAGAAAAAGGAAATGTTCAGGAAATGGAGAGAAGGACAGACCTCTAAAGAGGAGTATATGAGGGTTACTACGTACTGTAGATCAGCCATCAGAGAGGCCAAAGCTCAGTACGAGCTGGGTCTGGCCAGGAGGGCTCGCTACAACAAGAAAAACTTCTACAGATATGTGAGAAGCAAACGCAAGGTAAAAGAGGCAATTGGACCACTGTTGGGAGTAGATGGAGAAACTCTGATGCAGGACAGAGAAAAAGCAGACAGGCTTAATGACTTTTTTGCCTCTGTTTTCTCCCTGAAGAACTCAGGCACATCAAGAGATAATAGAAAATGTGGCAGGACACCTGAGTGGCTAATTGACATTGACAGAGAGGTTGTGGAGAGGCATGTGGCTGCACTGGATGAATACAAATCCCCTGGGCCGGATGGGGTGCACCCAAGAGTACTGAAAGAACTTTCCAGAGAACTTGCAGAACCCCTGTCCATCATCAAGGCCTCCTGGAGGAGGACTGGGGATGTGCCACAAGATTGGAGAAGAGCTAATGTTATCCCAATCTTTAAGAAAGGGAGGAAGGATGACCCGGGAAACTACAGGCCAGTCAGTTTGACTTCTGTTGCTGGGAAGATATTAGAACAGATTTTAAAGGGATCAGTCTGTAAGCATCTGGGCAGTAGTATATGTGAAAGGGATCTTGGGGTAAGAGTGGACTGTAAACTGAATATGAGCAGTCAGTGTGATGCGGTGGCAAAAAAGGCTAATTCAATCCTGGGTTGTATCAAAGGGGCCATAGCATCGAAATCACAGGAGGTCATAGCCCCTCTCTATACTGCCTTGGTCAGGCCACACTTGGAGTATTGTGTGCAGTTCTGGAGGCCTCACTTCAAAAAGGATGTGGCCAAAATCGAGAGGGTGCAGAGGAGAGCGACGAGGATGATCAGGGGTCTGGAGACTGAGGTAAGGCTGAAGGCCTTGGGAATGTTTAATTTGGAGAAGAGGAGGTTGAGGGGGGACATGATTGCTCTCTTTAAATATTTGAAAGGCTGTCATTTGGAGGAGGGCAGGGAGCTGTTCCAGTTGGCAGCCGAGGGTAGGACGCGTAGCAATTGGCTAAAACTACATGCACAAAGGTACCGACTGGATATTAGGAAAAACGTTTTCACCGTCAGAGTAGTTCAAAAGTGGAATCAGCTGCCTAGGGAGGTGGTGAGCTCCCCCTCACTGGCAGTTTTCAAGAAGAGGCTGGATGAATACTTGTCAGAGATGCTTTAGGCTGATCCTGCACTGGGCAGGAGGTTGGACTAGATGGTCTGTATGGCCCCTTCCAACTCTATGATTCTATGATTCTATGATTCTATGATTCTATCTTGGCTTAGTCACAGCTCTTTCAGAGCTCTCTCAGCCTCACCCACCTGACAGGGTGTTTGTTGTGAGGATAATAATAACATACTTTGTAAACTGAGTGGGTGTTAAGTTGTCCTGAAGGGCGGTATATAAATTGGATGTTGTTGTTGTTATTCTGAGTACAGGAGGACATCTTGAGATGGGTGATTGCAACCCTCAGTTCAGGGAAGCAGGAACTAAAAACTGAACTTCCTGTCTTCCAGTGGGTGTCACCCAGTTCCTCAGTTTGGAAACTCCGAGAGCAGCAGAAAGCTATACTATAACAAAACATGGAAGAAATTTAACAACAGGTTAGTAATAACAGCTCAAACTCAGACTAACAGTGAGGTTGTTTAGGAAGTGCAGTAAGTAAGCATATGAAAAGGTTTTAGGATGACGATGATGAAGGAGGGAGGGGCAAGATGTCCTTCTGTCTTCAGAGGAGAAGGACCCTTCACGGTGAGTAACCAATGGTCTGCTCTCCCTCTAAGGTGGAAGACATCTTGAGGTGGGACCTCCAATAGTAGTGTCCTATAATTAGGGTGGGTCATCGTCCTCTGGCTGTAGTACATGTTGGAGGTCTCGTCTTCCAAATGCTGCATCTGCAGAGTCGTTGCTATCTAGTCTGAGATGTTTAATGAAGGTGGAGATGGTAGACCAAGTAGCTGCTCTGCAGACCTCCTCAACTGTGGCATCCTTGGAAAACATTGCATTAGTTATGGTGCTGCAAACTGAGTGTGCCGTGATCCTCACGGGGACCTTGAGTCCCTGTGACTTGTATGCTTCTGCAATGCATGCTCTGAGAGTCTGACTGATGGATGTTCTGGATAACTTCATTCCACTGTTTGATGTCAGAGATATAAACATGTAGGGCATCCTTCTGATTTTCTCAGTTCTGGATATAAAGACTTTAAAGGCATGACTGATGTCCAGGGTGTGCCATGTCTTTTCCTTGGGGTGGGAGGGATTGGGGCAGAAGGTGAGTAAGAATATTTCCTGGTGCCGATGAAAGGTGATGTTTACTTTGGGTATGAATGTAGGATCCGGCATCAAGACCACCTTATCCTTGTGGCAGGTAGAGGTTGGGGCTAACTGACAGGGCTCCCAATTCTGAAATTCTTTTCACTGATGTGACTGCAGTAAGGAATAGGGTCTTCATCTCCATCCACCTGGAGATGGGCTCTCATTAATGGGCTTGAATGGAGAGCTAGTAAGGGCAGATAGGACGGTATGTAGTCTCCTGGTTGGAATCCTGTGAGTCTGCAGGAGATCCATGAGTGCTGCTCCCTTAAGAAATCTGGAAACATGAGGATGTTTGGAGATGCTGAAATCTTGGTAAGATGGTAGTACTGTTGGCAGGGCAGCTGTTTGGTGTCACATGGTGGATGCCCGAAGCCCACTGGAGTGATCATCCTGGAGAAAGAGGAGCATGGATTCCAGTTTGGGTTTGGCCACGTTCACGCCTTTTCTTTGGCACCACCGAACGAAGGCCTTCCATATAGTGTTATAAATCCTGGTGGTGGATGATTGTCTAGACGCTAGCAGGGTATTGATCACCTGCTATGAAAATCCCAGTTATGTGCAGTGCTTCAGTTCAACCTCCATGTGGTCAAGTGGAGCCACCTCAGGTGTGGGTGCCACATTGGTCCCTGACAGAGCATGTCTGGGGAGACTGTGAGCTTCAAGGGTGTGGAAGTATCAATCACTGAAGAAGAGTCAAGAACCATGAGCGTCTGGGCCAGTATGGGGCCATGACTATGATGTCTGCTCTCTGCTCTCTGCTTGCTGACCTTTCTCAGAAGTTTTGGGATAACCGGAGTGGGAGGAAAGGCGTGCAGCAGGGTATGAGGCCACTGAGAAGTCAGAGCATCCATTGCTTCTGCCTTGGGGTGGAAGCACTGTGAAAAAAATCTGTCTGCCCGGCAGTTCATCGGAGAGGCAACCTGGGGGAAGCCGAGGTGTCTGGTGATGGGGAAGAAGAGATCCGGCTTCAGTGACCATTCTCCCTCTTGGATGAGTTGACTGCTTAGCCAGTCTGCCTGTACATTGAAGGTGCCCTTGATGTGTTCGGCCCTGATGGAGGCAAGATGAATTTATGACCATGCTAGGATCTGCAAGGCTTCTCAATGAAGCACAGTCAATCGGGAACCCCCCTGGTGGTTGATGTATGCCTTGGCTGACACATTATCTGTTCTGATGAGTACATGACAGCCTGCCAGTTGAGGGCCAAAATGAATGAGGGTATGATAAATAACCCTGAGTTCCAGCATGTTGATGGGAAGCTTTTTATCTGTTTCTGACCATAGGCCTTGGGTTGGTGATCCTTCTAAAATGGTTTCCCAGCCTAGAAGGCTGGCATCTGTTGACAGCTGTGTAAGTGTGGCAATGCTGAATTGTTTTCCTTGTAGTAGATTTGGCATCTTGGTCCACTTTAAGATGGACTTTACCAAGAGTGGTACCTGGATGTTTAAGTCCGTCCTGGTCATGATGTAAGACTGGAAGAGATGAAGCAGTTGCTGTAAATTTCTTGAATGTACCCAGGCCCACTGAATAGCATCCAGGCTGGAGATGAGAAGCCTCATAAGCTTGCCTAAGGTAATCAGGGATGAAGATCTGGACTAGATTACAGTCAAGGCCCTTTCTTTGATCTTTGTTGCCTTGGTTGTGAAAACACACTGATATTTGGTGTCTATAATTACCCTGAGGTGCTTGAGTCTCTGAGAGGGGTTGACAAAGCTCTTTTGAAGATTGAGCTGAAAACCGAACTGCTGCCAATAATTGATGGTTGTTTGTAGATCCCTTTGACCTTGTCAGACTTGTGGCTAGATAATGTCCTTACTCCAGACTACCTTCTGCAATCAGACAACAGTCCATTGTTTCCAAAAGGATTTTACTGAAGAATTAGTTCATTATAGTCCACTGGCCTGAATGCAATATTCAGGATGGTACATATGCATTGTTACCAATGACAAGCAAAGCATGAGGTACAAAGTAACAGATCACAGCAAGCCCATCCTCCCCCCACAGTTCTCAAAACACCCCTTTGAAGTTAGGAGAGCGAGAGTTTCCCAAGGCCGGTTCTTGGTGGAACATCGGTAGTCAAAACAATCCTTTTCTGTGAGATAGCTGCCTGGGAACCTTGGCACCTGTGAAGAGAGCACTTAAACACTGACAGGATTAAACATGGAGTCAGTTAAGCAAAGGCATACAAGACAGCATTCTGGACCTGACATTCCTCCCTGAGATGCTCCCCCCCCCAGGTTTATGTGGGTAGCGAGAGTGGAAGGCTTTAACTAATCTAGGAGCATGAACATGTACAGAATTCACCCACTCATCAAACCCAGAATCAAAGTCCTTCCATCTAATGAGGTAAAACAACTGATTTCTTTTTATTTTAGAGTCCAATATTTGTTGAACTTCATAGTGGGTTTGATCATCTATTAAGGTTGGGATTGGAGGGGCACGGGTGTGCCACTGGTCTGCAGAGGGAGCTTTTTTCAGCAAGCTGACACGGAAGGTATCATGGACATGGCGTAAGTTCTTTGGTAAATCCAAGGCAACAGTCACTTTGTTGATTACTTTGCGAACAGGAAAAGGTCCTAGGAACTTTAATGCTAGCTTGCGGCTGGTTTGGGTTACTTTCAGATTCTTTGTAGAAAGATATACCAGATCACCTGGTTGTAAATCCCATTCCGCCGCACGGTGGCGGTCGGCGTATTTTTTGTAATCCTGCTTGGCTTTGACAAGGTGTTTTCTTATTTGGGTCCATTGTTGAGCTGCTTCCCCCCACCATTCGGAAACGTCCTTGGAAACGGCAGTAGGAGGGGGAAGCGCTTCAAACGGGAATGGTTTGAAGTGGAAGCCATAGACGACTTTAAAGGGAGTTTCTCCTGTGGAAGCGTGTACACTGTTGTTGTACGAGAACTCTGCCAAGGGGAGTAAATCAAACCAATTATCCTGCTGGAAATTAATATAACAACGTAGAAATTGTTCTAATATCTGATTAGTCTTTTCTGACTGTCCGTCGGTTTCTGGATGATGGCTTGAACTCAACCCTTGTTCAATGCCCAGTAGTTGCAAAAGCTCCCGCCAGAAGTTGGCAACGAATTGTCTGCCGCGATCCAAAATCACCTTTGATGGAAAAGAATGTATTTTTACAATGTTTTTTATAAAAATGTCGGCTAGTTTTCTAGCCGAAGGAATCGTGGTGCAAGGTATAAAATGGGCTTGCTTGGAGAACAAATCAACCACGACTAAAATGCAAGTATGCCCCTTTGAGGGGGGTAAGTCAGTGATAAAGTCCATAGAAATTATTTCCCATGGTCGATTTGGCGTTTCTAAAGGCTGTAAGAGTCCTGGAGGTTTGCCCTTTCGGGATTTGGCGCTGAGACAAATAGGACAAGATGCTACATATTGGGAAATGTCTTTGCGCATGCCTGGCCACCAAAATTGTCGTTGTACTAAGTGAAGCGTTTTTAAGTATCCGTAGTGCCCTGCTGTGGGAGCATCGTGACAGCGTTGTAACACTTCTTTTCTTAAACTTTTGGGTACATAGAAGCGATCTCCCCAAAGCCATTCCCCTTGATCGGATTGTTGCAGCTTGTCTTTGGGCACGTCCTCCCCCTCCTTTTCCACTTCAGCTTTCAGTGAGGGGGTTGGGTTGTGCGGCTGCGTGTAGTTACCACGCCTCCTAATTGCGTAGGCGAAAAGACTGTGTCAATTGTCTCCTCCCTTTTACTTTTGTGCTGCGGCATGCGTGATAGAGCGTCGGCCAAAAAGTTAGTTTTGCCCGGCAGAAAGTTTAAGGTGAAATTGAACTTGGAGAAGTATTCCGCCCACCGTAGTTGCTTGGCGTTTAGTCTACGGGGTCTGCGTAGGGCCTCTAAATTTTTATGGTCCGTCCACACCTCGAATGGGTGACGGGCTCCTTCTAACCAATGTCTCCATGTGGTGAGAGCAGCTTTTACGGCAAAGGCCTCCTTTTCCCAAACATTCCAATTTCTTTCAGCCTCTGAAAACTTTCTAGAAAGGAAGGCGCAGGGTTTGAGCTTCCCATCCTCCCCCCGCTGTAGCAGTACGCCCCCAATTGCAGTATCGCTGGCGTCGACTTGCACTATGAAGGGGCGGTTTTCATCGGGGTATTGTAGGACGGGTTCCGAAATAAACTGCATTTTGAGGTGATCGAATGCCCTTTGGCATTCAGGTGTCCAAGACAACCTTGCCCTTGGTTTCTTGGCTTGCTCCCCCTTGTCTTTGGTTTTTAACAGTTCAGTTAGGGGTAGTGTAATTTGAGCAAAATTTGCAATGAATTCTCTATAAAAGTTGGCAAAGCCTAAAAAGGATTGCAGTTCTTTGCGGGTCGCCGGGGTTTGCCAATTCAAGACTGCTTGAATTTTGCCGGGATCCATTTTCAAGCCCTCTTGGGAAATGCAGTAGCCTAAGTAAGTGAGTTCGGTTTTATGGAACTCTCATTTGGAGAGCTTAATGGGCAGTTTGTTATTCATGAGAGTGGTTAAGACCCTTTTTACAAGGTCCACATGTTCCTCTTCAGTCTCCGAATAGATTAAAACATCATCTAGGTACACCACAACACCTTTATATAAGAATTCGTGCAGTACTTCATTGATCATGGACATGAATACTGAAGGGGCCCCAGCCAGGCCAAATGGCATAACCAGATATTCATACTGGCCGAGGGGTGTGTTAAAAGCGGTTTTCCATTCATCCCCCTCTCTGATACGAACATGGAAGTAAGCGTCTTTTAAATCTAATTTCGTAAAGACCTTACCTTGAGCCACGACGTTGAGTAGATCTCTGATGAGCGGGATGGGGTAGGCGTTGCTGGAAGAGACAGCGGTAAGTCCCCGGAAATCTGTGCACAGTCTTAAGCCCCCGTCCTTCTTTTTGACGAAAAGTACTGGCGCGGCATGGGGGCTGTTAGCAGGACAGATGAATCCTCTTTGAAGATTGAGGTCAATGAACTTGCGGAGTTCTTCCCTTTCGTTAGGACTCATAGGATATAGACGGCCTTTGGGCAGTGCGGCGCCCGGTAGAATTTCCACGGCACAGTCCGTCCTCCTGTGAGGAGGTAAAGTATTAGCTTCTTCTTCTGTAAAGGCTTGGGTGTACGCTCTGTATTGTTTAGGTATTTGGTTGATTTCTTCCTGGGTGAGGAGAGCAGGCTCAGTGATAGTAGGGTTTTTACCCCAGTTTTGGTTCCAATGATGATTTTTGCAAGACTCTTGGGTGAACGTCATGCTTCCCTCCGCCCAGTTGATGTAGGGGTTGTGATCGCACAGCCATTGGCTCCCCAGGATCAAGGGGTATTTGGCAGTGGCACTTATAACGAATGATCTTACTTCCCAATGCTGTCCCATGCCTGTTATGAGCGGAGTGGTCTCAGTGGTGACTGGATTCATATTAGTGCCATCCATTTGCTCGAAACTGACAGGTATTTCTAATTCTTTTACCGGAAGTACTAGCCCATTTACTAGAGCTGGTGCAATAATGTCTCTGGAGCAGCCCGAGTCTATTAAGGCTTGAACGCGGATGTGCATCTTCTTGTCAGGGTTCACCAAAGTTACTGGTATGAAAAGTATGGACCCGTGGGGTCGGTTTGAGACCGGACCTGACTGAGGTTTGATCTGCCGCTTGGGTCCTTTTAAGACAGATCCATTTTGTTTCCCGAGGAGGGACTCTCTGGATTCTCCCCCCCCCCCGTTAGGGCTGTTGGATCATATTCCATAACTTCTTCCAGTTCTAATCCTCTTTCGGGAGGGTTTTTTCGAGAAGCTCCTCTACCTCTCCCTGTTCTGGGAGCTGGCGTAGGGCACGATGGCGCCGGGTAGGCTGCGGGGGCTGGGCGCCTTAGTTGGAGCAGAGGTTTTTTGCACAGGCCGATATGGGCATTGCGCCGCAAAACGACCACTTTGGCCACACTGCAGACACAGCCGTTGTTGCCATCTAGCGTCTCTTGCTCCACGAGTAGCATATCCAGCCCCCCGGCTTCCTCGAGCGGGAGTGGAGGAGCATCTTTGGCCCGGGGGTTGTTGGTGTTGTTCCACCAACCGAACTTCCAGCAGGCGATTTTCTACTTCGCAGGTTAATTGGATCCACCCTAACAGCGTAGGAGGATTATCTTGCATGAGAGCTCTGTCCAGCAATTTGGGGATTAAGCCCTGTTTGAACAAAATGATTTTGGTGGATTCTTCGCACCTTGGGCATTTGGCAGCGAGTTGTCGGAATTTTGTGGCATAGTCTAGCCGACATGCTGCCTTGCCTATTAGCCTGCAACTCAGTTCGGGCTCTGGTTTCTTCTAGGGGGTCCTCATATTGGGCTCGAATTGCATCCACTAGCCCTTGGAGTGTATCCAACTCAGGGGCCCCAATTTCATAAAGTCCTACATACCAGTCAGCTGCCTTGCCTTGGAGACGTGATCCCAGGTGCTCAATTTGACTGGCTTCACTCCCGAATAGATGCTCCCATCGATTGAAAAATTGTACTACTTGAACAAGGAAAAATCCCAACTTGGAAGGGTCTCCATCAAATGTAGCGTCCAGCTTGACCCAACCCATGGGAAGATCTTGCCTGGGGGCTGGTGCTGGCATTGGGTAGACATTGAGCGGGGCGAGTTGTAAAGGGGGCTGTCGCGGTGTTGGAGGGTGCTGTGGCGGAGGTTGTTGAGGGTAAGGTTGAGGTTGGTGCGGTGGGGGCGCTCCCAGAATCGGCTGGGGAGGTCCTCTAGGTGCAGGTTGTAACGGCGCTGGCCGCAACGGTGCCGGCCACCCCTGCGGTGGGCCTCGAGGCGCTGGTAAGAGAGGAGGGGGAGTCGGCCGCACCGGAGATGGATGAGGAGAGATGGGTTGGAGAGGAGCCGCACCCCCTCGCGGCCCCGGCGTGCCCGTCCCGGGGATGACTCGTGGTGTAGTTCCTCTCGGGAGGCTTGGGGGCTGGTTTGCTTGGGTCGTGGGTGGAGGCACTACCGGGGAAGCGGGCTCCAGTGGTTGTCCTGGTTCCCCTCCTCCTCCTCCGGCCCCACTGCCAGCGGGAGTGATTGGGTGATCGGGACGGGGGTCTTCTGGGCTCGGTTCTCCAACTCCTCCACCGGCTCTGGCTTCATCTGGTATGACCAGTTGTTCGGGATGGGGTTCTCCTGGACACGGGTCTTCTGGGCAGGGTCCTTCCCCTGGGACAGAGTCCTCGTCTCCCGTTTCTGGTGGCTGTTGCGGCCACGGTTGGATAGGGCCCTCCGGACGAGGCAGAAGACTTTGCAAGTTAGACAAACTTTGGCTGATGTCTGGTAGACCAGCTGGCGGTTCGCGACCTCCGTCCCCCGCCACGAGCACTGAAAGCAGGTGAACGGCGGTTGCTAAACTTTCTTCCATGCTTGCTAGTCTGTCCTCCAACACTTGCACTCTATCCGTGGGTTCCACGGGTTCTACTGCATAACCAGTAGCTTGCGAAGTGGGCACATTTTCAGTATGTGGCCTTGGTAGACCAGGTATGATTTCTTCCACTCCTTGTTCTTCTTGAGATCTCGCGGCTAAGATCCCTTTCGCCAAACCCGTGATTGCCGATATTCCATAGTCGATTGCAATCGTTCAGCTTTGAAGCTGCACCCATTGATGCTCACTTGCTTCTTGTTGCCCCGACCACGGGGTGACTTCCGCATAATCCCAGCTCAGGGCGCCACGGTGGGACGTCTCCCATTCTGTTTGTTCAGTCGTCCTGTTCCAGTAAAGCCACGGTCGGCCACTGGTGTGCTCGGGTATAGATTCCAAACTACGCCGGCTATCCAGCTGCGTTTGCGTGAACATCGTGCTGGCCCTTCGTTCCCTTGTCTCCCGTGGTCTCGCGCCCCACTGCGTCGGGGTGGGCAAGGAGAACAGTGGTTCGGCTGTAGCTCTGGGCTGAGTATCTGCACTGCTGGGAGCGAGGGTATAAAGCGTAGTAACCGAAGAGTTGTTTCCTCACGGTACAGGTCCTTGAGGTTCCAAACCTTGAGAGCCGGGAGAGGCATACGGGTCAAACAAAGGGTCCCTGGCTGGGATGCCTTTGGATTCCGTCTGATCCGGCTTCGGCATTGGAAAAGGTGATTGGTAACAAAATGTCAGACTTGTGGCTAGATAATGTCCTTACTCCAGACTACCTTCTGCAATCAAACAACAGTCCATTGTTTCCAAAAGGATTTTACTGAAGAATTAGTTCATTATAGTCCATTGGCCTGAATGCAATATGCAGGATGGTACATATGCATTGTTACCAATGACAAGCAAAGCATGAGGTACAAAGTAACAGATCACAGCAGGCCCATCCTCCCCCCACAGTTCTCAAAACACCCCTTTGAAGTTAGGAGAGCGAGAGTTTCCCAAGGCCGGTTCTTGGTGGAACATCGGTAGTCAAAACAATCCTTTTCTGTGAGATAGCTGCCTGGGAACCTTGGCACCTGTGAAGAGAGCACTTAAACACTGACAGGATTAAAAATGGAGTCGGTTAAGCAAAGGCATACAAGACAGCATTCTGGACCTGACAGACCTTACGGCCAAGAGCTGGAACGGATAAGGAGATTGTTCAGGTAAGGGTGTATGTGGATGCCTGGTTCTCGTAGCTTGACTATTGGGTGGATCAGGATCTTTGAGAACACCCTTGGGGCTGTGGACAAACTGAAGGTCCTGGAACTGAAGATGATCCCCTTGCATGCAGAACAGCAGAAACTTCCTGTGAGACAATGAAATGGGTACATGAAGATAGGCCTCCTGAAGGTCCAGGGACATGAGGCACTCTCCTGGCAACAGTGCTTACATTATGGATCGAAGAGACTCCATCCTGAAGTGCCTCAGTCTTATGAATCTGTTGAGGTACCTCAGATCCAGGATCGCCCTCCAGTCTCCATTTTGCTTGGGGGCAGTGAAGAAGATGGAACACACTTAGGTCCCTTGCTCTGCCCTTGGGATAAGTTCTATGGCCCTTATTTTGTGAAGGTGTCAAATAGCATCTTGTGTTCTCAGACATTTTTCTGATCCCAGACGAAGGGGAGAAAGGATAAAATGGTCTGGTGGGGTATTTAAGAACTCCAGTAAATAGCCTGTGGAGATGATTTCTCAGGACCAACTGTCTGCTAGAGTCTCTCAAGCCATACGTCTTTGAATAGGAGAAGATGGCCCTCTACTGGAATTTGTTGGCAGTCATGCTTTGAAAGATTTGGCATCTCAGGATGCTCTGTCATTCCTCTGCTGGAATTGCCAGTCAAAGCAGTTGGAGACAAAACCTCCTCTTCTTGAAGACTGATGAAAGGAAGACCAGGTGGATCCTCTGTTGCTTCTGGAGAATCTGGGTTGAACTCTCTGGAAATGAAAGGAATGACTTGATGTGAACCTCTTGTTGTTTTGATACATCTTGGGAAGTGACTTCTTTTTGTCCTTTGTCTCTATCAGGATCTGGTCCAGTGACTCTCCAAACCGCTTATAGCTATAGAAGGGATAAGCAAGGGCAATGGCCTTGGAGTGATAGTCAGCCTGCCATACCCTCTGCTAGAGAGATTGTCAGGTGGCTACTACCGAGGCCATAGCTCTCGAGGATAGACACTTGGCATCCAGAGTTGCATCAGCAATAAAAGTATTGGCCTTGAGAACCATGTTGGCCCGCAAGGCATTGGTTGTTGGGAGGAATGAGTTGCAATATCTTCCTTGACCACACGATGGACACTCTGGTGACAGTGGATGTGATGACAGATGCCTGTATAGCTATATGTGCCTTTTTCATGTGTCTTTTTCAGGGCGACGTCCTCCTTCTTGTCCAGGTTGTCACAAATGGAACCTTCCCATCAGTGGAGAGGAGGCCAGAAGATTGTAAGGCTGTCACAGGGGCATTGACAAGTGGTACCTGTAAAAAATAGTTTGTAAAAGATGGTAAGGAATACAACTTTCTAATCAGCCCTGGAGGATATTTGTTAGACATGGGTTCAGTCCATTCTGCCTTTAACTGCTTATCAAAAAATTCAGGGAAAGGGAATATTAAGTGTTGAGATTTCAGCTCATAGAAACGTCTTTATTGAGAACTGGAAGCAGACAGACAACACAAGCTCAACATGAGCCAAATATATACTCACAAACTCCACCCCAATGATAACCAACAACCAATAGGCACATGAAGCTAAAATCCTTATTTTGCATTAACTATGTACAAAGTAACTTATTTATAGTGCTATGACTGGACTTTATTGTACAGTATGGATTGGATGCAGCCAGCAGAAAAACAGCCAATAGCAATGACAGCTTCAGGAGCCTAGGCTCAGACATCCAGAGGAGTTAGCTGTGTTAGTTTGTAGTAGCAAAATAGAAAAGAGTCCAGTAGCACCTTTAAGACTAACCATCATGCATCTGATGAAGAGAACTGTGATTCTCGAAAGCTTATGCTACAGTAAAATTGGTTACTCTTAAAGGTGCTACTGGACTCTTTTCTGTTAGGCTCAGACAGAAGCTTAGTCAGTACATAACACCCCTCCCCCCAAGCTTGGGACATCCTGCTCCAATAATAGTCCCCAAGGTAAGCAGGGGGATGGCGAGTCCTCTGGGACCTGCGCAACTCCCTTGAAGTCCCAGGCCCACTGGCTGGAGTCGTAGCGCTCATAGCGGATACTGTCCTCTTGGCAGAGGAGCCTCCATCACTTTCAGCAGCTTCTGCTCCACTCACTGGTGATGGCTGGTCCTGGTTGACCTCAGCAAGAGAGTCCCCGTGGTTTTTGGGTGCTGTGGCGGGATCAGTCCCTGTGTCCATGGCCAAGGGGAAACGTTACTGTTCGGGCCCTGCTCTAACTCCAGCCACTGCTGTCAAAGCTGGTCAATGTGCCTCTTGAAGACCTTGCTGGCAGCATCGGCCACTTTGTAAGACACTGGTCAGGTGGCCTTTATCACAGACACCAGGAACCAGACTGGGCCATTCCCATAGTTTTTGGTGTAGACAAGTTCTCCTGGCTGGAACTTTCTGGGCGACCTCAATAATTCTGGTTCCCGCTGGGCATCTAGAGCAAAATCAGGGTAGAGCTGATCAAGCAGAGTGGTTAGCCGGTGACTCATCAAAAGTTACGTGGGGCTGCGGCCTCTAGTGGCCTGTAGAGTTATGTGCTGCCAAAGCAAGAGTTAGGTTAGCTGCAAGTTCAAGTCCCTGTGACCCAACTTGCGCAGCAAGTCCTTAGTGGACCTCACCATTCATTGCGCCTGTCCGTTAGTAGATGGGTGGAATGGTGCTGATGTGACATGCCAGATGGTGTTGTTGTTGAGGAACCTCTGGAACTCCTGCAAAGTGAACTGTGCACAGTTGTCGGATATGATGGTGTCTGGCATCCTGTGGGTTGCAAAGAGGTGCCGTAAGGAGCGGATGACTGTCAGGCTCTGGAAATCAGGATATGGTAGACAGATCCTTGGATCATTATAGCAAGACACAGGTCCTTGGTTAAATGACTTTTATTCAGAAATCAGATCTTTTCCGTATTCAGGTCAAAAGGTCTACTTAGGAGTAAGGTAAGCATCTAAGTAGCTCAAGTAGAAGTTTGACAAGAATGGCAACATGGGACAAATACATCTCCTTTCTACCCTGCTTGTCTTCCCCCTCCCAATTCCCAAACAATCCCTCGCAGCTTTTTCAGCATGAGAACATTTTGCATACTTGTGCTATCATGGTGCGCCATTAAGAAGAAAGACATATCATAGTCCAAGGGAAAGTCCAAGGTCATAAATAGTTGAGCTCAATAGATAGCCCCCTGTGAAAGCCCGAGAAACCGTTAGAATACTAGCAACAGGAAATTGAGTTACACCAGGTATATGGTTACAATAACTGGCATTAGAAGAGAAGCATCAGAATGAACATTGACATGGATGAATGGGTATAGTCATACATGACAATGACGACTGTGGATGTCATAGGTGACACTGGAATTACTTCCAGCCATTTTGAAAATGAGTCCATGATGATCAGGAAGGTGTGTCCCTGAAAAGGCCCAGCAAAGTCTATATGGAGCCATGACCACGGTGTATGTGTTGTCTCCCAGGAATGTACAGGGGCATGTGGCATGTCAGGGCAAGATTCCTGGCAGGGCTGGCAAGTCCAGACCCATCTTTCAATTGCTAAATCCATCCCCGGCCACCACACATAGCTGTGGGCCAAAGCCTTCATCTTCACAATCCCGGGGTGCCCTACATGAAGTGCCTCAAGCTCCTGCTGCTGTAGCCTGGGCAGAACAGCGACTCTGCTTCCCCAGAGGTGGCAGCCCTTGCGAACTGAGAGTTCATGTTGGCGGGAGCTGTAGGGCTGGATCTCCGAGTCCATTCTACCAACCAGCCACCCCCTCCACACCCAGTTGAGGACCCTGGAGATTATGGGGTCCTTGGTGGAATGGGCCACGATGTCCAATACCAGGAGGGGTGGCTGAGGCAGGTCCTCTATTTGCATGACTCTGTACACAGGAGAGGGGTCGGTGGCAGGGCCTGGTAGCAGCAGGCAGCTGAGGGCATTGGCATGCCCAATGGCTTTGCCTGGCCTGTAGAAAAGCTGGTAATTGTAGGTTGGCAGAAACACCGACCAGCACAGCATCTGGAGGGACATGACTTGAGGGGTCTGCCGGTCTGAAGCAAAGAGGCCTAGAAGAGGCTTGTAGTCAGTTGCGATTTTGAAGTGAAGTTAACTCCCTCGACCAGGGCAAGGGCCTCCTTATCGATTTGTGCATAGTTCCTTTCTGCATACGGCAATGTCCTTAAAAAGTACATGATAGGGGCCGCCTGCCCGTCTGGCATCCGGTGGCTCAGGATCTTGCCAACTCCATAAGGCGAGGCATCACAGGGGAAGATAAGTGGCTTGCGTTCATCAAAGTGTGTCAATACTGTGTTAGACAACAGGAGCTCCTTAACAGCGGTGAATGCGAGGGCATGCTTGTGGCTCCAGGTCCAAGGGGTGTTCTTCTCCAGCAATTGATGTAGTGGCTCCACTAGCAATGCCTTGTGTGGCAGGAATGCATGATAAAAGTTCAGGAGCCCTAAGAACGCTTGTAGCTCCTTCTTTGAGTGAGGTGGCGATGCACTGGTTTTTTATTCATTCATTCATTCATTCATTCATTCATTCATTCATTCATTCATTCATTCATTCATTTATTTATTTATTTATTTATTTATTTATTTATTTATTTATTGGATTTTTAGTCCGCCCTCCCCGCCGGGCAGGCTCAGGGAAGAGCACAACATTTTAATTTACATAAAAGCAGATAAAACATTACAATAAAACTTAAAACACTACATACAATAAAAACTTCTCAGATGGCAATGGAAGAGCTCGCACCTTGCTGTCCATCTGGTGGATGCTGGCAGCATCGATTAGGAATCCCAGGAACTCTACTTGCGGGACACTAAACTGGCACATCTCTTTTTTTACTTTCAGCTTGGCATCCTGGAGACGGCAGAGGACTTCTCGAAGGCAGATGTTGAGCTCAGTGGAGGATGTCCCAGTGATTAGGATGTCATCAAAGTAAGGGATGACTCCTGGGATTCCCCTTAGCAGTCCCTTCATAAGTCCGTGGAAAATGCTGGGGGCCATGCTGACCCCAAACTGTAGACGCTTAACCTTGAATGCTCCGTGGTGGGTCCCGATGGTCTGTGCTTCCACAGTGGCATCGTCCACAGAGAGCTTCTGGTAGTCTTGTGCCAGGTCAATCTTGGTGAAGGTCTTCCTTCCTGCTAGAGATGCCAGAAGGTGGTTGACTACTGGCATCAGGTATGCATGCTGTTGTAGAGCCTTGTTAATTGTGCACTTGTAGTCTGTGCAAATACAGACTGCCCTATTGGCCTTGATGGGCATGACAATCAGTGTCTCCCAACGAGCATGTGATATGGGCTTGAGGACTCCCTGTGCGATCACCTTCAGACGGGTTGGCAACACTGTTGGATCGAGGTCGAAGGAGACAGGTGGCCCTGTGTAGCACCCCAACAAGCCATCGAACATGGCAGGAAACTCAGCACATACAGCTTCTATGTCAGATTGGTTGAATTGTTGGACTCCAGTGACGTGAATGCCCAATGCATCAAACCAATCGAGTCCCAGTAAGCTAGTGAGGTGCCCCTTGACTACGACCAGATGGAGGGGCCCATGAAAGTCCTTGTAGCTGACTGCGACTCAACCAACTCCTGCCACTGGAACCCGGCGACCCTGGAAGTCCATCAGGATTAATTGCATGGCTCAAGCTGTCAGTTGGGGCACACTTGGTTGAAGGTGACTTCAACCATGGAGACTATAGAGAGCGCTGAGCCAGATTCGATTTCCGTTTCACACGATATCCCTTCAATGTGCACCAGGACACGGATCTTTTCTTTGGTGCCTGTTCTGGTGTTCAGGATGATGGTTCTGTCAGAACACATGGTCATAAAGTGGCATTCTTCAGGTGGGGGAACCCTTCCTTGCCAGCTGTCATTGGTGTGGAGTGAGGCGCGGAGACTCTGGTGGAGAGCCTCCCTTCTTGGTAGCTCTGCAGACCCGTGCGATGTGACCCTTCTTTCTGTACACCTGACATTCAGCGTTGCGGAATCTGCAAGTTCTTCTTTTGTGGTTTCTCCCACAGCTAGCACATGGGGAGCCACTCTATGAAGGCTGTGTGGAACGCTTGGCCCATGGTGCTTGGGTTTGGTTAATCTCAACATCTTCTTTGGAGTTGCTCTTTAGGCTCTCATTGTGGACTTGTTCTGTCCTCTTGGGTAGTGCTGGACTCGGTGACTGTTGCATTTCTTTGGTGAACTGGTCAGCGACTTCTGCTGTGATGGCCTCCTCGTAAGCCATTTTGAAATTGAGGTTCTTCTTTGTGAAGAGTCATCTCTGCAGTTTTTCACAGAGCCGTGCTATCTTCCGCAATGCTGTGATGGCACCTGGTCACACTTGTAGAAGGTGTGGTGGCATGCGATTTTTGACAGCTGCAGTGAGAAATGGCCTTTTAGCTTTGCCTTGATAGTAGCGAGTGGCACCTCTTCCAGTACCTCTGGTGCCATGAGAGCGTGGGCTATTTTGAATGTTGAGTGGCTGCAGACACTGAGGAAGACTGCCTTTTCCTGCTCATCTCCAGTGATCTGATTTGCCTTGAGATGAAATTGGAACTGTGATACGTATGAGTCCCAGTCCTCAGCAGAAGCATCAAATGGCTCAAACTGACCCTTGGCAGCCATGCTGTCTATTGTGCTAAGCAAATGAGGGATTTTTGACGGCTGCAGTGAGAAATGGTCTTTCAGCTTCGCCTTGATAGTAGCAAGTGGCACCTCTTCCAGTACTTCTGGTGCCATGAGAGCATGGGCAATTTTGAATGTTGAGTGACTGCAGACACTGAGGCTGCAGACACTGAGGAAGACTGCCTTTTCCTGCTCATCGCCGGTGATCTCATTTGCCTTGAGGTGAAATTGGAACCATGATATGTAGGAGTCTATTGTGCTGAGTAAATGAAGGATGGTGGAGGTGACAATTCCTCACTGGTAAGTGATTCAGCCTTGAGTGCTGTGGGGCTGCCTACCTGCCTGGGAGTGTGTTGCATGACTGCCTACCCACCATAGAGCCCATCCTCGTTGTCAGTATTAAGTGTTGAAATTTCTGTTCATAGAAACATCTTTATTGAGAACTGGAAGCAGACAGACAACACAAGCTCAACATGAGCCAAATATATACATACAAACCCCACCCCAATGATAACCAACAACCAATAGGCACATGAAGCTAGAATCCTTATTTTGCATTAACTATATACAAAGTAACTTATTTATAGTGCTGTGATTGGACTTTATTATACAGTATGGATTAGATGCAGCCAGCAGAAAAACAGCCAATAGCAATGATGGCTTCAGGAGCCTAGGCTCAGACAGAAGCTCAGTCAGTACATAACAGAGAAGATATAAAATTTTTGAAATACAAAATTTTGGGTGAAGAATTTATAGCAGCAGATACCAAAAAGAAGAATGGAATTGCCTTATACATTAAGCCACATTTAAAGCCAAAATTCATAATGAGTGATGAGCATGGAAGATAAGTGGTGGTAGAAATTGATGTACAGGGGACAAAAACATTGGTGGTGGGTCTTTACTAGACATGGGCACGAACCAAAATAAATTAACGAACCAGCAGATCGTGGTTCGGTGCAGACGACGATCCCGAATTAGCGAACCACAATGGCCATCTCCCCTTGCCGAACCAGTTTGTGGTTCGTGGAGGCCAAAGCGGAGCGCGCTGGTATTCCCAGTGATACAGGAACGGTGGGTGATGCCGGTGACCACCAGGCCTGGTGGGCATGGGGAGGAGGCGGGGGGTCTGGCTGCTCACTGGTGGCACCCCCCATGTGCTCGCTCGCCAGGCCAAACTGGAGCACGCTGGTATTCCCTGTGCAGGCAGGAATGGTGGGTGCTGGCGGCGGCTGCTGGGCCTGGTGGGCATGGGGAGACGGCAACGAGCCGCCTCCCCTCAGGGGGAGGAGGCGGGGGGTCTGGCCGCTCACCAGCGGCACCCCCATGTGCCCACCCACCAGGCCAAAAAGGAGCATGCTGGTATTCCCGGTGTCAGAACTGTGGCTAGATAGGATTCAGTTTCGTTTTCTCCGCCATGTCGGACGCTCCTCTTCGCTGGCTCGAGAGGAAGCGGCCGAGCACCCTGTCCGGGCGGCTGATCTGCGAAGATTAGCCCCCAAAACTCCCAGTGAGGGAGGCTGGGTCCGGGACGCTGCGGGAAGAGCCCCCTGGAATCAATGCGGGGGGTTAATTGCCCGTTTGTCCCTACGGAGGCCGGCGGACGTGCGCGGCGCCTCGAGTGCTGCCGGGCCATGAGAAACGGCAAAGAGCAGAATTAGGCGAGAGCCTACAAGTAAGCGAATTCCTTCTGTTATTACAAGCGTACGTGAAGGAGAGGTGAGATCTGAAGCCAAGAGGGCTCACTCTTCCCCTTTGCTGAGTCTCAAAATTTGGTTGGCGCCCCCCCCCCAAAATGGCAACAAAGAAACAAAGTCCTGCCCTTGGCAAGTCAGTTTCGGCTGCCTTAAAGGGAGAATCGTTGGAGGAAATTGTACGGAGGGCGGTTGGTGAAGCTATAAAACCCTTTGTTGACAAGCTGAATGAAACAGATCAAAGGGTCGGCTTAATTGAGAGCGAAGTGAAAACCATCAAGGAAGCAGCGGGGGGGGCAGAGAAGTCTGCTCGGGAAAGTGCGTCACTCGTGAAGGCTACGAATAAAGAGCTTAAACTGGTGGAGAATCAGTTGATCGGGCTACAAGTGGAACGAACACAGACAATTTTGCGCCTCCAGAATGTGAAAGAGGAGGAAAACGAGGACTTACGGGGTCTTGTCTCGGAACTATTGGCGACACCCGCGAGGGCAACTAAAGAAGAAGTTAAAAGCGCCATTTTGGAAGCCCGTCGGGCTACTTCAAAGTATGCAATGAAGCGTCAGTTGCCGCGCGAGATCATCATCGATTTTTCATCTAAGAGGATCCGGGACACTATCCTATACAATTCATACAATGCGGATTTGGACTTCTTGGGCAACAAAATTAAGATATTGAAAGACGTCCCATTTCTAGTCCGGAAAAGACGTTTTAAGTATAAAAAGTTCGCAGCTCTTCTGAGAGAACGTGGAATAAAGTACAAATGGTTATTTCCGGAAGGAATCTGGTTCACCCATAAAGATCAAGCCTTTAAGATATTATCAGAAGATCAACTAAGGGATTTTGAGGACAGGAACCCAGAATTCCAGTGCACCAAGCAAGACGAAAAGGAGAAGTCTGAGGGGGAGGGGGAGGAAACGAGCAATGCGGCTGCAGTTGCGCAGAGAGAACTCCGTCCGGGACCCAGGAGGGGAAGAAAAATTTAACTTGAAATTAAATTGTAATTTGCATTTAGTAAGGTCAACCACTCCATCAATATAATATAAAGCTTTAACTTTTGAATAATGGCAGTATGAAGGGAAAACAGAAATGTAGTGTTTAGTGTTTAGTGTTTGTAGGGTACCTTCCCCTTTTTTCCACCCCTCCCTCCCTCTCTCTTTTTTCTTTCCTCTTTCCTATCCCTTGTGTTATTGTAGTCTTTTGTAGTTACTGTTTTGTAGGGTATGTATGTATGTAGTAGTTGTATGTTAGATATTGAAAATAAAAAATTATATAAAAAAAAAAAAGAACTGTGGCTAGATAATGTCCTTACTCCAGACTACCTTCTGCAATCAGACAACAGTCCATTGTTTCCAAAAGGCTTTTACTGGAAAATAGTTCATTATAGTCCACTAGCCTGAATACAATATTCAGGATGGTACATATGCATTGTTACCAATGACTGGCAAAGCATGAGGTACAAAGTAAGAGATCACAGTACTCCTTTTGTCATACCAGTAACGTTACTGGTTGAAAACCGCCTACTAGAAGTTCGTTTAGTGGAACAACACCAACAACCTCCGAGCCAAAGACGCTCCTCCACTCCCCTCAGGGGGAGCCGGGGGGCTGGACATGCCACTCGCGGAGCAAGAGATGCTAGATGGCAACAAGGGCTATGTTTGCAATGTGGCCAAAGTGGTCATTGTGCGGAGCAATGCCCATATCGGCCTGTGCAAAGACCTCTGCTCCAACTAAGACGCTCAGCCCCCGCAGCCTACCTGGCGCCACCGCGCCCCACTCCAGCTCCAAGAACCGCTCCAAGAGGTAGGGGGCGTCAAGGAGGAACCTCCCCGAAAGAGGACTAGAATTGGAAGAAGTTATGGAATATGATCCAACAGCCCTAACGGGGGGAGAGAATCCAGAGAGCCCCGCCTCGGGAAACGAAATGGATCTGTCGTAAAAGGACCCAAACGGCAGATCAAACATTCGCCGGTTCCGGTTCCGAACCGACCCCATGGGTCCATTCTCTTCATACCAGTAACGTTGGTGAATCCTGACAAGAAAATGCACATCCGCATACAAGCCCTGATTGACTCGGGCTGCTCCAGAGACATTATCGCACCAGCTCTAGTAAATGGACTAGTACTCCCTGTAAAAGATTTGGAAATACCGGTAATTTTCGAGCAAATGGATGGCACTAACATGAATCCAGTCACTACCGAAACCACTCCGATCATAACAGGTATGGGACAACATTGGGAACTAAGATCATTCGTCATTAGTGCCACAGCGAAATACCCCTTGATCTTGGGAAGCTGGTGGTTATGAGATCACAACCCTTATATCAACTGGGCAGAGGGAAGCATCACGTTCACTCATGAATCATGCAAGGACCATCGTTGGAATCAAAATTGGGGTAATAACCCTACTGTAACTGAGCCTGCTCTCCTCACCCAAGAAGAAATCAACCAAATACCCAAGCAATACAGAGCATACACCCAAGCCTTCACAGAGGAAGAAGCTAATACCTTACCTCCTCACAGGAGGACGGACTGTGCTGTGGAAATTTTACCGGGTGCCTCGCTGCCCAAGGGCCGTCTATATCCCATGAGTCCTAACGAAAGAGAAGAACTCCGCAAGTTCATAGACCTGAATCTTCAAAGAGGATTCATTCATGGTTTTTTGTTACCAATCACCTTTCCAATGCCTAAGCCAGATCAAATGGACTCCAAAGCTGTCCCAGTCAGGGATCCTTTGTTTGACCCGTATGCCTCTCCCAGCTCTCAAGGTTTGGAAGCCCAAGAACCCGTACCGCGAGGAGACGGCTCCTCGGTTACAACGATTTATACCCTCGCTCCCAGCAACGCTGATACTCGACCTAGAGCCACAGCCGCACCACTCTTCAACTTGCCCACCCCGACGCAGTGCGGTGCAAGGCCAAGGGAAACGAGGGACCGGAGGGCCAGCGCGATGTTTACGCAGCTACAGCTAGATAGTCGGCGCAGTTTGGAATCCATACCCGAACAAACCGGTGGCCGACCGTGGCTGTTCTGGAACAGGACGACCGAACAAACGGAATGGGAAACGTCCCGCCGTGGCGCCCTGAGTTGGGATTATGCGGAAGTCACCTCGTGGTCGGGGCAGTCAGATGTAAGTGAGCACCAATGGGTGCAGCTCCAGAGCCGGACGATTGCCATTGATTCAGGAATATCAGCAATCACTGGCCTGACAAAAGGAGTTTTAGCCACGAGATCTCAAGAGGAACAAGGGATAGAAACACCCTTGCCGTGGCAGCAGACGCTAACCACGGGACTGCCGCCCGACACTATACTGACCTCACAGACGATGGGAGATGTGGGGTCCACGGAACTACGAGAGGAGGAAACTACGGATAGAGTACAGCTGTTGGAGAACAGACTCCTGAATATGGAAGAAAGTTTGGCAAATGCCGTCACCTGCTTTCAGTGCTAGTGGCGGGGGACAGAGGCCGGGCTCCGCCAGCTGGTTTACCTGACATCAGCCAAAGTTTGGCTAACCTGCAAAATCAACTGTGGCCGCAACCGCCACCAGAGACGGGAGACGAGGACTCTATCACCGGGGAAAGACCCTGCCCAGAAGATCCTTGTCCAGATGAACCTGGTCCCGAGCAACCGATCACACCGGGAGACATCGGTGCCGATGGGGGAGGTGGAGAACCGTGTCCGGAAGACCCTCGTCCCGATCGCCCCATAACTCTGGCTGGTAGTGGGTCTGGAGGAGGAGGGGGAGACCCAGGACGACCGCTAGAGCCAGCTTCCCCGATAGTCCCACCACCCACGACTCAAGCGAGCCTGCCCCCAAGCCTTCCGGGAGGAACCACACCACCGGTTGTCCCAGGAGCGGGCGGGCCCCTTCCGACACCGGGGCCGCGAGGGGATATGGTTCCTCTCCAACCCATCTCTCCTCACCCACCTCCGTTGCGGCCAGCTCCCACTCCCCTTCAGCCAGTACCTGGAGGTCTACCGAGGGGGCGTCCGACACCTTCTCGGCCAGCACCAGTGCATCCGGCACCAAGAGGACCCCAGCCAATCCCCCAGCCGATTCCGGGGGCGCCGGGGATTCCCCAGCCGATTCCGGGAGCGCCTTTGCCGCACCAACCTCAACCCTACCCGCAGCATCCTCCGCCACAGCTACCGCCAACGCCGCGACAGCCTCCTTTACAACTTGCTCCGCTTGATGCCTACCCAATGCCAGCACCAGCTCCTAGGCAGGATCTTCCCATGGGATGGGTCAAACTGGTCCAGCTATGTAGGAAGGTGTGTACTGGGGGCGGCCGCTGGGCCTGGTGGGCACAGGGATATGGCAACAAGCCACCTCCTCTTTAGGGGGTGGGGGGTCTGGCTGCTTGCCAGCGGCACCCCCCATGTGCCCGCTCGCCAGGCCAAAGAAGAGCTCGCTGGTTTTCCTGGAGTGGGTGGGAGAGGACTTGTCATCATGAGGAGGGGGAGGGGGAATATCCCCCAGCATCCGCGGGTCTTCACCCTAGGGTCCCACTGAGGAACAGTGTAGCGGAGGCAGCTGAGAATACACACCTTCCTGCCTTGACGGAAAGGAGAGGAGTTGCAGGACACATTTCCACCCAGCTGAAAGAGGTCCCGTTGACGGGGGGCCGCCACATTGTCAACCGACTGTATCCGTACACAATACAATCGGCTGCACGAGCACAACCGAGCTGTGTAACCAAGGAGGGAGCAGTAACAGGATAGTCCCTCGTGAAACAGGAGCTGACCTCATCCGCCATCCTGCCTTTGCAGAAAGTAGGGGATGGGCAGGACAGGAGGCATTGTTTGGATGAGTCAGAGTGGGTCCTGAGAGGGCAGCAGCTGACATGGGCCAGCTTCCTGCCTTTGTGGGAAGGACATCAGTCGAGCGACCCATTCCCCCCTGCTCAGAGGGCTCTGCGTTTGCGATGGATGGGGGCACCGTGCAGTTGAACTATATGTGCAACAGTTCCTGAGCTGCTGTGCAAGTGCCCAAAGGAGGCTTCCATCAGCAGCATCACCCACCTTCCTGCCTTGCCAGAAAGGATGGGAGGGAGAGGACCTGTCATGTGGGGGGTATGTGGGAAGATCCCCACCACCACCACAAGGCCAAAGAGGAGCCTGCTGGTATTCCCAGCGTGGGAGGGAGAGGACATGTCATTCGGACTGGGGGCCTGATCCCCCAGCCACCGCAGGTCCTCACCCAAGGGTCCCACTGAGGAACAGTGTGGTGGCAGCCGCCTCCTGAGCCATCAGCCTCAAGGTTGTAAGTGGCGCTGTCCCAGACTCCAAGGGGACAACCTCCGCCAGCGCAGCCTGCTGGAGCATTCTGCTCTCACCAGCATCACCCTCAGGGCAAAGTGATCCTCCCACTGACCGCCGCTCAGAAGAGCGGGTGGCCCTCTGGAAGAGCGGGTGGCGGGTGGCCCAATGGATGTTTCACTGGGTAAGGAGGGAGACAGGCTCGGGTGGTGCCTCTTCAGGTGACGAGTCAGGGCCGTCGAAGACAGGTTCTTTGGGTTTTTGCCCCTGTGCACCAGGACATGACAGGCATGGCACCGCAGCACACGGGGGTCATCAGGAAGGGCCCGAAGTGTCTCCATATGGAGGCGTTGTAACGCTGACTGCTAACTGTCCCAGGGAAAGGAGGATGAATGGTTACAGGCTGCGCTGCGGGGTTGGACATGGATGACGGGGTGAGGGGTGGACTGCGGGAGGGGACACCACCAAGAGTTTGGGATGGGGACAGGAGGGATCTTTCATAACACACATATTATTCCTCCAGGGATCCATCACCCACCCACCCCTCCTCAAAATGTTGAGAGAGATTCTCTCCCCTCTGCGCAAAGACCTCTTGGGCCTCCACAGCCCACATCGGTGAATTGGGAGGAGCAGCAGGACTCCCTGCTGCCCCTGAGCCACACCCAAAACTGCTTTCTACAACTGAACCAGGAGGACTGCCATCACACTTCACCCCAGAACCACCCTTGGCAGCCAACACAAGAGGAAGAATCATTGTGGCACAAAACTAGAATTAAGGAGGACAGGAAAGGAGATGACTCTGTGTGCCATCTGCCGCAGTGCACACTGAGTTTGGCCCCAGGGCCTGGCAGCAGCCCTGACACCAGAGGGAGGGAGGGACTAGAGTACCAGCCCACCATGCCCACAGATCTGAACAGAACAGGCACTAATAACACTGTGTGAGCCCTCAGTTGAGGTGCCTACTGAGCTTGGCCCCAGGACCTGGCAGCAGCACTGGCACCAGAGGGAGGGAGGGAGGGACTAGAGCCCTAGCCCACCACTCTCACAGACCTGAACAGATCAGGCACTGAATAATAATAATGTGAGCCCTCTGCCGAGGTACCCACCAAGCTAGGCTCCAGGGCCTGGCAGCAGCCCTGACACCAGAGGGAGGGAGGGACTAGAGCCCTAGCCCACCGCTCCCACAGACCTGAACAGATCAGGCACTGATTAATAATAATGTGAGCCCTCAGCCGAGGTGCCCACCAAGCTTGGCCCCAGAGCCAGGCAGCAGCCCTGTACATTGGAAACCAATTATCTCATTTGGAAACCAATTGAGAAAGGAGAGAGAAAAGATAATGATATTGAAAATACAAGAGGTGGATAAGGCATTAACAGACACTGCAGATATACAAAAGGTATTTTATCAGAACTATACAAATTTGTATAAGAGTTGTGATGTGTCAGCGGAAAAAATAGATGAATATATTAATAAACAGAAGTTACCTAAGATCACAGAACAACAAAGACAAATTATGAATGGACCTATAACAGTAAGAGAAGTGGGAGAAGCCATAAAAAAGAGTAAGTTGGGAAAAGCTCCTGGACCAGATGGCCTCCCAAGTAGCTACTACAAGTGTTTTGAGGATGAACTTCAGCCTCTACAAAAGACAATGAATTCTGTTTTAGAGGGAGGGAAAATGCCAGACTCATGGAAGGAGGCCAACATAACACTTATTCCAAAAGAGGGACAAGATCACACATTGACAAGAAACTATAGGCCAATATCATTATTAAATAATGACTATAAGCTGTTTGCATCGATCTTGGCAGGAAGACTTAAAAGTTTCCTTCATTATTCATAAAGACCAAAGTGGATTCCTACCTAAGAGGCATCTAAAGGACAATGTAAGAACAGTATTGGACATTCTGGAATATTTAGAAAAACATAATGAAAGACAAGTTGCTTTGATTTTCCTAGACGCCGAGAAGGCTTTTGACAACTTAAACTGGAAATTTCTGTTTAAGATATTGGAAGATATGGACTTTGGCGACAATTTTATTAAACGGACTAAGTCAATCTATACAACCCAGACAGCATGGATAGTTGTGAATGGAGAGTTAACTAAACCATGTGGAATACAAAGAGGTACAAGACAAGGTTGCCCATTGTCACCATTGTTATTTATACTGATGCTTGAAGTTTTGAATAGGGACATAAGACAAGATGAGAGAATTCGAGGTGTTAAGGTGAAACAGGAGAACTACAAACTGAGAGCCTTTGCAGATGATTTGGTGTTGATTTTGGAGAACCCCTTGAAAGGAATTGAAACCCTAATGACAAAATTGAAAGAATGGATACTGTCAGGGCTTTTTTTCTGGGAAAAGAGGTGGTGGAACTCTCTATTATTATCTATGCACACGCTTTGCACATGCTCCTGGAAACACATGATGGCGTCACTTCCAGAAGTGACGTCACTTCCTGTAATTGCCCCCCCTGTGAGGCCCCCCAGGGGGGCTCCCGGAAGTGACATCATTGTGCAGGGAGCGGCCACCCCTGGAGCACTCGCTAGTGTTTGTATTCATTACTCGACAAGTCTTGCAGAGGCAAAAGCCACTCCAGAATGCAGCAGGTACAGCCTTCAGCTCTGACACCCATTCAGCCAAAGTAAAAATAATAAGCTTTCCAGATTACATTAAATGACAGCCAGGGGTGGGGGTATTTCCCTCTAGAGTGCCTCAGAAATGTATTTCTAGGGACTTCCTGTTTGGGATCCATGGAGGTCTAACGCAGCTCCACTTGCGGAGCTGACAGGACTGCCGTTTTAACCGGCCGGCGGGGTGAAAATAGCCCGCGGCCGACTGCTCTCAGGCGGGGAGCAGGCAAAGAATGCTCAAGACCCTAGGGTGAGCTAGATCTCGGATGAGGGGGGGCTCTATACAACGAGTCTCCCCCTGATCCTTGAGGTCCCACCTTGCGACGGGT
Organism: Eublepharis macularius; assembly: GCF_028583425.1. Lineage (NCBI taxonomy): Eukaryota > Metazoa > Chordata > Lepidosauria > Squamata > Eublepharidae > Eublepharis > Eublepharis macularius. The sequence continues at coordinate 11,189,105 of NC_072802.1, forward strand.
CGGCTATAATCTCTGCGGCAGTTTTGGGGCCAATTCGGCTGGCATAAGACCTACATACCCAAGCATCGATTGGGGGAAGAAGCTGAGATGAGAACTTAAAATCGAAACAGCGATTACAACCCGAGAAAAGTAAAGAGAAGGTAAAGATCATTATCTTCTGAGACGGGACAGATTGATAAAAACAGAGAGGAAAAAAAGTAGATTTTTAAACTGCAACAGACTAGTGAAAAGGAGGGGAAGACTCGGCAGGAATTGAATTTAAAAAGAGACTAAGTTTAAAGAAGTTATTAAAGAAATGGGACTATTGTTTTGAATACCTGTGGCTTTGGAGCTGTGAGAAAAAGACACCATCGCGAGATCTGCTGTGGGAAGACGGGAGACAGGAAGTGCGTAATAACAATAGAGTGGCTGGAGAGAAGCGGCCCTTGCTGGAGGGCAGGAAGTAGGGAATCGCCATTTTTGAAAGGGGAAGGGTCGCGGCTTCAGCGGAAGAGGAAGTAGGCCATCTTGGATTACAAAATCATAGAGAAACCATAGAGAAAAGACGCCCGACATTTTGGACTCTTTAAAATTTAATTTCTATAAGAAGACCGGGACATTTAAAATAGAAAAACGTTAAATTTTACGCCACGGAGTTAAGGAAGAGAGCGGATTCGTGGGAGCGAGCTAAAGCAAGCCCCACCATGTCAAAAAAAGAGTGGCAATCGGCAATAGAAAACCTGGATAAAAACCTGGACAAAAAACTTTTAGATATGATTAAAGAACTTAAGGACACGAAATTGGAGCTGATAAAAGAGGTTAAAGAGGTTACACAGACAGTAAAATAGGAGCTGTCAGAAGTGAAAAAAGGTATGGAAACAATACGAAGTGAATTACAAGGAACGCAGCAGAGAGTTAAAACAGTAGAAGACGCGATGGAGAATTTAGCAGACACGCAACAAACAGAGATGAGATTGGTGAAGGGGAGAATGTCAGTTGCAGAAACTAAACATATGGAGAAGCAGCTACGTTTTCGTGGCTTGCCAGAAGTGGAAGGAAAGTCAGCGCAAGAACAGATGACTGAGGTGTTGGCTGAGTACCTGGGGAAGGAGGAGGAGGAAGTTGTGGCTATCCTAGATGTGGCATACCGTGTGAATTCGAGAATAGCAACCCAGAGGAAACTACCAAGAGATGTGATTGTGCAGTTTACAACACGAAATATGAAAGAGAGGATTGTGACAAAACAGTTTCAAGATCCATTGGAGATTGATGGCAAGACGATTATTATAATGAAGGAACTGCCCAGATCAGTGTTACTGGACCGGAAAAAATATAAAGTGCTAATTCAGATTTTGAAGGACATGAAAATCAGGTACAGATGGGAGTTACCTTTGAGTTTGGAGGGGCCAAAAAACGCATCAGATCTGAGCGAGAGATGGAGCGATTTATTAAGGACAATGAAAAAGACTTACCAACAAGATCATGAGTATGGAGTGTAAAGTATTATCTTGGAATGTAAATGGACTAAACTCACCGAATAAGAGGAAAAATACTTTTCACTGGCTACTAAAACAAAAATGTGACATTGTTTGTTTGCAAGAGACCCATATCAGAAAGCAGGATGTAAAATATTTAAAATCTGGAAAATTGGGCAAAGAATATGTAGCGGCCTCCAACAAGAAAAAAAGAGGAGTGGTGTTGTACATAAAAGAGGAGCTACAGCCAAAATTTGTTATGAGAGATGTGGAAGCTAGATTTGTAGCAGTGGAATGTATTTGGAATTTAAAGAGAGTATTGGTAGTCGGACTTTATGCACCTAACGGTGCAAAAGAAAGCTTCTTTGAGGATTTAAGGAAGCATTTAGACGATCTTGCATACGACCAGATAATTCTTGCTGGAGACTTCAATGGAGTGACAGACTTGGAACTAGACAAAAAGACTACAACGGCACAAAAGAAAAGAGGACTATTACCAAAGCTTTTTTTTGAGTTGATTCAACAAGAGACTCTTGAAGATGTATGGAGGAGAGAATATCCTAAAAGCAGACAGTTTACTTTTTATTCTGCAAGGCATTCTACATTATCAAGAATTGATATGATCTGGGCCTCAAAAGACTTAGCAATATGGACTAAGGAGGTAGAAATAATGCCTATGGTAGGCTCAGATCACAACCCAATTATGTGGAAATTTGGAAAAAAGAGAAAAAGGAAAGCATGGAGAATAAATGAGGACTTGTTACAGGAAAGAGAGAATATGGAAATACTGAGAAGAGAGACAAAGTTTTTTATACAATACAACGTGAATAAAGAAGTACCAACCAATAAAGTTTGGGATGCTTACAAGGCGGTTGTAAGGGGCATACTAATGGACTTAAATGGTAGAGCAAGAAAGAAGAAAGAGGAGAAAAGACAAGAGATTGAGGAGAAAATAAAAGCCAAAGAAATACAGCTAAAAAAGAGACCAGGGAAAAAGAAGGTATACCAGGAAATTAAAATACTTCAAGAACAGCTAACAGCAATGAGCAATAAAGAATTGGAGTGGAATCTCAAAAGACTGAATCAAAAAGCGTTTGAGGGTGCTAATAAACCTGGGAAGTACCTGGCATGGCAATTGAAGAAGAAAAGGGAAAAGAAGATAATAAATAAAATTTGCGAAGATAACAAAACGTATTTGGAGCAGGCTACCATTAGTAGAGCCTTTTATAAATTTTACGCTAAGCTGTATAATAAAAAAGAAGTAAACAAAGAATCAATAGCGTCATATTTGGAGAAAACCAAACTTCCAGAAATCTCGGAAGCTTGGAGAAATAAGTTGAATAGTGAAGTAACTGACGAGGAAATAAGTAAGGCAATACAATCTGCAAATCTAGGAAAGGCGCCAGGGCCAGATGGACTTACGGCTAAATTCTATAAGACAATGGCTAATGAACTGGCACCATTCCTAAAAGAGGTGATGAATGGGGTTTTAAGGGATCAAAGGATTCCAGAAACTTGGAGTGAAGCGAATATATCATTGATCCCAAAAGAGGGCCAAGACCTGACTAATGTGAAAAATTATAGACCTATATCGCTACTCAACAATGACTATAAAATTTTTGCGAAGATATTGGCGGAGAGATTGAAGGGGTGGCTCTCGGAAGTCATAGAGGAGGAACAAGCAGGCTTTTTGCCAGACAGACAAATAAGAGACAACTTAAGGACAGTGATCAATGCTATTGAATATTATGACAAGCGTTGTGACAAAGAGGTTGGTTTCTTCTTTGTTGACGCTGAAAAAGCGTTTGACAATTTAAACTGGGACTTTATGTTTGCCACTATGGAAAAGCTACAATTGGGAGAAAGATTCATCAGAGCAATTAAGGAAATTTATAGAGACCAGACTGCAGCAATTGTGGTGAATGATGAATTGACCAAGAAATTGACGATAAGTAAAGGAACAAGACAAGGTTGCCCGTTATCTCCATTGTTGTTCATTTTAGTATTGGAGATTCTGATGATACAAATACGTCAAGATGATGAAATTCGTGGAATAAAAATAAAGGACTATTCATATAAGGTCAGAGCATTTGCGGATGACATAATGTTAATTGTAGAGGACCCATTGGAGAACATGCCAAGAGTGATAGATAAGATCAAGGAGTTTGGAGACTTGGCAGGTTTCTTCATTAACAAAAAGAAGTCAAAGATATTATGCAAAAATATGACTAAGCAGAAACAACAATTGTTAATGGAAACAACGGATTGTGAAGTAACAAGTAAAGTGAAATATTTGGGAGTCGAATTAACTGCAAAGAACATAGATCTATTCAAAAACAATTATGAAAAACTATGGACTCAGATAGAGAGAGACTTGATTAAATGGAATAGATTGAATTTGTCATGGTTGGGCAGGATTGCAGCAGTTAAGATGAATGTGTTACCAAGAGTAATGTTTTTGCTACAGACAATACCAATCATCAGAGACTCCAAACAATTTGAAAAATGGCAGAGGAAAATATCAGATTTTGTTTGGGCAGGCAAGAAGCCTCGAGTGAAAGTGAAAGTTTTACAAGATGCAAAGGAAAGAGGCGGAATGCAACTGCCCAATCTGAGACTTTATCATGATGCAATCTGCCTAGTTTGGTTGAAAGAATGGATGACATTAAAGAACAAGAAACTATTAGCCCTAGAGGGATATAAAAAAATATTTGGATGGCAGGCATATTTATGGCATGACAAAGTAAAGGTCAACTCGATGTTCCTGCATCACTTTGTTCGGAGAAGTCTATACATAATCTGGAAGAAGTACAGAATTTATCTACAAGAAGGAACCCCTTTGTGGGTGGTTCCATATGAGGTGATAGACCCGAGAGCTGTTGATAATGAACAACAATGTTTAACGTATAAAGAAATAACTAAAACTGAAGCATCCAAACTTAGAATAAAGACACAAGAGGAACTATCACCTAATTACGATTGGTTCCAGTATAGACAGATCAGAGACTTATATAATTCGGACTCTGTAAAGGGAGGTATACGAATAGAGAATTCGGAACTAGAGCAGACCCTTCTTAAAGAAGATAAGAAAAGAATATCCAAGGTATACCAAGTACTGTTGAAGTGGTATACCGAGGATGAGATAGTTAAAACACAAATGGTGAAATGGGCTATAAACTTTAATAAAGAAATAACAATGGAGGCATGGGAATACTTGTGGAAAACTACAATGAAGACAACGACATGTATTAATATCAAAGAGAACATTTATAAAATGATCTATCGTTGGTACATGACACCAAAGAAGATTGCGCTAGGGAATTTGAATACTTCTAATAAATGCTGGAAATGTAAGAAGCATGAGGGCTCCCTCTATCATATGTGGTGGTCGTGTGAGGTAGCCAGGCAGTACTGGGGGGAAATAATAAGAGAAATGAGTGAAATTTTACAATTTCAAATTAATAAGAACCCAGAACTCCTGCTACTGAACTTGGGAATGGAGGGAATTCCAGCCCAACACAGGACGTTGATATTTTATATGACAGCAGCAGCTAGACTTTTGTATGCGCAAAAATGGAAAGTACAAGAAGTGCCAACTATTGAAGATTGGACTTACAAATTGCTGTATATGGCTGAAATGGACAAGATGACAAGAAAATTGAGAGATCTGGACTCAGGGCAGTTCAACACAGACTGGGAGAAGCTGAAACAATACCTGGAGAAGAAATGGGAGGTGGGAGGAAAACTGTGGCAGTTTGAGAACTACTGAAGTATTGAAGTAGAGGGGGGAGACTTTACCGGGGGGAGAAGAGATAAATGTGAATTAATAAGCAGTCAGATTACTAGATTGACATATATATATATATATATATATATATATATATATATATATATATATATATATATATATATATATATATATATATATAGGTTAACAAACAGAACATAGAGAAAATAATTAATTATAAGGACTAAATATAAGGAGCGATTAACTAACAATATTTTCTTTTTTTTCTGACAAGTTTTGTACCAAACTGAATGTCTGAAGATATAGATGGGTCAAATTGATTGACTACGTGAGGAGAGATATATAGAACTATTATAAAAAGATAGAATGAGTAATATATATAGAGAATAAGTCAAATTGTTTGATATAAACGAACGTATGATCTATATGGTTTATGATATATAGAAATACCTGAAATTGAAAAATTGGGATAAATTGTTTATCTAAGATGGAAACAAAGGCTTACAGTTTGGGCATATAATGTTAAAAATAGTTAAGGATGTACTGCTTAGAATAATGGAGAATATATATTTGTTTTAGATAGAGGAAGCTAATAAAAGTAAGGGAAAGGGGACAAAGGGTTGGAAAGCTGTTGGAAGTCAACAAAAAGGGGGGGGGAAGGGAGGGGGTTAGAGATGAAAAAATTGGGGAAAATTGAATGTAAATGTGGAAATAATGGATTCTAACCCAATAAAAATTTTTCAAAAAAAAAAAGAAATGTATTTCTAGGGCCCTCCTTTAAGATGTGGTTGCATTATACAAATCAACTGATGTTTATTTGCAGTCTCCCATTTTTTGAAGACCATGCCATTTAGGGTTGCCAGCCTCTAGATGGTGGCTGGAGATCTCCCGGAATTACAACTGATCTCCAGGCCACAGAGATCAGTTCTTCTGGAGAATATATCTGTTTTGGAGGGTGGACTCTATGGTATTATACCCCAGTGAAATACTTCCCCTTCCCAAATCTTGACCTCTCCACTCTCTATCCCCCAAATCTCCAGGAATTTCCCAAGCAGGAGCTGGTAACCCTAAAATTTCTATTTCTCCTCATCACATGGTATAAACAAGCACCAGTACTGATGTTCCTTGCACCTTTAATAATGTGAGAACCAAGACCACCAATGCCAGTCAAGATGATGCAGCCAAATGCTATCTAGAACATGACTGTTGTCATGACAGATTTGACCTCAAGTCATAGAATCATAGAATCATAGAATCATAGAGTTGGAAGGGGCCATACAGACCATCTAGTCCAACCCCCTGCCCAGTGCAGGATCAGCCTAAAGCATCTCTGACAAGTATTCATCCAGCCTCTTCTTGAAAACTGCCAGGGAGGGGGAGCTCACCACCTCCCTAGGCAGCTGATTCCACTTTTGAACTACTCTGACCGTGAAAAAGTTTTTCCTAATATCCAGCCGGTACCTCTGTGCATGTAGTTTTAGCCCATTGCTTCGTGGCCTACCCTCTGCTGCCAACTGGAACAGCTCTTTGCCCTCCTCCAAATGACAGCCTTTCAAATATTTAAAGAGAGTAATCATGTCCCCCCTCAACCTCCTCTTCTCCAAACTAAACATTCCCAAGGCCCTCAGCCTTTCCTCGTAGGGCTCAGTCTCCAGACCCCTGATCATTCTTGTCGCTCTCCTCTGCACCCTCTCGATTTTGTCCACATCCTTTTTGAACTGAGGCCTCCAGAACTGCACACAATACTCCAGGTGTGGCCTGACCAAGGCAGTATAGAGGGGCTATGACCTCCTGCGATTTCGATGCTATGGCCCCTTTGATACAACCCAGGATTGAATTAGCCTTTTTTGCCACCGCATCACACTGACTGCTCATATTCAGTTTACAGTCCACTCTTACCCCAAGATCCCTTTCACATATACTACTGCCCAGAAGTGTATCCCCCATCCAGTATTTGTGCTTCTCATTTTTGTGGCCCAGATGTAATACTGTGCACTTGTCTTTGTTGAATTGCATCCTATTCACAGCTGCCCACTTCTCCAGAGTATTCAGGTCTTGTTGAATTTTAATTCTATCTTCTTGGGTGTTTGCTACCCCTCCCAATTTGGTATCATCAGCAAATTTAATGAGCAGCCCTTCCACTCCTTCATCCAGATCATTGATAAAAATATTGAAAAGTACCGGGCCCAAAACTAAGCCCTGCGGCACCCCACTGGACACCTCCCTCCAATCTGATGAAACGCCGTTGACCACCACTCTTTGTGTGCGGTCCTCCAACCAGTTCCCTATCCACCTAACTGTCCTATAGTCTACTCCACAGTCTTCCGGTTTGCCCATCAGAATGTCATGGGGGACCTTATCAAAAGCTTTACTGAAGTCCAGATAAATCACGTCAACAGAGTTCCCCCGATCCAGTATGCTGGTCACTCGATCAAAGAAGGAAACCAGGTTGGTCTGGCAAGATCTGTTAGGAACAAAACCATGCTGACTTCCCCGGATCACTGAGTGGTCCTTCAGATGCTTACCGATTGATCCCTTTAAAATCTGTTCTAATATCTTCCCAGCAACAGAAGTCAGACTGACTGGCCTGTAGTTTCCCGGGTCATCCTTCCCCCCTTTCTTAAAGATTGGGATAACATTTGCTCTTCTCCAATCTTGTGGCACATCCCCAGTCCTCCAGGAGGCCTTGAAGATGATGGACAGAGGTACATCTGGGACATGCTCTCTGACAGATCTGATCTCAAATTGGATGGTTCTGAAACAGTCTGAGTTGGACTAGGTAGGAGATCTGCTGGGGCAGATACCTTTACTGCCAGGCCTGGGACACTTGAGTTTAGTCTCTACCATAACATGACCTTAAGGCAGTTGGCTGTGTCCCCTCTGGCCTTTAGAGTAAACACTTGACGGTGTTTACAGCCCCAATGTTGTGGCCTTCACCAAGACAAAGCAGGCACAAGGAATGTCTATCAGTCTTGATTATTTTGAGCTACATTTGGCACATTTCTTAAACAGAGCTATCTCTGCCATGAATGAATCAGAGATGAAGGTGTCCCACAAAGAAAAGACAGATAGGAAGCCGAAAAAGATGACAATCAAAAATTACCTCAGAGGAAAAAAGTCACTACACACTAAAGAACAACTCTGTCCTTGTTGTAGCAAAGATCAAGCTGAGGGAGAGGGGGAGAGGTTCCTAAGCAGTAACTCTGCTTAGAATTGCACTGTTAAGTCACTAAAAACTATACAATCCTCTCTTAGCGGCCACCTTGCACACTTACTAGGCCAGCACAGAGCTTTCTAACACAGTTCAGATCTCAACTGCATCTCCAGGACAAATCAAGAAGGGCATGCTAGGCAGATAACTGAAGCAGTATTTGAACCTCAGATGACATGTCAAGTCTCTGGCCCTGGTAGACACCCACCTTACATATGAAGAATATGCGAGGTGAGTGTCATATCAGCATTTACCCAGCATTGTGTTCTCATTCACAGATTAATTTTTCTCCTCTAATTTTTCTGGGATATCTACCACAATTTGGCATTACAATTTAGCAACAATGGCAAAATTGAACCTCCAGGTACAGAGGCAGTGTACCTGATTCAAATCAAATGAGCAACAGTGTTAAAATCTGAAAGAAACATTATATGGTGCTATGCATCCCATTTTCTGTCAGTATGTGTGGGAAGAAAAATGAAAATGTTCTTTCTTTAAAATAAAGGCCCGTGCTCTTAACCACTACACCAAACTGGCTCTCTTAAAAAGGGAGGAAGTCATAGAGCAGGAAAGAAGTTTTTATCAATGGCAAAATGGAACTTCCAGATGCAGAGGCAGTGTATCAGTTATTCCACCAAAAAGTATATTATCAGCTCTCTGTGTTTACAGTATGATTCAGGAAAGCCTAGCAAAAGAACGAGAGCTCCCCAGTACTTCAGTATTGTATAATACTGGCCACATTGCAGGCAGACAGACAGGCTCTTCTTCAACAAGGATTCTTCTCCTCTACCATCTTCTGAATCTCCTTACTCTGTTCCAGTTCCAAAACCCTAAGCAGAAGTTTCCCTATACCCTATCGCCTTTGAGACTGTTTTCTCAAGAGAGAACTCGCTTTCTCTTTTCACCTGCACCACCTTTCAAAAATAAAAATACTGCAGTGGTAGCACATATGGGGTATAGGGGAACTTTTGGTTAGGCTTTTGGAACTAGAACAGTGTAAAGAGATTCAGCAGACTGAGTTATCTATAAACTAACAGCAAATATAAAATATCCCCCATTTGTCAGAGCCTGTTTAACCTGAGTAACGCCATGTTTAACTTTGTAGTGTTTAGTCTTCTTTCCCTCTAGGCCCCAACACCTGCAAGGAGCCAAGTCCATGGGAAAGGAAATCCTCTTATCTGTCTGCTCGACCTTGGCCAGTTCTACGTTCCTCTGAGAAGCTTTGCTATGTGAACTCGGGAGGGGGGGGGAGGCTGGGCTTGGGAGTGTGAAATGTAACCACTTTCTTTCTATGAGTCATTCTTGACAATACTTTGGTTGGCCAGGTTCTCTATCCTGGAATATGTACGTCTGGAAATGAATGCTGTTTCTTCACAATAAACCTTTTTGAAATCAAAGGACCTTTTCTTCTTGCAGAAAGGGAGTGAAGCAGACTATCAATTCTGGAATGACATAGTCTGACATTTTGTCAAGAATCACTCTTTGAAGTCTACAACCCCCTCACCCAGGGCAGATGGATACCGAGGACTCCTTGATTGATCTACTGGTCCCTGGCCAGGAGGAGGATGACTCAATACCACTGGTACCAGCGAGTGGGCCGGGGAAGACCCCAGGTCCTACCGAAGTACCTATCGAGGCGCCCTGCGAAGTCCCCGGAGAAGGAGTTCCTGAGGAAGGAGCGGGGACGGTGCCTGTTGGAGAAGCAGAACAACCTGATCCGAATGTAGCCGGCACCCGGCCGAAGGTGCGAGAGGCTAATGGACAGAACCAGCGAATTTCACTGCCGACACCGAGGCAGTGGGGCTCCCGACCTAGAGAAGCGAGGGAGAGGAGAGCAGGGACCATGTTTTCCCGTTCAATGATTGACGTTTGGCGCACCATCGGGTCGACGGAGCAGGAAGGCCCTAGCATCATATGGGATCTAAGGAGGGCCACCCGCACGCTGGAAGAAACGCGGGCCAGCAACCAGCCCTGGTATAAGTGGAAAGTAGCAGCGGGCCGCCTGGAAGAGTGGGATCCCCGAGGCTCAGACAGCCTCCAGGATTGGGAAACCACCAGAAATGAACTTATGAGCTGGGATTACTCGGATGTGAACTCAGTGAGAGCATGGGAGCGCCGACGCACTCAACAGTTGGAATATCGAACCCAAGCAGTGGATACTGTGATTTCAGCAATTACCGGACTAGCAAAGGGAATTTTAGCTGGTATGACTGAAGAAGAGGAGCTACGAATGCAAAGCAGTGCTACAACAAGCCTGATAACGTCGAGTGATGCTAGAAGAATAACCCAAGAAGGAGGGTCAGCCGGAGGGGCAGAAGGGCCAGTACAGCCGTGGCCTTCGGACTATATTCCACCTCGGTCAAGAGGACCGTCCGAGCCCTCAGAGGTCAGTGACCAAGGAGAGGACAGAGCAGCGCAAGAAGTCACTGAATATTACCAACGGATGGAAAATCGGATGGAGGCAATGGAGGATGAATTAGCTCAGGCTGTTTTTCTCATTGGTGAGTTGGTGAGAGGGCAAAGGGAAGAGCGAGCGGCGGCCGATCAAGTTCAACAAGCGTCGGCAATGGCGCAAGGACAAGTGCATGCAGGTGCTCCAATATCGGTGGCCACGCAATCCACTCCAGGATCCAGCGTAGGCCCATCACCGCTACCGCAGCAGCTATCATCTATTCAAATGACACGAACGACTTCTGCCCCAAGGCAACAGACGCAGGTAGCGGTGTTACAAACACCTTCGCCGACGCTACCGGCCCCAACTCAACCAGTATCTCTCCAAATCGTTCCACAACCACCGCCTTTGGGTCAAAACGTCCCTCCACATCTGCAGCCTCCCCCTCCGAGACAAGTGCAGCCTCCGCTGCCTAGACAGGGGGCACCTCAGCAGCTGCCCCCAATACAAGTCCCTCCAAGAGTCACAGGGACACTTCTGAGAGCTCCACCGCCTGGAAACCCACCCAGAACTCAATCGATGAGAGTTCCGCGAGGCCAACCCAGAGGATTGCCACAAGGCCCAATGCCTCCACCTCCTCCGACACAAGATAGAAGGAGGGAGCCGGAGTTGCCTTGGGGTTGGATTAAGTCAGAAGCCACTTTTTTTTTTTTTTGAAAAATTTTTATTGGGTTAGCATATACAGCAATTTGTAAGTCCAATCTTCAATAGTTGGCACTTCTTGTACTTTCCATTTTTGCGCATACAAAAGTCTAGCTGCTGCTGTCATATAAAATATCAACGTCCTGTGTTGGGCTGGAATTCCCTCCATTCCCAAGTTCAGTAGCAGGAGTTCTGGGTTCTTATTAATTTGAAATTGTAAAATTTCACTCATTTCTCTTATTATTTCCCCCCAGTACTGCCTGGCTACCTCACACGACCACCACATATGATAGAGGGAGCCCTCATGCTTCTTACATTTCCAGCATTTATTAGAAGTATTCGAATTCCCTAGCGCAATCTTCTTTGGTGTCATGTACCAATGATAGATCATTTTATAAATGTTCTCTTTGATATTAATACATGTCGTTGTCTTCATTGTAGTTTTCCACAAGTATTCCCATGCCTCCATTGTTATTTCTTTATTAAAGTTTATAGCCCATTTCACCATTTGTGTTTTAACTATCTCATCCTCGGTATACCACTTCAACAGTACTTGGTATACCTTGGATATTCTTTTCTTATCTTCTTTAAGAATGGTCTGCTCTAGTTCCGAATTCTCTATTCGTATACCTCCCTTTACAGAGTCCGAATTATATAAGTCTCTGATCTGTCTATACTGGAACCAATCGTAGTTAGGTGATAGTTCCTCTTGTGTCTTTATTCTAAGTTTGGATGCTTCAGTTTTAGTTATTTCTTTATACGTTAAACATTGTTGTTCATTATCAACAGCTCTCGGGTCTATCACCTCATATGGAACCACCCACAAAGGGGTTCCTTCTTGTAGATAAATTCTGTACTTCTTCCAGATTATGTATAGACTTCTCCGAACAAAGTGATGCAGGAACATCGAGTTGACCTTTACTTTGTCATGCCATAAATATGCGTGCCATCCAAATATTTTTTTATATCCCTCTAGGGCTAATAGTTTCTTGTTCTTTAATGTCATCCATTCTTTCAACCAAACTAGGCAGATTGCATCATGATAAAGTCTCAGATTGGGCAGTTGCATTCCGCCTCTTTCCTTTGCATCTTGTAAAACTTTCACTTTCACTCGAGGCTTCTTGCCTGCCCAAACAAAATCTGATATTTTCCTCTGCCATTTTTCAAATTGTTTGGAGTCTCTGATGATTGGTATTGTCTGTAGCAAAAACATTACTCTTGGTAACACATTCATCTTAACTGCTGCAATCCTGCCCAACCATGACAAATTCAATCTATTCCATTTAATCAAGTCTCTCTCTATCTGAGTCCATAGTTTTTCATAATTGTTTTTGAATAGATCTATGTTCTTTGCAGTTAATTCGACTCCCAAATATTTCACTTTACTTGTTACTTCACAATCCGTTGTTTCCATTAACAATTGTTGTTTCTGCTTAGTCATATTTTTGCATAATATCTTTGACTTCTTTTTGTTAATGAAGAAACCTGCCAAGTCTCCAAACTCCTTGATCTTATCTATCACTCTTGGCATGTTCTCCAATGGGTCCTCTACAATTAACATTATGTCATCCGCAAATGCTCTGACCTTGTATGAATAGTCCTTTATTTTTATTCCACGAATTTCATCATCTTGACGTATTTGTATCATCAGAATCTCCAATACTAAAATGAACAACAATGGAGATAACGGGCAACCTTGTCTTGTTCCTTTACTTATCGTCAATTTCTTGGTCAATTCATCATTCACCACAATTGCTGCAGTCTGGTCTCTATAAATTTCCTTAATTGCTCTGATGAATCTTTCTCCCAATTGTAGCTTTTCCATAGTGGCAAACATAAAGTCCCAGTTTAAATTGTCAAACGCTTTTTCAGCGTCTACAAAGAAGAAACCAACCTCTTTGTCACAACGCTTGTCATAATATTCAATAGCACTGATCACTGTCCTTAAGTTGTCTCTTATTTGTCTGTCTGGCAAAAAGCCTGCTTGTTCCTCCTCTATGACTTCCGAGAGCCACCCCTTCAATCTCTCCGCCAATATCTTCGCAAAAATTTTATAGTCATTGTTGAGTAGCGATATAGGTCTATAATTTTTCACATTAGTCAGGTCTTGGCCCTCTTTTGGGATCAATGATATATTCGCTTCACTCCAAGTTTCTGGAATCCTTTGATCCCTTAAAACCCCATTCATCACCTCTTTTAGGAATGGTGCCAGTTCATTAGCCATTGTCTTATAGAATTTAGCCGTAAGTCCATCTGGCCCTGGCGCCTTTCCTAGATTTGCAGATTGTATTGCCTTACTTATTTCCTCGTCAGTTACTTCACTATTCAACTTATTTCTCCAAGCTTCCGAGATTTCTGGAAGTTTGGTTTTCTCCAAATATGACGCTATTGATTCTTTGTTTACTTCTTTTTTATTATACAGCTTAGCGTAAAATTTATAAAAGGCTCTACTAATGGTAGCCTGCTCCAAATACGTTTTGTTATCTTCGCAAATTTTATTTATTATCTTCTTTTCCCTTTTCTTCTTCAATTGCCATGCCAGGTACTTCCCAGGTTTATTAGCACCCTCAAACGCTTTTTGATTCAGTCTTTTGAGATTCCACTCCAATTCTTTATTGCTCATTGCTGTTAGCTGTTCTTGAAGTATTTTAATTTCCTGGTATACCTTCTTTTTCCCTGGTCTCTTTTTTAGCTGTATTTCTTTGGCTTTTATTTTCTCCTCAATCTCTTGTCTTTTCTCCTCTTTCTTCTTTCTTGCTCTACCATTTAAGTCCATTAGTATGCCCCTTACAACCGCCTTGTAAGCATCCCAAACTTTATTGGTTGGTACTTCTTTATTCACGTTGTATTGTATAAAAAACTTTGTCTCTCTTCTCAGTATTTCCATATTCTCTCTTTCCTGTAACAAGTCCTCATTTATTCTCCATGCTTTCCTTTTTCTCTTTTTTCCAAATTTCCACATAATTGGGTTGTGATCTGAGCCTACCATAGGCATTATTTCTACCTCCTTAGTCCATAATGCTAAGTCTTTTGAGGCCCAGATCATATCAATTCTTGATAATGTAGAATGCCTTGCAGAATAAAAAGTAAACTGTCTGCTTTTAGGATATTCTCTCCTCCATACATCTTCAAGAGTCTCTTGTTGAATCAACTCAAAAAAAAGCTTTGGTAATAGTCCTCTTTTCTTTTGTGCCGTTGTAGTCTTTTTGTCTAGTTCCAAGTCTGTCACTCCATTGAAGTCTCCAGCAAGAATTATCTGGTCGTATGCAAGATCGTCTAAATGCTTCCTTAAATCCTCAAAGAAGCTTTCTTTTGCACCGTTAGGTGCATAAAGTCCGACTACCAACACTCTCTTTAAATTCCAAATACATTCCACTGCTACAAATCTAGCTTCCACATCTCTCATAACAAATTTTGGCTGTAGCTCCTCTTTTATGTACAACACCACTCCTCTTTTTTTCTTGTTGGAGGCCGCTACATATTCTTTGCCCAATTTTCCAGATTTTAAATATTTTACATCCTGCTTTCTGATATGGGTCTCTTGCAAACAAACAATGTCACATTTTTGTTTTAGTAGCCAGTGAAAAGTATTTTTCCTCTTATTCGGTGAGTTTAGTCCATTTACATTCCAAGATAATACTTTACACTCCATACTCATGATCTTGTTGGTAAGTCTTTTTCATTGTCCTTAATAAATCGCTCCATCTCTCGCTCAGATCTGATGCGTTTTTTGGCCCCTCCAAACTCAAAGGACACTCCTTCCGGTAACTCCCATCTGTACCTGATTTTCATGTCCTTCAAAATCTGAATTAGCACTTTATATTTTTTCCGGTCCAGTAACACTGATCTGGGCAGTTCCTTCATTATAATAATCGTCTTGCCATCAATCTCCAATGGATCTTGAAACTGTTTTGTCACAATCCTCTCTTTCATATTTCGTGTTGTAAACTGCACAATCACATCTCTTGGTAGTTTCCTCTGGGTTGCTATTCTCGAATTCACACGGTATGCCACATCTAGGATAGCCACAACTTCCTCCTCCTCCTTCCCCAGGTACTCAGCCAACACCTCAGTCATCTGTTCTTGCGCTGACTTTCCTTCCACTTCTGGCAAGCCACGAAAACGTAGCTGCTTCTCCATATGTTTAGTTTCTGCAACTGACATTCTCCCCTTCACCAATCTCATCTCTGTTTGTTGCGTGTCTGCTAAATTCTCCATCGCGTCTTCTACTGTTTTAACTCTCTGCTGCGTTCCTTGTAATTCACTTCGTATTGTTTCCATACCTTTTTTCACTTCTGACAGCTCCGATTTTACTGTCTGTGTAACCTCTTTAACCTCTTTTATCAGCTCCAATTTCGTGTCCTTAAGTTCTTTAATCATATCTAAAAGTTTTTTGTCCAGGTTTTTATCCAGGTTTTCTATTGCCGATTGCCACTCTTTTTTTGACATGGTGGGGCTTGCTTTAGCTCGCTCCCACGAATCCGCTCTCTTCCTTAACTCCGTGGCGTAAAATTTAACGTTTTTCTATTTTAAATGTCCCGGTCTTCTTATAGAAATTAAATTTTAAAGAGTCCAAAATGTCGGGCGTCTTTTCTCTATGGTTTCTCTATGATTTTGTAATCAAAGATGGCCTACTTCCTCTTCCGCTGAAGCCGCGACCCTTCCCCTTTCAAAAATGGCGATTCCCTACTTCCTGCCCTCCAGCAAGGGCCGCTTCTCTCCAGCCACTCTATTGTTATTACGCACTTCCTGTCTCCCGTCTTCCCACAGCAGATCTCGCGATGGTGTCTTTTTCTCACAGCTCCAAAGCCACAGGTATTCAAAACAATAGTCCCATTTCTTTAATAACTTCTTTAAATTTAGTCTCTTTTTAAATTCAATTCCTGCCGAGTCTTCCCCTCCTTTTCACTAGTCTGTTGCAGTTTAAAAATCTACTTTTTTTCCTCTCTGTTTTTATCAATCTGTCCCGTCTCAGAAGATAATGATCTTTACCTTCTCTTCACTTTTCTCGGGTTGTAATCGCTGTTTCGATTTTAAGTTCTCCTCTCAGCTTCTTCCCCCAATCGATGCTTGGGTATGTAGGTCTTATGCCAGCCGAATTGGCCCCAAAACTGCCGCAGAGATTATAGCCGACCCGTCGCAAGGTGGGACCTCAAGGATCGGGAGGGGACCCGTTGTGTAGAGCCCCCCCTCATCCGAGATCTAGCTCACCCTAGGGTCTTGAGCGTTCTTTGCCTGCTCCCCGCCTGAGAGCAGTCGGCCGCGGGCTATTTTCACCCCGCCGGCCGGTTAAAACGGCAGTCCGGTCAGCTCCGCAAGTGGAGCTGCGTTAGACCTCCATGGATCCCAAACAGGAAGTCAAGTCAGAAGCCACTTTTGATGGAGATACACAAAAGTTGGGATTTTTTGTAGTTCAAGCTCTTCAGTTCTTCAATCGATGGGGGCATCTGTTTCCAGATGAGGAGAGCAGAATTGATCATCTGGCATTGAGACTGGAAGGCAAAGCAGCTGAATGGTATGTGACTCTATATGACTCTGGCGCCCCAGAGCTGGACACTTTACAAAGTTTTATGGCTGCGTATGGCAAGCGTATGCGAAGGATTGGTGGGAGTTGAAGCTAAGAAGGTTCGGATATCTTCCCCTTCATTGAGTTTTGGAACTTAGTTGGCAGACTCCCCCCCACCCCTAAGATGGCGACAAAAAAGCAGAGCCCTGCTGTGGGCAAATCTGTTTCAGCTGCTTTGCAGGGGAAAGGAGAGTCTCTTGAAGAGGTGGTTAAACAGTCGGTCGTTGAAGCTATGAAGCCCTTTGTTGATAAGCTAAATGAAATCGGTCAAAGTGTTGGTTCAGTTGAAAACGAGGTGAAAACCATTAAAGGCATAGCATCTGGGGCAGAGCAGTCTGCTCGGGAAAACGCAGTACTCATGAAAGCAACAAACAAAGAAGTAAAACTTTTGGAGAATTAATTGATAGGGTTACAAGTGGATCGTGCTCAGACGGTATTGCGTCTTCAGAATGTGAAGGAGGAGGAAAGTGAAAATTTAAAGGACTTGGTGTCGGAACTTTGGGCGTCATTTGCAAAGGCAACTAAAGAAGAATTAAAAAGTGATATTCTGGAAGTCCGCCGGACATCTTCAAAATATGCAACGAAGCATCAGCTGCCTCGCAAGATTATTATTGACTTTTCATCTAAGAAGACTCGGGACATCATTTTATATAATTCGTACAATGTGGACTTGGACTTTCTGGGTAACAAGGTTAAGATATTGAAGGACATTCCATTTTTAGCTCGGAAAAGAAGATTCAAATATAAAAGGTTTGCAGCTCTTCTGAGGAAGCGTGAAATAAAATACAAATGGCTATTTCCGGAAGGCATCTGGTTCAGTTATAAAGACCAAGCCTACAAGATAACATCAGAAGTACAGCTGAGGGACTTTGTGTTTAATCATCAAGAGTTCCAGCAAGGAGAGGATTTAGAATCTGAAGGGGGGAATGGGGAGGAGGGAATGAGCGCAGCTACTGTAGCTGCTCAGAGAGAGCTGCGACCGAGACGCGGCGGGGGGAAGAAGATCTGATCCTGACTGTAGTTCGTATTTTATAAGATCTACCAATCTAATAGCATATTAGAAAGTTTAACTTTAAATAATTGTATTATGAAGGGAATGCAATACTTGTAGATGTAGTGTGTGTGTTTTATATGTTGTTTCTTCCCTTTCCCCCTTTCCCCCTGTTCCCTTTTTTGTAGTTTTTGAGGTTAGTAATTAAAAATAAAAAATTATAAAAACAAACAAACAAAGTTTTATGGCTGCGTTGTGCACACAGTATGAAAATCCTTTGGAAGAGGATTGGTCCCACACGGAATTGCAAGTTTTACGTCAGGGCACTCAACCAGTTAGAGACTATGCTGTGAAATTCAGACAATTGGCAGCCAAGTGCCCTCACTGTGAAGAAGGTACAAAATTAGTAATGTTTAAAGGAGGCATGAATCCCTGATTGCTGGACCGGGCTCTGATGCAGGATGACCTGCCAAACCTCCTCGGCTGGATCCAGTTAGCCTGCGAGGTCGAAAACCGTATACAACAAGTGTAGCTAGTAGAACAACAACAGGCTATGGGAACAAGAAGAACACCGATCGTAGAAAAAGGAGGAAGGGGGGGACCCCCAAGCCATGGGACCAGGGATGCACGTTGGAGGCAGGGATTATGCCTCCAATGCGGCCGAAGTGGACACTTTGCAGCGCAGTGCCCAGCCCGTTTACCAGCGCAAACAGCCCCCACTCCGGCACGACCCATCCCAGCTCCAAGAACAAGCCGGGGAAGAGGAATACCAAAGTGCATCCAGCCCGAGAAAGGCTTGGAAGCTAAGGAAGTGCTAATGGAGCTTGATGTGCAACCCACCGGGGAGGAAGAAGATGTACCCAGCCCCCAGTCGGGAAACGAGATGGATCTGTCGTAAGGAGACCCGACCGACAGATCAAAAAAGAAATCTCCCAACGTGAAGTGAGAGGAAAAGGGTCTATTGTATTCACACCAGTTGTTTTACTGAACCCCATAAGGGGGACACATATATGTGTGGAGGCATTAATTGATTCTGGATGCTCCAGGGACATTATAGCCCCAGCCTTAGTGAATGGACTGGGTCTAAGAGCTAAAGAACTGGAAAATCCTATTATTTTTGAACAAATGGATGGATCCAACATGTCCTCAGTAACTTTAGAAACTGAACCAATACCCACAGGTATCAAAAACCACTGGGAAAAAAGATGCTTCGTGATAAGCCAAGTGGCCAAATACCCATTAATCCTTGGCAGTCGATGGTTATGGGATCATAACCCTGATATAGACTGGACCAAAGGAACAATAGATTTCAATCATGAAAAGTGCAAACTCCATAACTGGCAAGCAGAATGGGGAAGAACCAAACCCCCTCTACTAGATGTTGCACTGCTAACTAAAGAGGAGTTGAATCTCATCCCTAAAGAATATAAAAACCTGAAGCAAGCGTTTAGCGAGGAGGAAGCTGACAGTCTTCCCCCTCATCGCGCCACCGACTGCCCCATCAAGATCCTGCCAGGAGAAGAGCTACCCAAAGGCAAACTATATTCTATGAGCCCACTGGAAAGAGAAGAACTAAGAAAGTTCATCGACAAGAATTTAGAGAGAGGATTTATACGCCCGGCCAGTAGTCCACATGCACTGTTTGTTAAGAAAAAGGATGGAGGCTTAAGACTTTGCACCGACTTCAGAGGAATCAATGCAGTGTCAGCAACCAATGCCTATCCCATCCCGCTCATCAGAGACCTACTCAATGTCGTGGTGCAAGGTAAGATATTCTCCAAATTAGACTTGAAAGATGCCTACTTCCATGTAAGAATTAAAGAAGGAGATGAGTGGAAAACCGCGTTCAATATGCCCTTAGGCCAATACGAATACTTAGTCATGCCTTTCGGCTTATCGGGCGCCACTTCAGTATACATGGCCATGATCAATGAAGTACTACATAAATATTTTTATAAGGGAGTGGTCGTTTACCTAGATGACGTTTTAATTTATTCAAAAACAAAAGAAGAACATGTAAAATTAGTACGGGAAGTACTGACTACATTAATGTGCCACAAACTCCCTATCAAGCTGTCTAAATGTGAGTTCCATAAAACAGAACTAGATTATTTGGGCTACCGCATTTCGGGGGAAGGACTAAAAATGGATCCTGCCAAAATTAAAGCCGTACAAGAATGGCAGACCCCCCGTACTCGTAAACAATTACAATCCTTTTTGGGGTTTGCCAACTTTTACAGAGACTTTATAGAAGGATTTGCCAGGATAGCCTTACCTTTAACCGAGCTTCTAAAAACTAAGGGAAAAGGGAATCAAGCAAAGAAACCCACTTCCAAATTAATCTGGGACCAAAGTTGCCAGACAGCCTTTGATGAACTCAAACTCAAATTTACGTCAGAGCCTGTCCTACAACACCCAGACGAAATCCGACCCTTCATCGTGCAAGTCGATGCCAGCGATTCCGCCATTGGAGGCGTGTTTCTACAAAAGGGGGGGATGGGAAAGCCAAACCATGCGCATATCTGTCTAGAAAATTTTCAGAAGCTGAATGGCACTGGAACGTATGGGAAAAGGAAGCCTTTGCCGTGAAAGTAGCTCTCACAGTATGGCGCCTCTGGCTTGAAGGGGCTCGACACCCGTTCAAGGTTTGGACGGATCACAAAAACTTAGAAGCTCTAAAAAGCCTTAGACGCCTTAATGTTAAACAACTCAGATGGGCGGAATTCTTTTCTAAATTCAATTTCACCCTAAACTTCTTACCGGGCAAAACTAATTTCCTAGCGGACGCTCTCTCGCTCATGCCCCAACATCAAAGTAAAAAAGAGAAACCATTGATACCGTATTCACCCCCCACCAACTAGGAGGAGTGGTTACCACTCGTAGCCAAACTGCGCAAACTCAAGCAGCAGACAAGGGGTGGACAGCAAAAGTGAAAAGCGAGGTGGAAAAGGAAGGGGAGGGAGCGCCCAAAGCAAAAATGTCTCAAACGGCGGAGGGAGACTGGGTGAAAGAGGATCGATTATACATACCAGCTAGCCTCCGAAAGGAAGTCCTACAACGTTGTCATGATGCCCGCACCACGGGTCATTTCAGCTACTTAAAAACTCTCCATTTAATACAAAGACAATTTTGGTGGCCAGGTATTCGGAAAGATGTTTCCCAATATGTTTCATCATGCCCAACGTGCATAAGTGCCAAAACCAGGAAGGGGAAACCACCAGGACTTTTACAGCCACTAGAAACCCCAGGTAGACCTTGGGAAGTAATTTCTATGGATTTTATTACAGATCTTCCTACCTCCAAGGGTTGCTCATGTATTTTAGTGGTTGTGGATCTGTTCTCCAAAAAAGCACATTTTATACCTTGCACAACCATACCCACCGCCAAGAAACTAGTGGAAATCTTTATGAAACACATTGTTAAGCTATATTCTTTTCCTTCTAAGGTGATATCCGACCGCGGAGGACAGTTTATTGCCAATTTCTGGAAAGAATTACTACAATTAACAGGAATGGAGCAAGGAATCAGTTCAGCTTTCCACCCACAAAGTGATGGACAATCGGAAAAAACTAATCAGATATTAGAGCAATTTCTTCGATGTTATATTAATTTCCAACAGGATAACTGGGTGGAGCTTCTTCATTTTGCTGAATATTCTTATAACAACACAGTCCACAGTTCAACAGGTGAAACTCCCTTTAAAGTTGTGCACGGCTATGACGGAAAAGGTTTTCCCTTTGAGCTGCCGCAAGGAAAACAACCAGTAGGAGACCTACATCAATGGTGGCCCTTAGCCAACAATGGACAGCTATAGAAACAGCCTTAACTAAAGCAAAAGCAGATTATAAGAAATACGCAGACCGCCACCGTGCGAAGGAATGGGAATTGCACCCAGGATAATAATGATTACAAAATTTTTGCAAAAATACTGGCGGAAAGAGTGAAGGGATGGCTTTCTGAAGTTATTGAGGAGGAGCAAGCTGGTCTTTTACCAAACAGACAAATTAAAGACAATTTAAGGACAGTTATAAATGCTATTGAATACTATGACAAATGTTGTGACAAGGAGGTCGGTTTCTTCTTTGTGGATGCTGAAAAAGCGTTTGACAATTTGAACTGGGATTTTATGTTTGCCACCATGGAAAAGCTTCAAATGGAAGAAAGATTCATAAGAGCAGTAAAGGAAATTTACAGAGACCAGAGTGCAGCAATTGTGGTGAATGATGAGGTAACCAAGAAATTGACTATAGGTAAAGGTACAAGACAAGGTTGCCCGTTGTCGCCATTGTTGTTTATTTTGGTTTTGGAAATATTGATGATACAGATACGAGAAGATAATGCAATCCGTGGAATAAAAATAAAGGACTTTTCCTATAAGGTCAGAGCTTTTGCGGATGATATAATGTTAATTGTGGAAGATCCAATGGAAAACATGCCAAAGGTAATAGAGAAAATAAAGGAATTTGGAGATTTGGCAGGATTTTATGTAAACAAAAAGAAGTCAAAGATACTATGTAAGAACATGACTAAACAAAAACAACAACTATTAACGGAAATAACAGACTGTGAAGTAACAAGCAAGGTGAAATATCTGGGAATTGAATTGACTGCAAAGAATATAGATTTATTTAAAAACAACTATGAGAAATTGTGGACTCAGATAGAGCAAGACTTGATTAAATGGAACAGATTGAACTTGTCATGGTTGGGAAGAATTGCAGTAATTAAGATGAATGTGTTGCCAAGAGTGATGTTTCTGTTACAGACAATACCAATTATTCGAGATTCTAAGCAGTTTGAAAAATGGCAGAAGAAAATATCAGACTTTGTTTGGGCAGGCAAAAAGCCTCGAGTGAAAATGAAAGTGTTACAAGATGCAAAAGAAAGAGGTGGAATGCAACTGCCCAACCTAAGACTTTATTATGATGCAATTTGTTTAGTGTGGTTGAAAGATTGGGTGATGTTGAAAAACCGGAAATTACTGGCCTTAGAAGGATATAAAAAAATTTTCGGCTGGCATGCATACTTATGGTATGAGAAAGTAAAAGCAGACTCTATGTTTTTACATCATTATATTCGGAGAAGCCTATTCACAATATGGAAGAAGTACAGAAATTACCTACAAGATGGAATCCCCTCATGGGTGGTTCCATATGAAGTAATAGATCCGAGAACTGTCGATAATGAACAACAGTGTTTAACATACAAGGAGATAACACAAATGGAATTTTCTAAACCTAAAATAAAGACGCAAGATGAGTTATCTCCAAGCTACAATTGGTTTCAGTATAGACAGATCAGAGATCTTTATAACTCGGACTGTGTGAAGGGAGGGATAAGAATGGAGAATTCGGAACTAGAACAGGCACTCCTACAAGAGGAGAAAAAGGAAATTTCTAAGGTATATAAAGTGCTGCTGAAATGGTATACTGAAGATGAGACAGTTAAAGTGCAAATGGTGAAGTGGGCTATTAATTTTAACAAAGAAATAACAATGGAGGCGTGGGAATACTTGTGGAAAAACACGCTGAAAATTACGACGTACCAATATTAAAGAGAATGTTCATAAAATGATTTACCGTTGGTACTTGACACCAAAGAAAATTGCGCTAGGGAATTTGAATGTCTAATAAATGCTGGAAATGCAAGAAACATGAAGGATCTTTGTATCACATGTGGTGGACTTGTGAGGTAGCTAGGAAGTACTGGGGGGAAATAATAAAAGAGATAAGCGAGATTTTACAATTTCAAATAAATAAGAACCCAGAGCTCCTGCTGCTGAACTTGGGAATGGAGGATATTCCAGCACAATATAGGACATTGTTATTTTATATGACAGCAGCGGCTAGACTTTTGTATGCGCAAAAATGGAAAGTGCAAGAAGTGCCAACTATTGAGGACTGGATTTACAAATTGCTGTACATGGCGGAAATGGACAAAAAGACAAGGAAACTGAGAGACCTTGATCCAGGACAGTTTAACATGGATTGGGAGAAGCTGAAACAATATTTGGTGAAAAAATGGGAGGTGGGAGGAGAACTGTGGCAGTTTGAAAATTACTGAAATACAATAAAAGTAGAGGGAGGTGACTTTACCGGGGGGTGGAGAGTTAAATGAGAATTTCTAAGCAACTATTTTATTTGACTATTATATATAGTATTAAGTATCATAGGTGTTATTATAAGAATTATGATAGAAATTAATTAATTATAAGAATAGAAACTAATTAATTTCATTTTTGGCAATAATTGTATAATGGAGATATTTTATAATTGCAATGAAGAAACCTAAGCAAGGTGGGAAAATACATAGTAATAGACTATATGTATAGTCTATATGTATAGTATAGACTACATGTTAAATTGACTGACTGAGGTATGTATGGGTCAAATTGGTTGACTACTTTTGGTGGATAGCTGCATAATGGAGGAGTTATATAATTAAAATAGTACGAAGACAAGATGTGCAGAAAAAGTAATATATAGAATATAAGTTAAATTGGTTGACTTATATTGAATGTATTGTTTATAGAAGTACCTAAAATTATGCTAAATGAGGGATAAATTGTTTGTCCCATATTGAAGATGAGATTATAAGATAGAGAATAGAGTACCAAAATTAGTTAAATGACTATTATTAAAAGAATATATGCCAAGAATGTATTATTTAGTTATGCATTATTTAGTTGTTAAAGTAAGTAGGAAGACAGAGGATACACTGTGTTATATAGATAAGCTTAGAAGAAAGTGAAAGTTAATGTTTGACAGATATAATAAATTTGAAATGAGTAAGGGATAAGGGACAAGGGGTTGGAAAACTGTTGGAAGTCAACAAAAGGGGGGAAAGGGAGGGGGTTAGAACTGGGGAAATTAAAGGAAATTGACTGTAATGTACAATTCAATGATTTCTAATCCAATAAAAAATTTTTTTTTAAAAAAAAGGAATTGCACCCAGGAGACAAAGTATACATCTCCACAAAAAACCTTCGAATAGACCAAGCCAGCAAAAAACTTGCTTTGAAATATTTAGGACCCTTTCCCATTAAGAGAGTGATCAACTAAGTGACTGTAGAACTTATTCTACCAAAGAATTTGTGCCACGTGCACCCAACATTTCATGTGGGTCTCCTGAAAAAGGCCCCTGCACCAGACCAATGGCATCCCTCACCAACAACCCCCATCCCAACCAAGATCAATGATCAGGTTCACTATGAAGTGGAAGAAATATTAGACTCTAAGATCAGATATAACAAGCTATTTTATCTAATTCGTTGGAAGGACTTTGAAGAAGGATATCGGGAGTGGGTGGAGTCTATCCATGTGAAAGCCCCTCGTCTCCTTAAGCAGTTCCATCGAGCATATCCTAACAAACCGGGGGGAGAGGGATCTTAAGGGTGGCAGAATGTCAGAGCCTGTTTAACCTGAGTAACGCCATGTTTAACTTTTGTAGTGTTTAGTCTTCTTTCCCTCTAGGCCCCAACACCTGCAAGGAGCCGAGTCCATGGGAAAGGAAATCCTCTTATCTGTCTGCTCAACCTTGGCCAGTTCTACGTTCCTCTGAGAAGCTTTGCTATGCGAACTCGGGGGGGGGGGGAGGCTGGGCTTGGGAGTGTGAAATGTAACCACTTTCTTTCTATGAGTCATTCTTGACAATACTTTGGTTGGCCAGGTTCTCTGTCCTGGAATATGTATGTCTGGAAATGAATGCTGTTTCTTCACAATAAACCTTTTTGAAATCAAAGGACCTTGTCTTCTTGCAGAAAGGGAGTGAAGCAGACTATCAGTTCTGGAATGACATAGTCTGACACCATTCTTAGTCATAGCATATACTCGTTGTCCCCCCCATGTCCAGTCAGCTCTGCTTTTACAGCACCCAAGATCATCTTGACAAGAGCTGGTCTTTTCATTCCTGATTATCAACACTCTTTACTGGGCAAATCTATTGGAAAGAGATCCCAGGGAATCCGAAATCGATTTGCTTGTGCAAAAGTTAGAGGATCTGTAACTTTAAGAGCAGGCCGGCCGGCCCCAGTTAAAACGTGAAAGCAGGAGGGAGGGGAAGCTAGAGAAGACCCTCTACAGTCCTTGCCGGTGAATCTTGAGGAGCCCCCAAGCCCTGCACAAAGAGATAAGCCCACTTGGCAGCCAGACAAATGCATCAACAACTGTGGAAAGAAGCAGCATGTGTCAGCAAAAGCACAGCCTCCCATTCCCCACTGCCACCAGCTCCTCCTTTCTCATAACTAAGACCTCTTCCTCAGCTAAGAGGAAGCACTGGCTTGTTGGACTTTTTTTGTCTTAGGGTTCAGCTGAGCCCTAAAGGGCAGACGTCACAATTTCAGGGAGGGGGGAGGAGAAAGAATGCTCAATCGCACACCCCTCACACTGCAGGTGCTGCTCAAAGCCAAGAGGAGGAAATGCCCCAGACCGCACTGGGCTTGAAAGGAAGGAATCCTCCATTGCAATTCCTGCCCATCCAGCCCCCATGGTGCACATAAAAGATGAGAGACAGCCGGTTGGATGGATTCTTCTGTATTGTGCTTTTGATTGCTGTTTCTGTGGAGGCTCGTGGGTCCAGTCCAGGCTGCATGCCCCCCACCCCACCCCACCCCACCCATCATCTGCTCCCCCAACACATTCACTCCATTGCGTCCCTCCCCTGGGCCCTACCTGCTCCTATTTTCTGGATGCAATTTCAACCTGCTCCTCCACCCTGGAGAAGTGCCTGCTTAGGGCCCTGCACCCATGCCCCCTCTTGGAAGCTGTTGCTGCTGTTTCTGGTTTCTTCTTTGTTTTCTACAGTGCTCTGGGAGTGCAGCAACCCTCCAAGGGCTCCTAATGGAACTGGGCAGGAGAAGCAGGGTGCCAGTGGCCCCACTTCTCTGGCCTGGAGTAGCCCTGCCACTGCCTCAGCAGAACCCGCCAAACAGCTGAGAAAGAGAAAGGAAGGAAGGAAGAAAGGAAGGAAGGAAAGATGTGGAGGGAGGGAGAGAAAGAGAGAAAAGCAAGGAGAGAAGGAAAGTACGAGAAAAGGTGGGAGACAGGAAGGAAGGGGAAAGGCTGGGGGAGCAGGCACTCTGCTGCTTCGTGGAGCCCGCCAAACTGCTGCGGGGCAGCAAGGAGGAGGAAGGAAGGAGGGAGGGATGTGGAAAGAAGGAGGGAGAGAAAGAAAGAAAGGAGAGAAGGAAAGTAAGAGAAAGGGAGGGAGAGAGGAAGGAAGGGAGAAGACCAGGGAAGCAGGCATGGAGTAGCCCTGCTGCCGCTGCTGCTGGTGGAGCCCACTAAATAGCTGAGAGGTGGCAGGGCCCGGCAGCAAGAAAGAGAAAGGAAGGAAGGAAGGAGAGATGTGGAGGGAGGGAGGGAGGGAGGGAGAGAAAAAAAGAAAAGCAAGGAGAAACGGAAAGTAAGAGAAAGGGTGGGAGAGAGGAAGAAGGAAGGGAAAAGGCCGGGGAATCAGGTGCTCTGCTGCTTCAGTGAAGCAGGCGCAGAGTAGCCCTGCTGCTGCTGCTGGTGGTGGAGCCTGCCAAACAGCTGAGAGGTGGCAGGGCCCGGCAGCAAGAAGGAGGGAGGGAGGAAGGAAGGAAGGAAGGAAGGAGAGATGTGGAGGGAGGGAAGGGAGAGAAAGAAAGAAAAGCAAGGAGAGAAGGAGAGAGGAAGGAAGGAAGGAAGGAAGGAAGGAAGGAAGGAAGGAAGGAAGGAAGGAAGGAAGGAAGGAAGGAAGGAAGAGAAAAGGCCGGGAAAACAGGCACTCTGCTGCTTCGGTGGAGCCTGCCAAACAGCTGAGAGGCAGCAGGGCAGGGCAGAAAGAAGGAGGAAGGAAGGAAGGAGGGAAGGAGGGATGTGGAAAGAGGGAGGGAGGGAAAGAAACGAGAGAAGGAAAGTAAGAGAAAGGGAGAGAAAGAAGAAGGAAGGGAAAAGGCCAGGGAAGCAGGTGTAGAGTAGCCCTGCTGCGGCTGCTGCTGGTGGAGCCCACCAAACAGCTGAGAGGTGGCAGAGCCTGGCAGCAAGAAGAAGGAAGGAAGGAAGGAAGGAAGGAAGGAAGGAAGGAAGGAAGGAAGGAAGGAAGGAAGGAAGGAAGGAAGGAAGGAAGGAAGGAAGGAAGGAAGGAAGGAGAGATGTGGAGGGAGGGAGAGAAAGGAAGAAAAGCAAGGAGAGAAAGAGAGAGGAAGGAAGGAAGAAAAAAGGCCGGGGAAACAGGTGCTCTGCTGCTTCGGTGGAGCCCGCTAAACAGCTGAGAGGAGGCAGGGCGGGGCAGGAGGAAGGAAGGAAGGAGGGAAGGAGGGATGTGGAAAGAGGGAGGGAGGGAAAGAAAGGAGAGAAGGAAAATAAGAGAAAGGGAGAGAAAGAAGAAGGAAGGAAGGGAAACGGCCAGGGAAGCAGGCACAGAGTAGCCCTGCTGCCACTGCTGCTGGTGGAGCCTGCCAAACAGCTGAGAGGCAGCAGGGTGGGGCAGCAAGAAAGAAGAAGGAAGGAGAGATGTGGAGAGAGAGAAAGACGGAAGCAAGGAGAGAAAGAAAGAAAGAAAGACAGCCGGGGAGCAGGAGTCTTTGGGTGCCGGGGGACGGGGCCATGAGTCATGTGGCTTTTTCCTAGAGGTTCCGGAACGGCATTCCAGCACGTTTCGGCTCAAAAAAAGCCCTGGATACTGTTAAAAAATAGATTACTGGACCTGGAAGGGCATGATCTAAAATTTGAGTGGCATGGGTATCTATGGTATGACAAAGTTAAAGCCAACGCAGAGTTTAATTATTATTATATAAGGCGGGCAATCCTGAGAGTATGGAATAAATACAAACTTAGGTTTTGTTTAGAAATACCTCTTTGGCTGTCATCGCAGGAAGCACATTTTAGAAGGGAAATGGTTAGTCCACTTAAATGGTTAACTTAACAGGATATATTGGAGTTCTCGCAGGACCAAGTTAAAATTAAAGAGGACTTAGCAGCAGAAGGGCACGCCTGTCAGTGGTTCCCATATATGCAAATTTTGGAGATTCAAACTAGACAAGAGTCATTATGACTCTGAGAAATCTAAAACTGAATTTGAAATAGCCCTTTATACAAATGATGAACATGTTATTTCTTTTTTTTTTTTAATTACTAACACTACAAAAAGGGAAAAATGGGAACAGGGGGAAAGGGAAAAAACAACATATAAAAACACACACACTACATCTACAGGTATTGCTTTGACTTCATACTACAGTTGTTTAAAGTTAAAACTTTATAATATGCTATTAGATCGGTAGATCTTATAAAATACAAACTACAACCAGGATCAGGTCTTCTCCCCCCCCCCCCGTGTCTCAGTCGCAGCTCTCTCTGAACAGCTACAGTAGCTGTGCTCGCTCCCTCCTCCCCCCCTTCAGCTTCTAAGTCCTCTTCTTGTTGGAACTCTTGATAGTTAGACACAAAGTCCCTTAGCTGTGCTTCTGACGTTATCTTGTAGGCTTGGTCTTTATAACTAAACCAGATACCTTCCGGAAATAACCATTTATATTTTATTTCATGCTTCCTCAGAAGAGCTGCAAACCTTTTGTATTTGAATCTTCTTTTCCGAGCTAAAAATGGAACATCCTTCAATATCTTAACCTTGTTACCCAGAAAGTCCAAATCCACATTGTACGAATTATATAAGATGGTGTCCCGAGTCTTCTTAGATGAAAAGTCGATAATAATCTTGCGAGGCAGCTGACGCTTCGTTGCATATTTTGAAGATGTCCGATGGACTTCCAGAATATCGCTTTTTAACTCTTCTTTAGTTGCCTTCGCGGATGTCGCCAAAAGTTCCGACACCAAGTCCTTTAAATTTTCACTTTCCTCCTCCTTCACATTCTGGAGACGCAATACCGTCTGAGCACGATCCACTTGTAGCCCTATCAGTTGATTCTCCAAAAGCTTTACTTCTTTGTTTGTTGCCTTCATGAGTACTGCGTTTTCCCGAGTAGACTGCTCTGCCCCCGAGGCTGCTTCCTTAATGGTTTTCACTTCGCTCTCAATTGAGCCAATCCTTTGACTGATTTCATTTAGCTTATCAACAAAGGGCTTTATAGCTTCGACGACCGACCGCTTAACCACCTCTTCAAGAGACTCTCCTTTCCCCTGCAAGGCAGCCGAAACAGATTTGCCCATAGCAGGGCTCTGCTTTTTCGTCGCCATCTTGGGGGGGGGATCCGCCAACTAAGTTCCGAGACTCAATGAAGGGGAAGATATCCGAACCTTCTTAGCTTCAACTCCCACCAATCCTTCGCATACGCTTGAAATGACAGAAGGGATTCG
Organism: Eublepharis macularius; assembly: GCF_028583425.1. Taxonomy (NCBI): domain Eukaryota; kingdom Metazoa; phylum Chordata; class Lepidosauria; order Squamata; family Eublepharidae; genus Eublepharis; species Eublepharis macularius. Next base: position 11,219,444 of record NC_072802.1, read on the forward strand.
CTACTTACAGGTTTTCACCTTAAATCTGCTTTTTGCCGTTCTCCATGGCCCGGCAGCACGCGATGTGCTGCACAAGTCTGCCGGCCTCCGTAGGAGCAAACGGGCAATTTACCCCCAGCATCGACTTCAGGAGGCTCTTCCCGGCGCGCTCCGGACCCTGACCCCCTCACTGGGAGTCCTGGGGGTTAACCCTCACAGGTCAACCGCCCGGTCAGGCTGATCGGGCACTTCCTCCCGGACCTGCGGAGAGAGCATCCGACATGGCTGGGAAAACGAAACCGAATCATGAACATGTTATTTCTAAAATGTATAAACTTCTGTTGAAGTTTGAGACGGAGGAAGAGCAAGTAAAAGAATGCATGATTAAGTGGGCAAACAATTGTGGACATGATATATTAATGGAGCAATGGGAAAATATGTGGATAAGGGGGCTGAAATTTATACTAAGCTCCAGTATTAAAGAAAATTTTTATAAAATGATTTATCGTTGGTATATGACTCCTGAAAAATTGGCTAGAATGTTTAAGGGGGCATCAAATGTATGTTGGAAATGTGCTAAACAAGAAGGGACATTTTTTCACATGTGGTGTACATGTAAGAAAGCAAAGAGTTTTTGGTTGCAGATACAATCATCGATTCAGAAGATTTTGAAGATTAAACTTCAGCTGAAACCAGAGACTTTTTGTTGGGAATAATGGACAGCCCGTTGGAAAAAAGTTTTAGAACAGTGTTTTTGTACTTTACTACAGCAGCAAGAGTACTTTATGTACAAAAGTGGAAAACTACAACATTGCCTACAGTGGAGGAATGGTTGACAAAATTTTTGGAGTTTGCATTAATGGCAAAACTTACTGCATTAATTAGAGAAAGGACATTAGTTAACTTCTTGTCTGAATGGAAACCGCTAATAGACTTTTTGCATGAAATGGATAACAAGGATTTGATGACATCTGGATTTATGGATTAAGAAACAGGAACAATAGAAAAAAGAGGGGTTTTCTGACTAACTTAGAATACGTGGGACTCTAGAAATGATATATACTTGTGGTGGAGAAAATCGGAACTCAACTTGTACTGTAATCTAGGTGTTTTTTATTTTCTTTTTTCTTTTCCTCTTAATTTTATAGATATATGTATTGTTAGTGTGTTATGTTTAGAAATGTGTGTTTTTTCTTGTTCTCTATGTTTGTTGTTTATTGTCTTGTGGAGTGTAATATATAGTTTAAAGAAATGTTTTTTTAAAATAAAAATCTGGGGAAAAAATTCCTTATTCCCTTTGGGCCTGGATTTGGGATTAGAGGGGGAGGCAGTGGGCTCTGTAAGACTGTGGCTTATTAAAAGTTGCAATCCAGACTATCTCTTGCAATTAGACATGAGTCCATTGGTTTCAAAAGATTTTACTGAATATAAACAACCATTATAGTCCACTGGCCAAGATGCAATATCTTAGCTGGTACACGTGTATTGTTACGAATGAAGGGAAAGGTTAAGGTACAGAGTAGCATAGCCCATCAAATCCCATCCTCCCCCCACAGTTCTCAAAACAAACGGCTTGAAGCTGAGAGAGTGAAACTTTCCCAAGGCTGGAAAGACTGTAGTCAAAACATTCCTCTTCTTTGAGATAACTGTTACTGGACTGCTTGTCACCTGCAAAAGAAGAGCTTAAAACACTGACAGGATTAAAATGGAGTCTCTCTGGTTAGATCACACAAGGAACTTATGTCAGACCTGACATTTCTGCCCCCTCTAAAATGTCCTTCCTCCTGGTTTGAGAGGGTAGAGATTGTGAAAAGAGTTAACCAATCTAGGAGCATGAACATGAATATCCTCCACCCACTCATCAAACCCAGAATCAAAGTCCTTCCACCTGATGAGGTATTACGTTTGATTTTAGAGTCCAAAATTTGTTGTACTTCATAATGGACTTGATCATCAATCAGAGTTGGTCTGGGAGGAGCTCGGGTATGCCACTGATTTGCTGGAGGGACTCTTTTCAGCAAGCTGATGTGGAAAGTCGGATGGACGTGATGGAGGTTCTTTGGAAAATCGAGTGCTACAGTCACTTTGTTGATGATTTTTCAAACTGGAAATGGTCCCAAATATTTTAGCGCCAACTTACGCATGGTTTGGGCGACTTTCAAATTTTTTGTAGATAAATACACAATGTCTCCTGGATGTAATTCCCAGTCAGCCGCACGATGGCGATCAGCGTATTTTTTATAGTCTTGCTTAGCTTTGGTAAGATGTTGTTGAATAAGAGTCCATTGCTGAGCTGCCTCCCCCCACCATTCTGAAACATCATTGGAGGCTGTTGCGGGAGGAAGAGCTTCAAAAGGAAACGGTTTAAAATGGTAGCCATAAACTACTTTGAACGGGGTTTCTCCCGTAGACGCATGTACACTGTTGTTGTAAGAAAATTCTGCTAAGGGCAATAAATCAATCCAATTGTCTTGTTGGAAGTTAATGTAACAACGGAGAAACTGTTCTAATAATTGATTAGTTTTTTTGGACTGTCCGTCGGTTTGTGGATGGTGTGCGGAACTTAAACCTTGCTCAATTCCCATTAATTGCATAAGCTCCCGCCAGAAGTTGGCAACGAATTGTCCGCCGCGGTCGGATATTACCTTTGATGGAAAAGAATGGAGTTTTACGATGTATTTCAGAAAAATATCCGCCAATCTTTTTGCCGAGGGCATAGTAGTGCAAGGAATGAAGTGGGCTTGCTTGGAAAACAGATCCACCACTACTAAAATACAGGTGTGGTTTTTTGAGGGGGGAAGATCTGTGATGAAATCCATAGAAATAACTTCCCACAGTCTACTTGGAGTTTCAAGGGGCTGCAAAAGTCCAGGAGGTTTACCCTTTCGCGTTTTGGCGCTGAGGCAAATGGGACACGAAGCTACATATTGTGAAATGTCTTTGCGCATGCCCGGCCACCAAAATTGTTTCTGGACCAGATGAAGTGTTTTTAAATATCCGTAATGGCCGGCTGTTGGGGCATCATGACAGTGTTGCAGCACTTCTTTCCTTAGACTCTTTGGTACATAAAATCGATTACCCCAAAGCCATTCCCCTTGTTCGGATTGAAATAATTTCTCTTTGGGCATACTGTCCCCCTCCTTTTCGATTTCGCTTTTCAGTTTTTGTCTCCACCCATTGTCAGTCTGAGAAGGTTGTGCTGCGCGACTGCGCATAGTAACCACACACCCCAGTTGGGTGGGCGAAAATACTGTGTCTATTGTCTCCTCCCGCTTGCTTTTGTGTTGGGGCATGTGCGAAAGGGCATCCGCCAGGAAGTTAGTTTTACCAGGCAAGAATTGGAGAGTGAAATTGAATTTGGAAAAGTATTCCGCCCATCTTAGCTGTTTGGCGTTGAGTCTCCAAGGACTGCGTAATGCTTCCAAATTTTTGTGATCTGTCCAAACCTCAAACGGATGGCGCGCCCCTTCTAGTCAATGTCACCACGTGGAGAGTGCCGCTTTTACAGCAAATGCCTCCTTCTCCCAAACATTCCAATTTCTTTCTGCTTCAGAAAATTTACGTGAAAGGTATGCACAAGGCTTGAGCATATTGCCTGTCCCCCGCTGGAGTAGGAGTAGGACTCCCCCAATCGCTGTATTGCTGGCGTCTACCTGCACTATGAATGGGCGATTTTCATTGGGGTGTTGCAGCACTGGTTCAGATATGAATTGCTGCTTTAATTGATTAATTGGCATTGTGGTGTCCAATTCAATTTAGCTTTTGGTTTTTTAGCTTGCTCCCCTTTGTCTTTAGTCTTTAGGAGTTCAGTGAGGGGGAGAGTTATTTGGGCAAAGTTTTGTATAAATTCTCTATAGAAGTTGGCAAACCCCAGGAATGATTGCAATTCTTTACGATTTGTGGGGGTTTGCCAGTCTTGAACGGCTTTCACTTTGCCTAGATCCATTCTTAATCCATCTTTTGAGATGCAATATCCCAAGTAAATAAGTTCAGTTTTGTGAAATTCACATTTAGATAATTTGATGGGCAAATTATTACACATGAGAGTAGTTAATACTTGTTGCACTAGGCGAACATGTTCTTCGTCAGATTCAGAGTAAATTAACACATCATCTAGGTAAACAACTACTCCCTTATACAAAAACTTGTGCAGTACTTCATTGATCATGGACATAAAAACCAAAGGGGCCCCAGCCAAGCCAAAAGGCATGACTAAATATTCATATTGTCCCAATGGCGTATTGAAAGCGGTTTTCCACTCATCCCCCTCCCTTATACGAACGTGGAAATAAGCATCTTTTAAGTCCAATTTTGTGAAGATCTTACCTTTGGATACGACGTTGAGTAGATCCCTGATGAGAGGTATGGGATAGGCGTTTGTGGAGGAGACTGCATTAAGACCTCTGAAGTCAGTGCACAGTCGCAATCCTCCATCTTTCTTTTTTACAAACAATACTGGTGCAGAATGGGGGCTGTTTGCTGGTCGGATGAATCCCCTTTGAAGATTAGTGTCAATGAATGTTTGGAGCTCCTCTCTTTCATTTGGGCTCATGGGATAAAGTCTACCTTTGGGTAATGTGGCTCCCGGGATGAGTTCCACTGCGCAATCGGTTCTCCTATGGGGAGGTAAGGTGTTGGCCTCTTCTTCAGTGAAAGCTTGTAAATAGGCTCTGTGCTGTTTAGGTATTTGGTTAATTTCCTCCTGGGTCAGGAGTGCTTGTTCTATGAGGGTAGGATTATTACCCCAATTCTGGTCCCAACGATGGGTTTTGCAGCTATCTATCTTGAAGGTGATGCTTCCAGCCGCCCAATTAATGTCTGGGTTGTGGTCCCAACATGTTTGCTACTCCTCCCAATTAGGTATCATCAGCAAATGTAATGAACAGCCCTTCCACTCCTTCATCCAGATCATTGATAAAAATATTGAAAACCGAGCCCTGTGGCACCCCACTGGACACCTCCCTCCAATCTGATGAAATGCTGTTGACCACCACTCTTTGGGTGCAGTCCTCTAACCAGTTCCCTATCCACCAAACTGTCCTATAATCCAGTCCACAGTCTTCCAGTTTGCCCATCAGAATGTCATGGGGGACCTTATCAAAAGCTTTACTGAAATCCAGATAAATCACGTCAACAGAGTTCCCCCAATCCAGTAAGCTGGTCGCTCGATCAAAGAAGGAAACCAGGTTGGTCTGGCAAGATCTGTTAGGAACAAAACCATGCTGACTTCCCCGGATCACTGAGCGGTCCTTCAGATGCTTACAGATTGATCCCTTTAAAATCCGTTCTAGTATCTTCCCAGCAACAGACGTCAGACTGACTGGCCTGTAGTTTCCTGGGTCATCCTTCTTCCCTTTCTTAAAGACTGGGATAACATTAGCAATTCTCCAATCTTGTGGCACATCCCCAGTCCTCCAGGAGGCCTTGAAGATGATGGACAGGGGTTCTGCAAGTTCTCTGGAAAGTTCTTTCAGCAGTCTTGGGTGCACCCCATCCGGCCCAGGGGATTTGTATTCATCCAGTGCAGCCACATGCCTCTCCACAACCTCTCTGTCAATGTCAATTAGCCACTCAGGTGTCCTGCCACATTTTCTACTATCGCTAGATGTGCCCGAGTACTTCAGGGAGAAAACAGAGGCAAAAAAGTCATTAAGCCTGTCTGCTTTTTCTCTGTCCTGCATCAGTTTCTCCATCTACTCCCAACTGCGGTCCAATTGCCTCTTTTACCTTGCGTTTGCTTCTCACATATCTGTAGAAGTTTTTCTTATAGTAGTAAGCCCCCCCTGGCCAGACCCAGCTCATACTGAGCTTTGGCTTCTCTGATGGCTGATCTGCAGTACCTAGTAACCCTCATATCTTCCTCTTTAGAGGTCTGTCCTTCTCTCCATTTCCTGAACATTTCCTTTTTCTCCCTTAGCTTATTCTGGAGCTCTCTGTACATCCACATCGGTTTCTTGGAGCCCTTACCATGTTTCCGTCTTGCTGGGATAGTGAGGGCTTGAGCTTGCAAAGGCTCGTGTTTGAGAAGGGCCCACCCTTCACTCGCTCCTTTCCCTTCCAGCACATTCCCCCACGGAATGACTCTCATCAAGCCTCTGAGTTCATTGAAGTCGGCACTGCGAAAATCTAACCTATGAGTCTGGCTACAAACTTCCTTGCCCCCCCCCACAGCAACTGGAATTCAAGGAGGACATGGTCACTTCCCCCTAAGGTCCCCACCATCTTCATCTCATCAGGTCAGGAAATTGTGTGATTCATGACGCTTTGCTGAGCCTGTCTCCCAGTACACATCAGGGAAGTTGAAGTCACCCATAATGACAAGGTTCTGATGTCTGGATACTCTACCAACCTGTTCAAAGTGGGCAGCACTGGTTTCTTCTCGCTGGTCAGGTGGTCTGTAGCAGACTCCAACAATAATATCCTTTGTCCTTTCTCCCCTTATTTCTATCCATATGCTTTCCACCGGGCTGTCCACCCCATTCTCCATAACTTCTTGACAATCAAGCCCTCTCCTCACATACAACGCCACTCCACCTCCTCTTCTACCCTTCGGGTTTTTCTTGAACAACTCATACCCATCCACTAGTGCATTCCAGTCATGGGAATCATCCCACCAAGTCTCAGTAATTCCTACTATATCGTAGCCCTCTGTTTGCAATAGAAGCTCAAGCTCTTCTTTCTTATTACTCATACTTTGGGCATTGGTATATAGACACTTGTAGCCTTGTACCTTTGTTTGAGCTGTCCTACCCAAGTGGGTCCCCGCTGTTTTCACTTCGTCAATGAAATCACCATGTCGATCGTCCCCTTCCCCTTGCGGCATCAGTTTAAAGCTCTCCTGAAGAAGTTCTCCAGGTTCGTTCCAAACGTTTTCTTCCCTGCCCTTGAGAGGTGAAGCCCATCATGTGCTAGAAGGCCTTCTCTAAGAAAACCTATCCCATGGTCCCAGAACCCAAAGCGCTCCTGCAGGCACCACCATCTCAGCCAGCGATTCACCTCAAGTATGGTCCGCTCCCTGCATGCTCCTCTTCCTGTGACTGGAAGGATAGAAGAGAATACCACCTGAGCCCCCAATGTCTTCAACTGCCTTCCAAGAGCTTCATAATCCTCTTTAATTCTTGCAACAGTATTCACAGCCGTGTCATTCATTCCCACATGAATCAGCACAAACGAGTACTTATCAGCGGGCTTGATGACTTTGGCAGCTGGTCAGTAATATCCTGAATTCTGGCCCCCGGCAAGCAACACATCTCTCAGAATAGGGAATCTTGCCCAGAGACATGGTGGTCCATACCCCTGAGCAAAGAGTCCCCGACGACTACCACCTTCCATTTTTTTCCACTCCCGTGTGGCCCCATGTCCTCTGCACACCCTCTTCCAGATCTTTGTGGTTCTCCTTCCACTCTCATCTCCGTCACCATCTCTAGCACTTCAAAACGATCCTTGAGCTCAAGTAGACCAGAGCGTCCTCTTTGTTGACCTCTTCGGGTTTGTACTGTAGATCTGAGAGGAGGCTCAGAAGGGAGATTGACTCTTTCTTCTCCTCCTTGACTTTCCTCTTCTTGGCTGTGCAGAGCCCCCAGGCTGTTGTCAATAAAATCCTCTCCCTCCTTGATCTCCTGAAGGGTGGTGATCCTCTCCTCCAGGCTCTAAACCTTTTCTTCCAAAAGTCTGGCCAGCTTACATTTCTGGCAAGTGAACTCCTTCTTCTCTTCTGGGAGGAAAACAAACATGGCACACTCCATGCAGGTGACTGTGAAGGGGGCTTCAGTAGACATGATTGCCTTCCAAATATATACCTAGAGTGCCAGCAGTACCAGTATACCAGCAGAGTTTCAGGTCCCCCAGGCAGATCCCCAGGCTAAGAGCCACAGGCCAAGAGCCCTTTAGCTCTCACCCTCTGACGAGGAGGAGACTTTTGTTTCAAAAGGTCACTTCCTGCCTAGCCCAGCAGGGCCCCAGAACACTAGGGGGTGGGGCTTGCAACCAAGAGCAACAGCAACCAGCAGCAAACAACAGCAATTCACACAGCCCCCAACAGCCTCACACAGAACTTAAGAGAAAAAATTCAGAGGAGTAATGAGGCAATATATATCAAGTTAAAGGCTGTATAAAGCTTAATAATCTAGTGCAATATGCTACAATAAGTTTCATACATTATATCACAATTTGAAACAAGATATATTATATAGGGCTGCAGAATGACCCAAGTATAATACAAACGTTTCAGAGTCCAGACAGTACAATATCCGTGTATCTTCCTTGTAAGTTTCCAAAAGCAAAGTGTCTTTCTTCAGAGTGAAGTAACAATGTATCTTTCCTGTAAATTTCTAAAGTCAATTTCCTGGATGAAAAAACAGTATCCAAATCCGTTCTCCTCCTCTTCACAGACTCCTCCTTGATGTCTGTGAGAGATCAGAATGCGGTGAAGTTTAAAGGAGTATAAGCACCCAATCTAAGGGCCGGCTGAAAAGCTTAGATTTCATCCCTTTGTCTTGCTTAATCAGGGGCGTGATACTCCACTGTAATTCTCATGTAGAAAAATTTACTTTCTCCTATACGCTTGCTTCAATGTCTGGGCGTGGGCGGCAGTACATTCTTATGCACGCATAAGAATGATGGGGGAAGAGTCAGGGGATAACTGTGTTACTGGCCCTTTGTCCTTGCTCACCCTATGTTGGAAGCCAGCTATTTCCTCCCTTACCATCTGCCTAAGGACTTCAATGATGTCATTGAGCGAGGGCAGGGAAGCCAGGTTAGATGCATTACTCACAGTTCCTTGGTGAGGAGATGCCCATTGTGCCTCTGAGTGGCCATTCTTATCCTTGGAGGTTCTGGGCCTCTTGGAGCAGGCAGTGGGCCTGGCCTCACTTTCCCCTGTTTTCTCACTGGATACTGGAGGAGCGCTAGCTAGGCCTTGAGTGGCTGAAGTGCTAATAGAGGTCAGAGGTGTGTTGGCTATGCCATGAGTGGCTGCTGCACAGACCTTAGAGGCTTTGGCACTAGAGGGACCCTTGGTGGCCATTGCGCTGCTCCTGTCCATATGGTGCTGCTTTTAGGCACATTTTAGGGCTTTCTGGGCATCCCAGTGGCAAGGAGAGCATGGAGGCTCTGGACTCATCACAAGTAGGGTTGGAAGGTTCCTCCATCAGACTAGTTGTAGAGGGACCAGCAGTGAAAGGAACTGCTAATTCCTCCTCCAAAAGAAAGCCATCGGCTGCTGTAGCTTTCATACCCCTGCAATCTGTCTTTCAGGCTAAAGGGTTTCCAAAATGGCCACTGCCGGCATGGCAAGAAAAAGAACAGGAAGGAACAAAGGCTGGCTGTAAAAAGTTGGAAAAGGTGCTGCTCTTAGTAGGCAGAAGAAAGAGGGTAAGGCAGAGAAGAAGGAGGAAAAAAGGGTTTTTTTTAATGGAGAAGAAATGTGGGGTGGGGGTGGGTTGGTGGGAAGCAGCAGAAAAGCTAGTTTTGGCTTGTCACACCGGCCGGAGGGCTGCAAAAAGACTCAGAGAAGTTTTAGATGTATAGAGAAAAAGAAAAAGGAATAATCAGAAAAGTGGAAGTGAAAGTAGGCAATACTTAGAGACGTGCTTGTGTAACTACTCTCCCTATTGAGGCAGGAACAAAACTGAGGAACCCATTGGAAGACAAGAAGTTCAGTTTTTAGTTCCTACCTCCCTGAAGAGAGGGTTGGATTCACCCATCTCAAGATGTCCTCCAGCTCAAAGGGAGAATATTCATCCTGGACAAAGCTGGCAACCTGTGTGGAAGCCTGAAATGATTTTCTTTCTAGTTCAGTCAGGCAATCTGTGTGAAGCCTGAACTGTGTGTTTCTGAGAGAAAATATTCAGTCTGGGCAAAGCATGAACCTGTGTGGAAGCCTGAAATGATTATCCTTTTAGTTCAGTCAGGCAATCTGTGTGAAGCCTGATTTGTGTGTATCTGAAAGAAAATATTCAGTTTGGGCAAAGCAGGCAACCTGTGTGGAAGCCTGAAAGGATTCTCATTCAAGCTGAGTCAGGCAATCTGTGTGAAGCCTGTACTGTTTGTGTGATTCTGGTCAAAACAAGCTGTGAGGCAGCCTGAAAGTGTCTGTGTGTTTCTGAGAGAAAATATTCATTCTAATTGAGTCAGGCAAGCTGTGTGCAGCCTGAGAGTCTGTGTGGTGTTCTGAGAAATTATTCTGTCTAAGACAGGCAAACTGTGTGTGCACCTGGAGCAGTCTATGTATATTTGTGATAGAAATTATTCTAAATCAGGCAAACTTGGTGTGTGTCTGAGAGAGAGAGACTGTCTGAGTAAGAGATTGATCTATCTAAATCAGGCTAGATGCATGGAAAGGTCTGAATGATCTATGAGGATTTTATTCTATTAATGAAGAGTGAGACCTGTGTGGAAAATTACTTTGTGTGACTAAGTCTGAGAAAAAATCTTTAAGAACTGATAATTGTCTTTGAAACCACCAAGCTTAAGAAATATGCTTATCAAAACTCTGCAACCATCAAGCTTATGTACTTACAAATAAAATCTACTTTTGTTTTAAAAAGATACTTTTTAAACTCACAACTATCCTCATGTGCTGTTAAGCTACTATCTATATCAAAGCCTTCCTATATTACAAGATATAACAAGGAGGTCTAAGGCGACAGCCTTTGGTGGCAGTGAAAAACTTTTTGTGGGAGTTAGGGAGGCAGGAGTATACAGGTCACACAAACACAAAAGAGAAGGTGTTCTTGAGGTACCAGCTTGGAGTAAAGTAGAGAACACCAGAGCTCAGTGTGAGTAGGAATATAAAGTGTTTAGTAGGACCAGAGCCCCCCTGAGGTATAAGTTTAAAGTAAGGAGGAGCTGAATTTATGGTCCAAAGCCAAAGGTACAAGGTTAAAAGAAACAGCAAATCATTACAGGGTGAAATAAAAGATAAGCTAAGGTGTTACAACACATGAAATTGTTTTATACTGAATAAGTCCATCAGCAGCTCCCCGGGGTCACAGGCAAAGGTCTTTCATATCTCCAAAAGGATGCTTTTAGCCAGAAATGCTGTGGATTGAACTTGCAAAGCAGAAGCTCTTTCACTGAGCCACAGCCCCTTCACACTTCACACTCACCTCAAAGTTAGGTTGGTATAAGATCTGATGAGCTATGCAGGTTGTTGTGCAAGCTGCTTGAGCAGGGCAGCTCCACTGATGGTGCAAGGTAGACCTCTGCTCTGCCCATCTTGAGACCCTCCTTTGTAGGGCTGATGACATCATGTTGTCTCTTCTCTGCTCTTTCTTTGCCTTTTACCCTTCCCCCTTTTTTCTAAAATGCAAGTGTGCCCAGCTTGCTTTTTGTTGTCTTTTTGCAGGTACATTGCCTCTGTCTATCTCTGCTCAGTCACTTTCCTTTATCTTGCAACACCAGCTGGGAAGGGGTGAAGGAAGAGGCTGTCGGCATGGAGATGTTCAAGCATATATCACGTGAATTGATGAGGGGATCCTTAATCTTCAGCTTAGATGTTACTTTTACTGTATACACACACACATTTTCCGCAAGCACTTACAAGCATTTCTCTATTTCTAGGACATTTCAGGCTAAAAGTTGCTGTATATTAGCCTCCGCAGACCCAGTGATCTTGTAGGACTATGAATTCCGCTGTCTGTTTAAATTTTGCTGCCAGTTTTAAATTGCTTTTAACTATATGTTATTTACTGTATAATGTGTTTTAATCAGGTTGTGATCCACTCTGAGCCTACATTGTGGGGAGAGTGGACTATAAGTCTAATACATACATACATACATACATACATGCATGCATGCATGCATACATACATATTAGTTATTGATCATGCAGACTTAGAAGCAAAGAAAAAAGCATGGCGCATTTCACTGAGTATAATCTATTAGCTATCAGTATTATATATGGAATCAACATTTCATATCTGATACCATCTCTCTTTCTCACTACTCAGCCCACCTCTCCATGCATCTTTTGGGCTAGTCACTTAGTCCTTATTCCAGCTGAAGTTAAGTTTGTACGCATAACTGTTATGTCTATTTATCCACCTTGACTCCCCCATGGCTAAATTTATAGATTGCAAGCTGTTTGGGACAAATATTTTAAGGGCCTGTGTATCTATAGCTGCCTATCTATCTGAGTCCTTGAAAAGCATTAATACAGGAAAGGTATTCTGCATAGGCTAAAACAGGGGACCTCAACCTTGATGAACCTTTGGGAACTTTTGAGAAAGAGTACCACAAAATGTTTGCCATGGGAGACAGGATCAATCACAAAATGGCTGCTGGGCAGGCAGTTATGAAGACTGGAAAGCCTGAAAGCATGGGGACAGTCATTTCTGCCGGAACATTCACTGAAGACCCAAAGGTTTCCTGAGGTCTTCTCAAGTACCTTGTACTCCATGGAGGTAGAGAAAAGCAACGATGGGCTCTTCGCTTTGGGGGAGAAGAAAGTGGCTGCTAGGAAACATATCAGGCACCAGATTGGGGATCACTGGGTAGAAGATACTTTGGTTATTATCATTCTAACTAGATAATATTTAAACATCATCTTACAATTAACATAAATAACATAAATATTACAGTAACTATCATTATAAACTACTTACTTTTTCTGCATCATGTCTGGCATTCTGAAATCCAGTAAAACCCCCCCCCCCAAAAAAAAGCAGGAAAGAAAAGCAAGCAAGCAATAACTATCATAATTGAACTCTAGCTACTTTCAGTTTAACATACAGTTTTGCTTCCCCTAGTACAAGCAAGAGTTTAAGCACCAGTTTTAATTGCTGCTGAAAGAAACCAATAAATACACACAATGGAATACTTAACTTTTACATAGATGTGGAATCTAAGGCTGATCTAACACTGAACTGTGACCAAACTTGAGCTTAAAGCAGCTTCATTTCTTTACAGAGTAGACCTTTTTGGATTTGGTAACAGCAGTGAATAGCAAATAGTGGGCTGACATTTCACTTGCATGGGGATGTTAAGGACAGGATTTTTCTGTTTCTGGAGAAAAAAAAGAGTCATATGTGGACTGCTTGATGTTAAGTGGTTCCAGAATTTGAAGCCAAAGATCTTGATGATTTGTGTCCACCACCGAGCACAGGTAGATAAAAGATAGACTCTACCAACTGGTTTGATAGGTGTGTTACTCTTGAATTTTACTGATAGTTTTATAGGGATGTTGCTGATTTCATGGTGAACATGTTAGACTATTGAACATACTGTGTTCAAAGGTGACAGTCAGATGTGAGCTGATCAGTCAGTCTGTTCAGTTCATGCTGAGCAACCATAAAGGCCTGCTGGGTTTTTTCAAAACTGCGCATGAGCAGATGCTGCCAATTCAATCTGATTGGTGGCCATTAGCATCTGTAAGGACTACTTAAACAGATAGCAATGGTGGAATTTTTATTGAAACTCCACATTTATTAATTACTATTTATATGATTTTGTGAGTGATCAAATTGTGTATTTAAAACAATTGCCTGATTAATGGAGCAGTTACACAGGAAGGATCGGGGTGGGGGAGCATAGAAGAACTCAATCAGGCTGCGAAAAGCCCATTCTGTTGTCCAGCATGGTTAGGAAGGAATACTGTGACACAACCTGTCAAACACCCACAAACATATTGACCAACTATCAAACCAATTGTCAAAAAATCAGATCTCTGTTCATGGCAGGCAAACAGGGCATGAACCAAACTGGTGGGTGTTAAAGCATCTTTATAGTTTTATCATCAGTTTCAATGTTGCTGTACTTTTAGTAGTGCATTGTATTGATTATTAATTTTATGCTTTTAAATGTTATTAAATGTATGCTGTGATCCCCCCAAGAAATAATAAATAGATCATTCCTTCCAGTGGGGAAGGAGGTTGAAATTAAAAATAATATTCATCTAAGGATAGCTGGGAAGAACACTTTTCCCAGTTATTCAATGTTCCTGAACAAAGGATCGATATAGTCAAAACTATCACAACAAACCCATCAAGCTGATCACCTCTTTGGCCTCTTATGACTTCATGTGAAATTATAAAGTCCTTAATATTTATAATTAAAAGTTCAACATATCATTGAAAATTATTGTTCTTTCTCTTTTAGAATGGGTGGCATTCTACCTGTAAAAAGAAGAAACAGCTTTGTTAATTTAGACTAACTCTTCAGATATCAGCTTTCGACTTACCTGGGTCTGTAGGACGGATACTCTCAGGTTCCTCCATGATGCAGACAGAGCACCCACCCAACCTCTGTCCCCCTCAAATGCCGAGATGCACGCTCGCTTGCACACTCCCCTGCCACTGCCACCACTCCAAGACATATGACCCCCCCTCCATGAACAGTTAGACTCGAAAGGCAGTAGGACCCAACGAAGGCTGCACCTGCAGCTCCTGGCATTCAGGGACAGCCCCCCAAGTCTCAGAGAGGGAGCTCTGTAGAGGTGAGTGGGGGGGAGGGGTTCTGAGACGAATGACGGGAATGACCATTGGAAGCCATGGGACATCAACATGGTGACTGACTGAGAGAGACACTTCTGTGTGCTTTTGTGCCGGGTAACTAAACTAAACTAAAAATTACAGGCTGTCTTTTTTTAAAACCTGAATAAAGGAGCCAGTAAAATCCACAGCTCTTCATAAAATTAAAACACAATGGCTTACGCTTTATTTAGACTTTGGATTTCAAAATATAATTTGGATGCTGACCTTAAAACTATCCCAGGATGACAGCCCCCAGAGTGGAATGACAACACACAACCAGAGAAACTGCTCTGGGGGTGTCATCCCATCCCTTGTGCCAGGTCTCCAAAGTCCATCCCTGCCCCACAAACAGCCTGGACAGCCTGGCCTGGACTCATGGGGAAGGAGCCCCAGAGATCTCAGGATGCCACTCCACACACACACACACACACACACACACACACACACACACACACACACACACACACACACACACACACACACACACACACACACACAACCTCAATCCCTGTCTGCAGTGACCTCCTGCCTGGCTTATCAGATGCCTGGAGTGCCAGTGGGGAGTGAGCGTCCTCTGTGACACCCTCCTTGACACACAAGGGCAGCACTCCAAGTCCCATCCTGCTGCCTCCGGTGAATCCGAGGGGGGAAGGGGGAAGTTGGCCAGGGCCTTCAAGATGTGTTAATCTCAACAAATCTTTTTAAATTCAAAGTGCAAGAAGTGCAAATATAACATATAACGAGATTAATTACAATCAATTACAATTAATACAATTCATAGCATTTCACAATTTCACAGATGCATACATTCCATCAGTTCCGTCTGGAGAAATTAACACAACATTTACGTCCCTGAGAACAATGACCAACTCCTCCCGAATCATCAGCTGTGATTGCTGTAAACAAGAGAACTAAAGTGCAGCAGGTGCTGTGCAAAAAGCAAAAAGTGAGACTGCTGTCTGAAATATACAATCCTCCGAACGATGTTCCTGCCCTACGGACAATTGGCCGCTTCTGTTTTGCATGTAGTACTCCCACACTGTGCTTCCTCAGGGGCAGAGTCAAACTCTAAATGAGAAAGAGCAAACATCCAAATACACAGATATCAGCACATTCACCTCCCACAATTAACTTTGTAACAGTCATTGTTACTTACAGTACAGGTTGCAATTAATTACGCCAACGCGTTACTCCATTCCAACTTCACAAATTCATTAAGGTCAACGTAATCACATGGACCAATTCCCTGGCTTACATCCTATTCAGTTGAATTGGAATCTGTGATCTTAAAGGGAACCTGTTCACAAGAAACATGATAGGTCCCATTCATTGTTTAAGCCTGAAGGGCTCATGGTTTTCAAATCAAAAATCCATTTTACCTCCCTCTGCAGCAGCATCCTCTGTAACGAACTACTCCCATGAATGCTTGTTACTTCCAAGACTGAAAAATTAAGGTCCTAGACAGTATGTTTCTTAGCTAGCCAATGCGATACCAATGGAGCCTCCACTACTTTTCTCCTGATTTTTGACATGTGCTCTTAAATTCGTATCTTAACTGGTCGAGTGGTGCTGCCAATATACCATAAGGAGCAGGGGCACTTGATAATGTAAACTACCCCTGCCATGCTACAGGTGGAAAAGTGTCTTAATTTGACCATGTTGTTTCCAGAAACAGCACCTGCCCTTCAATAGTCAATTTGCAAACATTACAATGACCGCACTGGAAGTGTCCTGTTGGAAGTGTGCCAGTAGCCCTGTTCTCTCACATATCCGAATGCACCAGGATATCTCTCACGTTTTTGGTTCGCCTATAACCAATAAACAGTAAAGTTTCACAACCTGGCAGATGTTCTATCAAATACCAGCGCTTCCTGATGATTTCACTAATGGCTGGAGCCCTGTGTGTATATTCGACGGCCCAAAACAATCTATTACTCCGATCCCTGTGCTGGTCCTGCAGCAACTCTCTCCTATCCATTCCCGCTGCTCTCCTACTCGCTTGCTCAATAACCCTGTGGGGGTATCCTCTCTCCCTGAATTATTCACTCAGTATCACACTCTCTCTATCATAATCCTGTGCCATAGATGAATTACGTTTAATGTGTAGGAACTGCCCGTATGGGACATTGTTCCTCAGCCTCTTTGGGTGATGAGATTCATATGACAGGTATGTATTGCTGTCAGTTTTTTTCTTAAAAGGTCTAACTGCCAACTTCCCCTCTGAGCCGACGAACACTGTTACATCAAGGTAACTGATGCTTTGTTGGTCAATTACATGAATGAACTGGATATTAGGATTAAGTGTGTTAATCCAACCACAAAACGATTCAGCACTAGTCCTATCTGTCATAATTACAAAGAGATCATCAGTAAAGCGTTTATACATTATGCTCTGCTGATAGAAAGGGGTTTTTTTTGATTGTCCAAAATCAGTTCTTTCTCCATCTGTGACATAAACAGGTTCGCTATGCTGGGTGCCGCAGCACACCCCATGGCCACTCCACCAACCTGCATGTAAAAATCTTGTCTGTACCTGAAATAATTCTTTTCAACCACAATGTCAAACAACGATAACAGGAAGTGTGTGGGTGGATTTTTTATACTCCTTGTGTCCAGAATGCCCTCCACAACCTGTCTAGCCTCCTCCTGAGGGATCGATGTATATAGGGAGGCAACATCTAAAGTGACGAGAGCTGCTGCAGCCGGAACAGCCAAACCCTCAATTAGATTGATCAAATGTGCTGTATCTTTAAGATAGGCTGGGGTGGCTTGCACTAGGGGTTGCAAAAAGTTATCAACATATTGGGATAGGGGCTCCAATAAGGAGTTATTCCCAGAGACTATGGGTTGCCCTCTGGGTGGGCGTTCTTGTTTATGAATCTTGGGTAGGACATAAAATGTCAGTACCTTATAATCCTGTTTTATCAATGCTTTATGCAAAGCAGGTAAAATGTGACCCAAAAGCAGCGCTTCGTCAACCACTACTTTAATTAAATGTGCAATATGTTGGCTAGGATCTTCTCTAATTTTCTTATAATGTCTCTGGTCCCCAAGTTGCCTATAGATCTCGTTTTCATAATCAATCATATCTATAAGTACAATCCCGCCACCCTTATCCGCAGGTTTTATAACAATGCTTGGGTCGTTCGCTAGAGATTACAAAGCTTGTTTTTCCTCCCCAGTCATATTATGCTAGCTTGCTCTCTCATCCTTTTCCATACCCTCCACTTCCTTGAGGACAACTCTCTCAAAAGTTTCGATACTTGCATCTGTGACTCCCAGGACATAGAACAAATTTATTACTTTCTTGTGCCATAATGTTGCCAAACAATTTTTTGAGTTTAAGCAATCTAATCAATTTATAAATATCCACCCTGGTCTGCAGAGGGGAATACGTGGGCATGGACACAAATCTTAAGCCCTTATTCAACACCCTCTTCTCAACCTGATTCAACCTCTGAGATAGATTAAAAACTAGAATCTCCATCGCCCTCTCCAGTTGGGAGGGAACCGTTGCTCTCGAGGAGGCTCTAAAAAAGGCTTCCTACCCACATGACTCTCCTCACCAGAAGATTCAGGTTCTGATGGTTCTGATGTTTCAGTATCAGACCCTCTCCCCCGGGGGCTTTCATATTGGCTTTCCTATCCAGTTTCTTATGGTCTTGTCCCTCCGTAGTCTTTGGAGTCGTGCTGGAACTTAGTCATCTTATACTAATTAATCTTTTTCTCAAACTCCACCAGCTTTTTGTCTAAATCCTCAGTGAGTCAGGCATATTCTTGTACAGTATAAGCATTTTTTAGGGAGCTGGACACCTTTTCACTTTCTGTGTTCAACAATGCTATCTCACTCTTTGAAGTTCTCATGATGAGCAACATGAGGTCCAATGAACATTTATTGAGGATTGCCATCCACTGTTTTTTAAAATCCTCATCATCGTTAAACATGCCTGGAGGCTTATGCATTCTTAAGCCTCTCGGGATCATGTTGTTCTTATAATACTCTCCCAAGGATGCTGCATGTAAAGTCATTCTGATTCGTCTCTGATATAAATTTTCTAACAGATTCCAATTGTTATGAATTGTATTAATTGTAATTGATTGTAATTAATCTTGTTATATGTTATATTTGCACTTCTTGCAGTTTGAATTTAAAAAGATTTGTTGAGATTAATTCATGATTTAATTTGTCATAGGGGATCCTTGCTAGTAATAAACTATATATATTCCCTATATTTGGCCTTTGTTCTAGCAGGGCCTTCAAGATGCCAATGGAAACCTGCCTGTATTGGCAGTCGAGCCACACATGGGCATGGAGGTACCTGGAGCCTCTCAGGGGCCATCTCATATATCCCAGCCCAGAGCCAGAGTCCAGTCACTGGGGAGTGTGAGAGGGCAGCCCTGCAGGGAAGTGAAGGGGAGGGGGCGAATGTCACGCGCAGGAAAGCAAATCTACACAGAGGAAGTTGTTGTTCGACAAAGACTTTATTAAACTGCCAAACTGGAGGGGATTTCTAGCCGTGGGTTGCCAACCCCCCTTGCCTTGGATGGGAGCTGTGCATGTTAGCACAGCCGTTGGAAGCCCTGCTGTCTCAAGGGCAGAGTTGACTCGCAAGCTACCTCGGAATCCACTGGGGCTGACTCAGATGGAGGCCAAGACAGATTGCTGGGGCCAGTATTAGCTGTGCTCCACCATCCCCCTGGCAGGCCACAACTAGCCTAGGAGGAAAATAGATCCACATGGGGCAAGTGGTCCAGCCTTGTACAGGCCATGGTCAGCTCTGCCATGTCCTGGGACGGTATCCATGGCTGGTGGCAGCGGTGGTGGCAGCTTCATCATCACGGGTGCTGCTGACAGTCCAATGAGGGATGCCCCTCCAGCAGGAAAGTGCCCCTCACCCGCATTGGGCCATTCCCACAGCAGCTTGGATTCTGATCTTGTGAGTGCAACAGACATAGGGTTGTGTGCTTGCCTTCGCACAGGACTTAAGAATGCAAGCGCCCAGTTGCCCCAACCCACAGCAGTGCTCTCTCCTCTGCCTGAGGGGGCAACCAGCTGGTCAGTCTGAATGGAGCCCCAAGATGAGATGCTGGGAGTTTCCCCCCGCCCCCTCAGAATAGCTGTGTTGAGCATGGCAACCTGGGCGACTGCTTCTGTGGCACGCATGAGCTGTGCTGGCTCATGGGCATGGGCCATGCCCCCCTTCACCGAAGAAGCTCAACTGCAGAGGTCAGCATTTGTAGGGGCACTGGTGAGGGGAGAAGCTGGAATGAACAAGCGAGCCGGGGCAGCCACCTCCCCAGCTCCTTCTTATTGGGTTTGGTTAAGGCATGTTAACTAAACAAACTGCACGCAGAAATCTCTCATCCAAGTTAGAGAACCAATAATTGTTTATTTATCTAAAGAAATATATTTACACTAGTAACAAAGCCCATTGTAGCAAAAAAATACAACAGGCTCTAGAAAGGGCAGGGCAGGTGGGGCAGACACTGCTGTCTCCGCCACACCCCGATCCGGTCGAGGGGAGGCCAGGGTGGCCGGGCCTGAAATTGCCGCCTCCCCTGCACCCCAATCTTGGTAAGGGGGGCAGAGCAGCCAGGCCTGGTATTGCCCCCTCACCAGCGCCCTGATCAGGGTGGGGGAAGGGGTGACCGGGCCTGGCATTGCCCCCTCACCAGTGCCCCAATCGGGGAGGGGGCAGAGCAGGGTAGCCAAGCCTGGCATAGCCCCCTTCCCAGCGCCCCAATCTGGGCCAGGGAAGGGCAGCAGTGCCAGACGATCACAGCGGGCAAGGGCTGGAAGGTGGGCCCACCCATCCTACTACCTCCTCGGGCCAAATTGGGCAGCTGCAGAGCCCAGTAGCACACTTGGGAGGGCAGAAAATGCCCTGGAGCTCTCCTGTGCTCTGCACCAGGCTGAATCTGGCTCAATTTGGGTGGCTGCAGAGCCCAAGAGCACTCATGGGAGGCAGAAAGGGTCCTGGAGCACTCCTGTGCTCTGCAATGGGTTGAACTGGGCCAATTTTGGGCCAAAACCATCTTATTGTGGTGTGCAGGAGTGTGCTGTACCATCAGATAGCATGTGTGCTGTATCATCAGATAGCATGCCCTTCTCTCCTGTCAGCCTGGCCTCGGAGAGGCCAGAGGCCAGGTCTACCTGCCCTGCAAGTCTATGGCAGGTAGATCTGGGCTCAATGGGACCAGAGGGCAGGTCTACTCAACTTGAAAAGCCATGGTGTGTAGAACTGGCCTCTGCAGGTCGGAGGACAGGCAAGCTGTGCTGCCCCTCTGTGCACCCCCCCCTCACGACAGATCGAGGCTTGGGGGAGGCTTGGGCTGGGAGAAGGGCAAGCAAGCCATGCTTCTCCCTCCCCTGGATCAAGGCTTGGAGGAGGCTTGGGCCAGAGGAAGGGCAGGCAAGCCACACTGCCCCCCCACGTCCCCCATGGCAGATCGAGGCTCGGGGGAGCCTTGGGCCAGGAGAAGGGCAGGCTAGCCATGCAGCCCCCATGCAGCAGATCGAGGCTTGGGGGAGGCAAGCCACACTGCCCCCTTCATGCGCCCCCCTCCCGCAGATCAAGGCTTGGGGGAGGAACAACAGGGGGAGCAGGGAAGCTGCACCGCTGCCTTTGCCAATGGAGGCTTGGGAGGCGGAGCACAGGGCAGCCAGGTATGCTGGCCCTGGCCCAATTGGGGCTGGGGAGGGCAGAGCTGACCTGTGGGCCTTTTGGAGGCCACAGAGGCTGGCCCTGACTGTGTCTGCACTGGTGAGTTGTCGGCAATACACTTGGGCTTTTATGTAGTAAGATAAGTTTAGTGGAGAGAAAGAACTAGTAACAGATCTTGTTACCAGAACTGCTCTTTATTATAATGGGGAATTAGCTATAGCAGTCTGTAACTATTAATATTAAGCGAGGATCATAACCTATGTTTACGGAGGTCCCGATCCCAGACACTCTAGTGAAAAAGAGGCAGACAAGGAGTAAGGTTCAAACACGTGTATTGAGTGTAGCGTAAGCCTAGCTTGCACAATCATACAAAGAACATACAAGGTCTAAGAAACATAGAGTATGAAATACAGAGACGTTCGCATTAGCTGGTTCCCAACGATGATAGGGGGAATACTCACTTATCCTGGAGCGAAGCAGAGACGCAGCAGCGAGGGTGGCCCAATGCCAGCACTGGGACCACAGACGGACAGCAAGGAAGTCTGGATAGGAATGGCCTAAGCACCGAGTGGTCTGAGAGACCAGCTTAAATACCCCAAAACGTACCCTGGGGCTGGTGCTGTACTTGGTGGTTCTCACAGTTTAAAACAAAGGGCTACTGAATGGCTTGGATGGGCCACTTTAGTAATCAGATTGTGATAAGTGACACCTCAGGAAGAGGGGACAAAAGAGGGAGGGGAAATCCAAGTGGGCTGAAAGGATGTTCCAGCGGACAGGGCTTGTCCTGATGTCATCAGCTTTGGAATGCGGAGGTTTCTTTGAGATGCACTCTCTAAGTGCTTGGGATGGTCGGCACTTAGTTCCTTCTCTTGGGCGGCTCCTAAGATATGCAGAGCGGGGCGAGGGGCTCTCGCTGCGGACGTGGTGTGCCCGCTTCGCCGAAATGGCTTCTCAAAGCAGTCTCTTCCTCTGGGTCTTCTGGGTGCCTGAGAACATGGATGCCGGCTGGGCATAGCTGGGGCTGGATAGCAGGCTGCCCGGTAGCAAGGGCAAGCTCGGCGACCGGCCCGTGGGAGGCTCCAGGCGGGAACTGACCAGGGAGCGCCTAGCCAGGCTCGCTGGAGGTTTCCCCGGCAGGCGCCCGGCTGCTAGCAGCGGCTTGGGCCCATATGAGGCAGGCTTCCATGGAGGCAGGGGGGACAGCACACAAAACACAGTCCAAAGCAGGGAACAGGCACGGTCCGTGGCAGATGGCAATGCAGGCACGGGGCATGCTTGTAACAGAGTCCAAACGCACACAGGGAATTCCAGATATAGGTCAGGGCAGGGCTGCCCAGAAAGAGAGTCCTTTTGTGCAGTTACCCAAACATGGAGTCAGTAAACTACACAGTCTATTGCAGCAGGGTAATTGACACGCAGGCAGGAAACTGACACGTGTACCAGAACACACACGTGCAAAGCAGTCTTTGGAGTAGCAGTAAAACAGCAACGCAGGAAACTTTAGCACAGTTCATAGCAGGCTTCAAAGCAGGGGAGGGGGCCTACTTGGCAACAATTCCCCCCCTCGGAGACCCCGGGACGTCAGGCGCGCGGGTCTCCGAACTTGACTTCAAAGGCGAGGTGGTCAGCAATGTCCGGTGGTCGAGCTTCGAGCGAAGAAGGAGTGGGAAGGGAAGGAGGGGGAGGCGTCACTCAAAAATTTAGTTTGGAGAACCACCTAACCGAATAAGTGCAATTTAGATCAGCCAATGGGCTGCAGGTCTCTGGGTTCACACCAGGGGGTGTGCTAAGTGCAATTGTCAGAATAAATAGTAATAATTCATAGCAATAGTAATTCATAGTAATAGGCAGCAATGATCAATTCATGCATATAAATAGCAATAATTCATAATTGTGTACATTGATTAATTCATGATTGAAGGTAATTCATACGGAATTCATGATGGGTTAAAAGCACTAAAAACCAGGAGCAATTAATATACATGGATCAATTCATGGATAGTTAAAATCATAAATAGATACATAGGATTAAAAGCAGGGACAATTAAAAGCAATTCATACAGGGTAAAGTGAAATGTGCAAGCAAGGCATAATTCATTGAGGGTAGGCTAATTCATAAATGGTTAAAATCATAAATACATATATGTGATTAAAAGCAACAGTTCATGAAGCCAAAAGCAGCAAGAATAAAAGCAAGTGCATGGAAACAATTCATGAGGGGTAGGCGGCGGAAGGGCTCATGGGGGCAGAAAAATAAACTCTGCAATTAAAAACCAAATCAATATGGCTGGATTAAAATCAAATTCATAGACTAGAACTGCCTCGGCGGAGGGAGTCGGGTTAAGAAGGCAATTCAAAAGGTTAAAATCAAATTCATCGGGATAGAGTTCATGGGCGCACTTGCGGTAGATAGAGGGAGGGACTAGTTCGGGGCTAAATTCATGGGAGTGAAATTCATGAAAGCAATGCAAAGAAATTCATAAAACAATAGAGCTACAAAGATCACAGACGGCTCAGTCCGCAGTACAGCTGCTGGACTGGGTTGCATATTTACAAGAACAAGCAAGCTTAGTCCATGTGTTCCAAAACACACTTCCACCCCCCCTTGCTGTCTGCGTCAATCCGCAGAGCAGGGTCGGCAGGCGGCGAGAAGGCCTTCAGGCACACAGTTCTAGTCCTCATGGAGGTAGTGCTGCTGGCGGTCGTTTGGAGACGGGCCGTGGGTTGGGAGGCAGAGGAATATGTCCCCCCCTAGTCCACAAGAGGGCCTCGGAGCGGTGTCCGGCAGCAGAGCGTCCATGGGGCCGGTGCAGGATTCATACACATAATAAACATAATCATAGTTCATATCAACATAAGCAACTAAACAAGGGTTAAAGGAGGGCGCCAAGAATAACCATTAGGGCAGGAGGAGGTCGGGGTTGTAATGATCCAAACGGTAAGACAGCTGGAGTTGCTGGAGCTGTCGGCGGCTCCAACAGCCCAAATAAAGCAGTGAGGCACACAACAAAACTTGGAAGGCCAAAATAACGATGATTGGATGCAAAGCCAAATTGTAAATTCCAGTGGCAGTGGGGCTCCAGCCAAAGAGGGTCTCCCACCACGAGTGCTCTCCGGTGGTCTTAATCCGCTGGACCAGATCCAAAATCTCCTTTCCGTTGTGGGACACAACCAAAGCAGTAGTGTCCCCGTCCCTCTGGATGCTCTGGAGGGTGCGGTGGAGCTGCGGGTGGGCCAGGAGCTCGTGGATTAATTCCAGACCGATGCCAAGGGCGACAGGCTTCACATAACGATAGATGGAGGGTGCCACCAGGATCTCTTCTTGGGTCCAGACCGGTACCGTGTAGGTGAAGTCGCAGGCTGCCACCGAAGACAGGTTGCAAAAGCAGCGGTTGACTTCCGGGATCACGGGCTTGAGCTGGAACGAGTTCAGGATCACAAAGTCGCAGGCCGTTCGCACGCAGGCACACCCTTTCCCAATGTAGACCACAGCGGAGCTGTTCTCCCGGACGACCTCGAAAGAGCACTCGTTGAGGGCGTCGACTTGCGGGGCTACACAGGGGTGGTGAGGTGCAAAGGCTTGGTCTTGGCAAATGAAGCCGGTCTGGTCTCGATGCTGGCACCCTTGGAGGCTGACGAGCTGCCATCCGGTCGGGGTGAAGCGGGCCCAATGGTCGGGGTGGCGGGCGTAGAGGACTTCGGTGTCGCTGGCTTGGAGTCCCAGAGGCACGACTGGATACACATGGAATGACTCGTGCGCACTGGCCGTTAATAAAAATAATTTAAGCTCCTGGGTGGTCGGTGAGAATGAGGAATTTACAAGAGACCACCAGGATTCAAGCTCCAGTTCTATGGGTGACAATTTGGGCATAATCAATCTTTTAATTTCCAGGGGCAAGTGCCCGTCCGTGGCTTGCCGAATTAGCCCCATGGCCACAGCCTGATTTAATTGTTGGGCTTGCATACATGCCATGGCTATTGACATGTTGCGTTCCAAAGACTGTGTCCCTTTGAGCAGCAAAGAAAAATCTCTTTCAATTTGACTCTCCCAGTTAACTAAAATGGAGCTGATCTCGTGTTGCCCATTCGAAATGGAATTTAGGGACTGCACCACCGGTTTACCTAAGTCGGAGATGCTAGTCGTGACATGGGCAAACTTGTTAGCGAGAGTCTCAATATTGACTGAATCCATGATTGCTAAGCCTCCGGCTGCAGGAGCAGTCCAGTCGGCAATGCTTCGTCTGGCACGCGAGAGAGAGGGGGAGGGATCGATCCACAGTTGTAGCCATGCATTCCAACCCTTGCTACCGGCCTCCAGATAGGGAGCGCACTGCGGCAGCCTCTGGGTTATATTTAGCTCAGCTAAGTCTATGCGGATCTCTTTTAAAGACATTTGCGGGCGGACTAGAACTCTCTCTCGAATGTCAGTTTTCAAAACATGGGAGCCCACTATATGCGTGCCGCCTTGGCTTAATTGCTCATTGCTAACAATCAAAGGGTCAATTTGGATGGTGTGGGTCTCCTGGGTCCGGATCAGCAGGGAATAATTGCCTGGTTCATGAGTCAAATTTACAAAGAGCAGCCCAAGCCGGTGAAATTTCTCTACAAGGGGCTTGGTTTGGCATACGGGCGTCTGTTGAACCAGAATCCAATCGGGTGGGCCATGTTTGGCTAGGTCTTCCTCCTTTACAATCCAGGTCAGGTTCTCCCAGCGCTCTATAGCAAAGGGGAGAACTGCGCCTGAAGGGGGCGTGATAGTGACTGATGCAGACTCAGTGGTAGTGGTGCCTAGTAGGATGGTCATTCTGAAGGGGTCTCCTGCCTTCCATACTGCGGCCGACACTAAGATAACTTCACAGTATGGTCCGAGAGCCTCAGTGACAAATGGCGAGGTTTCGAAATTGGCAGGGGTGGTATATTTGTCTACCACCGGGACTGCGGTGGGGGCTGGCCTGATGCGGGGAAGAAACATACATGGGATCGGAGCAAGTGGTGACACTGTGTCAGTAGGTGAATAGCACACTAGCTCTTGGGACAGAGTCTTTACTCCTACACATAAAATAACAAGCTCTGGGGGTCGGATCCACTGCTCTTCGCAACTGCGGAAGTTAGTGCGATCCGTGGGGGTGGTCATATTGCTCTGCTGCACAACCTTGCAGACCATCATTTCATTCCCTGCCAGGGTATTTATACATCTCCAGTGAGGGTAGGGCATTAATTTGGACGGGCGTCCCTCTATTAGGGTGCCTGCCAGCACGAGCAAACACAGAGTGGCCAGGTGCCTCATCTCCTGGCCTTCTTTTCCTTTTTGTGGCGAAAATATCCTGGGGAGACCTGCGGGTATAAGTACAGGTTCCCTGAGTTTCTTGCAGCGAAATAAATGAAGTAAAGGGGGAAAAAGAAAAAGGGAGAGCATTTTTCTGCCAGCACTGTCTATTAGGTGGGGCTCGAACGAGAAGTCCCGGAGCACTAAGCGAGCCTTCCAGCTTGTTGCTCTGGGGAACTCCTGTACGAAGGTTTCTTTCTAAAGCATGTATATTTCAGAGGATGAACGCCTTTGCGTCGGGCAAGGGTCGGCTGAACGTTAGGCGGGATTATGCAAACTCGCCCCAGGGGTCCCTGGGTGCCTGGGCTATGTGGCCTTCAGGTGCCCCTTGCTCGGTGGCGGGCTACTTTTATTTTGCGGGCTGAGAGCTATCTGTCCGGCTCGGCCTGGCCTTGCCGTTTTAAAAAGAAAAGAAAACTAAAGAGCGGTTTCCATAACTATAAGGGTTGCTGCAGACGGGGGCCCTCGTTTTAATTTTTCAAAAATAGGCCTTCGTCATATGTTTGCAGGACAACCAATTTTTGGGGGGGACTCCCTCGGGAGGCCCCATCTTCTAGTTCAGGGAAAAAAACGATACACCGGGCAAAAAGGAAAAATGCATTGAGCAAAAGAAAAATGCACTGAGCAAAAAGAAAAATACACGGAGCAAGAGGCATACGGGTGTGGGGTGCTTTTGGGTTGCCCTCACTTGGAAGGCCTGGCAGGGCTTCATTATAACTTCAATATGTCTCCCCCCCTTCTTTTCCCTTGTACGGTACGGGCAAGGGAAAAGATTACGTGGGGCGGGCGGCTGCTGGCGGAAAGGGCCGAAGTGGAGCCGAAGGCGCTCGGCGGCGCTTATCGAAAAGCGGCGGAGGCGGCCGAGATCTGCCGGCGCCACTGGGTCTGGGTTATTCTGGGGTCATCTTGGCGCGGGGGATCCTGGCTATGAAAATGAGGCACGCTGCCCCTTGTGCGTGGCGAACGCACCCCAATAACACATTCCAGGGGTAACATATTTACAAAACATTGGCGGGTCTTTTACCTTTGCCCTAAAGCGTACTAACTGGTGGCGCCGTATAGCAACTCACCGTGACGGATATGAACATTAGTAAAAGAGGGATGTTGGGCTGTCTGGGCTCCTTTTCCAGGGGAGGCACGGCCCTCAAAGCCAAAGCCGACCATCATGCGAAAGCGTGGGTCTGGCAGGTGAGACCCCGAATCTACGTAGATGCGGGATCTTCACCAGCACGGCGGGTGATATATTTTCGAATACAGGGATCACCTTATTTGGTGGTTCCACTATGTTCGAAGGAATGTATGCACCTCTGGGCTAACGCCTCTCCAACCACTTTCACACAGCAAATCTCTTTTGCCTGTGCAATTTTTTTCCGAACATGCGGCTTACCATCCAATTAAGAATCACTCTCGGTGGTGGTCCTATTTGGCTTTGGTTGCCGTGTCTTCCCCAAGGGTCCCAACTGTGGGGCCCGCCTAATGAAGTTAAAGAATAGAACTGGAAAAACTTTTAACATTTACACCGATATCTACATATTCTACTATTTCTTTTATTCTAAAGCTACAAAGGTCTGGTCTAAGGGGACACACGGTATCTCTGGCCCAGGGTGGAGGGATATCTGGCGAATCACTGGGCAGAGGGGGGCTGGACTGGTGGAGGTTCCCCCAGGGTCATACACAGGAGGGGCGTTTTGCAGCGGCTTCCCTTTCCATTCTTTTAACTGAGAGGCGTGAAAGTATTTTAGCCACGTTCCTCCTGTCCTTCTCTGGATGGCTACCTGATAGACAGCTGGGGAGACTCTTTTTGTGATAGGGACTGGGCCTTGCCACTTGGCTGCTAGTGAGTGCGCCTTTTGCGAAAACTTCCTGTACAGAACGAGCTGCCCTTCCTCCCACTGCCTGGGGTTCCTGACCCATCCCAATTTGCGGTCCATATCCTTCTGAGCTGTGCCCAACTTCTGGGCCACTTGCATGTGGACGGCGTGTATGGATGAGAGCAGGTCTTGGACCCAAGCATCATTAATCACTACAGGCTGCATATCGGAAGGGAGCTGCGTATCTAGCCAGAAGGCTTCCGGGAGCTGCATTCTTCGCCCTGTCATCACCATATGGGGTGTGAGCCCGTGAACTGCGGTAGTGCCTCTAATGGCCATTAGGATTATGGGGAGTTTTTCATCCCAGTCTCTCCCGGAGGAACGAACCATCTTGCAGAGAGCCTCCTTGAGGGTCCGGTTGGTTCTTTCTATGGCGCCCGAAGCTTGAGGGTGGCCGGCTATGTGGAACCGTTGCTGGATGCCTAGTGCTTTACAAAGCTCCTGTGTAACTTCTCCGATAAAGTGTGAGCCTAAATCGGAGTCCATGACTCGCACAATGCCCCATCTTGAAAAGACATTGTTGAACAGTAGTTTGGCTGTGGTGGCTGCATTGTTGCGCTTGCACGGAAACGCTTCGACCCATTTGCTAAAGGGGTCTATGACAGTGAGGCAGTAGCGATTGCCGCGAGCAGTGGGGGGAAGGGGGCCGATAAAGTCAATCTGTATGCAAGCCCAGGGTCCATCAATTCTCTGATGCTGGAGGGGAGCTCTAGGTCCGGTGGGGTCTGCATTGACCATAGCGCAGGACAGACAGTTGTCTACCCATTGCGCTACTTCGGTGCGCATGCCAGGCCACCAACCAACCTCTTTTACCCTTTCCAGAGTCAGATCCTTGCCTCGGTGTCCCTGCTCGTGGACAAACTGAATTAAGTCAGCCCTAACTTCCAATGGCACTACCCAGTGGCGTTCGCTGGCTGTATCTGCTGCCCAAACTATGCCTTCCTCTTCTCTGATCATGAGTCTCCCTGTCTGATCCCTTCCTGCGGTTAGGAGGTCAGTTATTTCTGGGTCAGATCGCTGCAGTTGTGCTAGGTCTAGTGTTTCTGCGGTTCCCTGAGCTTGGTTGCGGGCTTGTGCCCGAGTGGTGACAGGGCGGAGGGGACAATCGGTGGCAGATTCCGGTAGGGGAGCATTTTCAGTGGCGGCTGCCTTGGCTGCAAGGTCTGCCTGGTCATTCCAGTAAGCGGTCTCGGAGTTCGTCTTCTGGTGTCCCTTGACATGGGTCACCTGCGTTGGGCCTGAGCGAGACTGGAGGAGTGCTGCTACTTGCTGCCATAGCTGTAGGTGGGCTACGGGCTTCCCATCGCTAGCTCTCCACCCCTGATTCTGCCACACCGGGAGCCAGACCGTGGCGGCTTTGGCCGTCCAATCCGAGTCTGTGTAAATGGCAAGTGGGCTTTCTGGGGGCTCAAACTCAAGCACCGCCAGAAGCGCTTGCACCTCAGCCGCTTGGCTGGAATGGGGGCGGGCTGGACCTTTGAGGGTATGGGCGTCGCTCACTCGCACGGCGCCGTAGCCTGTCCGAGGGGAGCCTCCAACGTGAAAGGAGGAGCCGTCACAGAACCAGCATGTGAAGCCGTTCTGTCGGGCTTCCTCTAGCGGGACTCCCCAAGTGACTGGCCAGGCAACCTGTGGTGGCGGGTCCAGGGGGCACTCGTGCTCGGTCCCGGTTACCAATAGGCCATAAGGGGCTGGAGGCTCGGTGGTCTCCTTTTTAAATTCTACTCCGCGGTTGACCAGGGCCAGGGTCCACTGTGCTATGCGGGCGTTTGAGACTTGTCCGTCTTGTATTTTTCCCGATAGGATATATTTGAGGGGCGTGTGAGTGGTTTGAACTATTGTACGTGAACCTCCTATGATAAATTCCCAATGGGTCAGACTCCAAACCAGAGCAAGGCATGTCTTCTCGCATGGGCTAAACTTAGTTTCTACTGCGGTTAGGTTGCGAGAGGCATAGGCTACTACTCTAGCGGTTCCCGCTTGCTGCTGGGTGAGCATGGCTCCTATGCTCTTGTCTGATACTGCCAGCTGAATAAAGAATGGCTGAGTTACATCTGGATGGGCTAGGGCCGGTGCTGCGGCCAGGCTGCGCTTTAGCTCGGCTAAGGCTGTCTGTTGCTCCGGTCCCCACTCCCAGGGAGTGTTCTTCTTGAGGAGAGCATAAAGGGGGCGAGCTTTGTCTGCAAAGGACTCGATGAAGTCTCGGGAAAAGTTAAAAGTTCCTAGAAGGGCTCTGAGGGAGGGGACATCGGTGGGTGCAGGCAGCTTGGAAATGACCTCCATTCGCTGGGCGTCCGGGGTGCGACCCTCGGGTCCCAGGGTCAGACCCAGGTACTTGACGCTGGTCTGAACCAATTGGGCCTTTTCCCTGCTTGCCTTGAACCCAGTCTCGCGGAGGAGTTCCAGGACTTCCCTGGTGATTTGGCGGGCTAATTCTTCCGTGGGGGCGTGGACTAAAATGTCATCCACGTAGCTCAGTACGTGGGGCCTCGAGGAGGGTTGGAGGCATTCCCACATCTGAACTACATGGGCATGACAAATGCTGGGGCTGGAGTGGAATCCCTGGGGGGTCCGCTTGAATGCGTATTGCTGGCCGCGGAAAGTGAACGCGAACTTGTACCAGCAAGACTCATGCAACCGGATGGAGTGGAAAGCATTGGCCAGGTCTATGACCGAGTAGAACCGGGACCCAGCGGCAATGGCCGTTAGGATCTCATTGTACTTGGCCACAACCGGGGCAACTGGAGGTGTGGTGGCATTCAGGGCACGGAAGTCGACCGTCATTCTCCAGGTCACTCCATCTGCTTTCAGAACTGGCCACAATGGGGCGTTGCAGATGGACTGCATCGGGAGTATGACGTCCCACTCAAGGAGTCCTTCTATGGTCTTGGCTATCCCTGCCTCAGCTTCTGCTGGGTACTTGTACTGTCTTTGGGGAGGGGGGTCCTTTCCTTCAATCAGGACGCAGGCGCCCTTCACTATCCCACACTCGGCTTTGTCAGTCACCCACACTTCGGGAAAGTCCTGAACCCAGGGGTCTCCTGTGATGGGAGCGAGAGGAAGGGGGGCCTTGAGGGCTGCGCATCGATGGACTGCATTAACAAAGTCTGGGCCTCCCGGGATGCGCCACAGGAGCCCGTTCGCTAGGTCAATGGTCAGTCCCTCGGCACGGAAAAATGGCATGCCCAAAAGTCCATCGTCCTCTCCCCGGTTTGCGCACGCCGAAATCCGGGTGGCCAGGTTCCCAACGGAGAGGGGGATATCCTGCCAGACCGGGGATTCCTGCGTACCGCCTCCAAAACCGGCGAGCTGCATGGTTGTGGGGGTCTGGGTGCCCTTTGCAACTAAGGTGGGCCGGAGTATATTAAGTGAGGCTCCGGTATCTATGAGGAGGGTGGCAGGCTTCTTCTTTTCCCCGGGAGTCCCGATCCCTGCCTTCACTGTCGGTCTCCCCCATGTGTCCGGCTTTAGTTTGGCAACTATGCCCACGGAGGGAGACTGGGACTCGGGGCAACCCTATTCTGATCCTGCACCCTGATCGGTGGAAGCGGCGCTTCCTCTAAAGGGGTTGTTGGGGCTCGGGCGTTCCCGAACCGCAGCTATCGGGGGACTCGAGAAGGGAGGGTCTGGCGGCAAAGGGGGCGCCGACGGAGGTACTGGGGGCTGCTGCTGGTCTTCCCACTCCATGATCGCCTTCATTAGAACGGACGTGGGCTTTCCGTCGAAGAGCTCCATGTTCGCTCCAATGTTTTTGAGGCGCATCCATAGTTCCCAACGGAGGGAGTCCCTGGACTGGGGCGTGCTGCCTCGGTCCCGGTAGCCCTCGTGGTCGCCCTGCGATGCTCCCCAAGCGTTAGACTGATCTGGAGGCGGGTATACCTGATGGTGGTACGGGTGCGATGCTCGCGACTGAGAAGGGGCTATGGGTGCATCCTGTAGTCGGGGCTCGTGGGGTCCCTGCTGGGAGGAGGAGGAACTGTAACTCGGGGCGGGCGCAAAGGAGACTCCCGGGCGGTAGTCCCTCGGTCCCCTTCCCCGGTTAAAGCTACTGCTCCTTCCCCTCAGGATTCCTCCCCTTGCCTCCGGATACGGGCTGCGTCCCTGTGGTCGGTATTGAGAGTGGGGGCCATGATTGGCATAGGTGACTGCACTTATCGGCTCGCTCTCCTTCCTACGAGAGGCCGGGGGCTTCACATGGCGGATGGCGCCGGTTTCTCGCAACAGGCCAGCAATGCTTCTGATGCGAGCCTCCAGGTCTCCCCATGAGATGCTCCCGGGCTCCACTCCTGCTAGTGCTAGGCGGGTGGTACTATTGAGTCCATCTAAGACTGCTCTCCTGAATTCTAACTCGTCAAAGTCGGGTACATCGCTTGCATCTAGGTCCACTTCGTCTGCTAGCTCAGCGAGAAGCTGCTTCCTAGCTAAGTATGCCTCTGGGTCCTCTCCAGGTTTCTGGGACTCCGCAATGTACAGGGCTTTCAAGCTTTTGGTGGGCCACAGGAATGCACAAATTTCTTTAATTGCTCCATACTGGCTGCGCGTGGCTAGCCTTCGGTTAGAGATATAGGCATTGAGGGCCGAGACTATTTCAGGGGCAGCGCATTGGCGGGCCAGCTGGGCCACATCGGAACCACTAGCGGAGGGCTGGGAGGTGGTCACATGGGTGAACCACTGGATGGCTGTGTCTCGGTTTAGGGGTCCCATACGGTCGGCTATGGCTTGGAGCTCATCGGGCCTCCAATTGCGGGTTTCTTTAACGACCCGGTCTGTCTTCCTGCCATCCTCGTCCATGGATACTATTTCCTTAGTGGCTATTGGATGGAGGGGCTGTGGGGCTTCCTCGGGTTGGGGCGATTGAGATGCCCAGCTATCCTTACTATCTTCTGGGAGGGCCAAGAGGGCTGAGGGGTGCACGGCGGAAATTACGGCCTGTTGCATCCCCAAGTGTCGCTTTAGGGCCTCTAGCTCCCTCTTACAAGCTGAATGGTCCGCGGCTGCGGCTTTAGACTGGTTGTGGTCCGCCATGAACCGGGCGGCATGGGTGAGCTTAGTAATCTCTTCTTGTCCCTCAGTTAATGCGTGTTCAGCCATATCGGCACGAGCGGTGGCCGCTTCAGCCTTGTGCTGAGCGTCCTGGAGGGCAGTAGTTAGTCCTTGCTTCTCTAATATGAAATTGACGCGTTCGGCGCGCCACTCAACTGCTTTCTCCTCATGTTCTCTCTCCTGGTCGGTTAGCTTGGTCCTGAGAGTCTGGATTTCTAGGCGCAAGGCGTCCTGCTCTCGTTTTGACCTCTCCTCTAACTCCTCCTGTGCTGTTTGCAACTTGCTAATTAGGGACACACTGTCCTGCAGGGCGGTGAAAAGTGCCCAGGCTCCATATCTGTCCTTTTTGCTAGACCTAGGTTTCTCCTTGTCACAGAAGTCCTGGAAGGCGCTTCTAACTATCTGGAGTGGGTCGGGTCCCTTGAAGGAACCGGCTTCCCAAGGGCAATCTCCCTTCTTAACTAGCCACTTCTCCAGGCGGGGCACGGTGGGGTTTGCCCGGTACATTTTTCCTTTTAGTTTAAGGCTGATCTCGGGGGAGGTTACAGAGTGGATCAGCGACAATCAGGGGTGGGGCGATTAAAGCTGCTCAAGGGTTTTAACAACTTCTTCCTCTCTATGTCCCTTTTGGGAGGTTTATCCTTCCCTCAGGTCCTCAAGGGTTTTTACCAGGGGGTTTTAAGGTTCTACTTTTAGGGTTTACAGGGTATTTTAAGGGTCCTACACTCGGCTCTTCTCCACCGGGGGAGAAGGGAAAATTCCTATTCCCGTTTCAAGCTTGCCTACAAGCCACGGGACCAAGAAAAGTTTACTGGCTCAGAAGGTGCTCTCAAGCTCTCTAAGCCCAAGAACTAAAACGCTCAGTGCTTCCAAGCCTCTGCTTAGAAGCTAAAGCTCAGGGGTCTCCCAAGCCTCTACTTGGAAAACCAAAGCTCAGGGGTCTCCCAAGCCTATGCGCTCGGAAAATCAAAAAGTGTCTCCAAGCCTCTGCTCAGAAACTGAAGTGCTTCCAAGCCTCTGCTCAGAAGCCAACAATGCTCTCAAGCTCTCTGCCCAAGAACTAAACTCCAAAAAGTCCCCAGGCCTCACGCTCAGAGACAAACGGTTAAACTGTCTCCAAGCCTCGACCAAAAGACTGAAAGCGCTCAAGGACTGCCTCTGCACGTCCCCAAGCAAAAGTGCCCAGGAGTAAAACTACAGTACTCCAAAGCGGAAAAAGCGCTCAAGAGTTCTAACAACTCCCAAGCAAGGTGCACCCAAGAGTCCCACTGACTCCCAAGCGAGGTGCGCCCACGAGTCTGACTTAAAACTCGCAAGCGGAAAGGCGCCCAAGAGTCTAACTTAAAACTCTTAAGCACGGTGCGGCCGGCTGCCGCGGGGCTTCAGGAACCTGGCTTCAGATTCCCAAAGCTATACTGACTGAACGAACGGACTAACGATCCCTTCACGTTTCCTCCGGAGCGGGGATTGAAGCCTAAGTGCTGGCAGGAACGGGGTTTGGACGGGCTTAGGAGAGACGGGGGAGGGCAGAAGAGAATTTTATATGTGCTGCTTCAGGATATATATAAATCTATAGAGCCTACTTCTGGGATCCCACCCACATAGACGCGTTTAGGCGGCCCGGAAGGTGGCCAGGAACTTCACCAGTTCAGAGGTCCTCACCCACAGTACACCGGTTATAACGGCTGGAGGGCCTCGCGGTGCACCACAAAAGGCAAGTAGTCCAAAGCTGGCTGAAGGAGGAAATGGGGAAAAGCCAACCCACAAGATAGAATTGCTCACTAGAGCCACACACACTCACACTTTTAATTCCCTAAGCTAAATTGCGCTCTTTGCACTGAGGTCTGGAAAATTTTCCTCTAAGTCAGTTCGCTGAAGACACGCGTGTCGACTCACGTGTATTCACACGAACTGGGTTATGCCCGCATTCTCCACCAGTAAACTGTTACCAGAACTGCTCTTTATTATAATGGGGAATTAGCTATAGCAGTCTGTAACTATTAATATTAAGCGAGGATCATAACCTATGTTTACGGAGGTCCCGATCCCAGACACTCTAGTGAAAAAGAGGCAGACAAGGAGTAAGGTTCAAACACGTGTATTGAGTGTAGCGTAAGCCTAGCTTGCACAATCATACAAAGAACATACAAGGTCTAAGAAACATAGAGTATGAAATACAGAGACGTTCGCATTAGCTGGTTCCCAACGATGATAGGGGGAATACTCACTTATCCTGGAGCGAAGCAGAGACGCAGCAGCGAGGGTGGCCCAATGCCAGCACTGGGACCACAGACGGACAGCAAGGAAGTCTGGATAGGAATGGCCTAAGCACCGAGTGGTCTGAGAGACCAGCTTAAATACCCCAAAACGTACCCTGGGGCTGGTGCTGTACTTGGTGGTTCTCACAGTTTAAAACAAAGGGTCTAATGGGCTACTGAATGGCTTGGATGGGCCACTTTAGTAATCAGATTGTGATAAGTGACACCTCAGGAAGAGGGGACAAAAGAGGGAGGGGAAATCCAAGTGGGCTGAAAGGATGTTCCAGCGGACAGGGCTTGTCCTGATGTCATCAGCTTTGGAATGCGGAGGTTTCTTTGAGATGCACTCTCTAAGTGCTTGGGATGGTCGGCACTTAGTTCCTTCTCTGGGGCGGCTCCTAAGATATGCAGAGCTGGGCGAGGGGCTCTCGCTGCGGACGTGGTGTGCCCGCTTCGCCGAAATGGCTTCTCAAAGCAGTCTCTTCCTCTGGGTCTTCTGGGTGCCTGAGAACATGGATGCCGGCTGGGCATAGCTGGGGCTGGATAGCAGGCTGCCCGGTAGCAAGGGCAAGCTCGGCGACCGGCCCGTGGGAGGCTCCAGGCGGGAACTGACCAGGGAGCGCCTAGCCAGGCTCGCTGGAGGTTTCCCCGGCAGGCGCCCGGCTGCTAGCAGCGGCTTGGGCCCATATGAGGCAGGCTTCCATGGAGGCAGGGGGGACAGCACACAAAACACAGTCCAAAGCAGGGAACAGGCACGGTCCGTGGCAGATGGCAATGCAGGCACGGGGCATGCTTGTAACAGAGTCCAAACGCACACAGGGAATTCCAGATATAGGTCAGGGCAGGGCTGCCCAGAAAGAGAGTCCTTTTGTGCAGTTACCCAAACATGGAGTCAGTAAACTACACAGTCTATTGCAGCAGGGTAATTGACACGCAGGCAGGAAACTGACACGTGTACCAGAACACACACGTGCAAAGCAGTCTTTGGAGTAGCAGTAAAACAGCAACGCAGGAAACTTTAGCACAGTTCATAGCAGGCTTCAAAGCAGGGGAGGGGGCCTACTTGGCAACAATCTAACTAGCTCCACCTCCCAAGCCTCCATTTGCAGAGACAGCAATTTGCCACTGATTTTCTATTTTATTGCTATGATTTTAATTTGGTATTTATTTTATGTATTTTAATTTTAAACTGACATTTTATGGGTTTTAATTGGTATTGAGTTTGTTTGTATTGCATTTTCTCCTGGTGTTGTTTGCTGAGGCTATGAGCTAATGCAATTAAGTTTATGATGATGATGAATATTCATCTAAGGTAGCAATATATTTCAAGCAAGCTCTGAATGGAAATCACGGTGTACTTATCTAGACAGGCTGGCAGAGGTGGAAGAGCTGCTCTTCAGACAGAATGTAACAGACCT
This sequence comes from Eublepharis macularius, assembly GCF_028583425.1. NCBI lineage: Eukaryota > Metazoa > Chordata > Lepidosauria > Squamata > Eublepharidae > Eublepharis > Eublepharis macularius. The sequence continues at coordinate 11,256,475 of NC_072802.1, forward strand.
CCCCCACTTTTAGACCAGCAAGCCATACAAAGAAGCAGCAGCTGAAGCTTAACAATGAACTTATCGATCATATCTCTTTTTTTCTTTTTGATTTTTACACACCAAGGCCCGTACACACCCACTCCAGTTTCTGTTAGGTTCCTCTTCCAGTGTGTCTGTTATACCCCGTCAAGTTGCCTCCGACCTACGGTGACCCTATGAAGGTTGCCTATCATTAACAGACTTGCTCAGATCTTGCAGACTGGAGGACGTCGCTTCTTTTATTGAGTCCAGACGTCTTATTTTTAGTCTTCCTCTTTTCCTACTGCCTTCTACTTTTCCTAGTATTACTGACTTTTCTAGAGAATCTTGTTTTCTCATGATGTGACCAAAGTATGATAGCCTTAGGTTTGTCATTTTAGCTTCTAGGGAGGATTCAGACTTGATTTGCCCACTTATTTGTCTTTTAGCCATCCACAAGTATCCGAAAAACTCTCCTCCAGCATCACATTTCAAATGAATCAATTTTCTTCCTTTCAGCTTTGGAGCTTTCTTTTTGAACTTTCATCAGCAGTTGTTTCAAGTCTTCATTATTTTCTGCCAGTAACGTGGTGTCATCTGCATATCTCAGACTGTTAATGCTCCTTCCACCAATTTTCACTCCACCTTCTAGATCTAATTCAGCTTTCCTTATGATATGCTCTGCATAGAGGTTGAACAGGGAGATAATACGCATCCCTGACTGACACCCTTGCCAATTCCAGTAGCTGTAGACATTCTGGTTTCCTTTCTTCCTCCTTTCCTTCCTCTTTATTTTGTTCATGGATTAGGTGTTTGTACAATTCCTGATCGACTAGATTTACTGCTGCCCCATAATTCTGGGGGAGATAACTATGAAGGACAGGATCTGTCTTGAGTATTATGACACCTGGTCCCTCCTAACCCATCAGGTACATTTTTATGGCTACAAAGAATTCATTTTTGTTGCTGCGTATAGCCTTCTTGGGAACAAAGAGGGTGACTTATTTTCTTCTTTTCACCATATAGATTTTAAGATATATTCTTCATCTCCAGAAACACAAGTGATCCATATTTGTTGTATTGCTGTTCTCCTTTTGCATCCCCAAATGTAAATTTCCAAGGAATGGTAAGCCCTAAAATTGTAACTACTTAGGGATTAACTGTTAGTGATGAGAAACAAATGGGGCATCATTCATTCGTCATTGATCAGGGCCAATGTCCAAACTGAATTCTTGGTCAGCACTTCCAGTTTCCAAACCTGTAATGTGAACTGTAGAGGAGCAAGATGATGTATTGGTTATATGCTCAATCATAATTTCCCCCTATGTACTTACTTATTTCATTATAGTCTGTCTTTCTCACAAAAACTCCAAAAATTTAAAACCCACAATATATTTAAAACAATAACAGCAACAATACATACAATAAAAACGATCCCAAAAATTTCCACAGATGTTACAATTTTTTAAAAATGGATACAAACTTATAAAAGATAATTCCCCATAAAAGTGTCCCCCTAAACACTTTTGCTTTCCATATTCTACAAAATGATGGTAACGTACAAGCCCCCCTGACCACTTCCGGCAGGCCACATTACCGTGGGGGGTGGGGGGACACTGCAACGGAGAATGCTCCCTGGTACAGGCTGCTGTTGACCTTACCCATTTACAGGACAGCACTTTCAGAAGACCTTGCTCAGAGGGGTGAAGCTGTTATAGTAAAGCACGTCAGGAGAGGTGAGTGCTCGTCTTTTATTTCCTTTATTTATTAAAACATTTATTAGCTGCCTTTCTACCTTGCAGGAACTCAAGGCCACTTACAATATAAATAAAATAAGAGTAATAAAATGAATACAACAAAACATAAAAACACAGTGATAAAATAAATAAAATAAAGTTTAAAAACACCATTTAGGACTGCCAATAAGCATAGGCAGTCCTAAATAAAAATGTCTTCAGCTCTCTCCTGAGGATTGGCAGTGAAGGGGGCAGGTGCACCTCCCCAGAGATGCTGTTCCATAGCCATGAGACTACCCTCAAAAGGCCCTCTCTTGTGCACCCGCCAGATGAGCTTTTTTAGCAGACGGGACAGTCAGGATATTAATTCCTTGGCAGGAACATATGGGAAAGATGGTCCTTTGCATATCCCAGTCCTGAGCCATGTGGGGCTTTAAAGGCCCAAACTAGCACTTTGAATTGTGCTTGGGAGTGGATTGGGAGCCAGTGTAATTTTTGTAATACTACACAGTCCCAATAGCTGGCCTCATCCAACAGTCTAGCTGCAGCATTCTGCAATAGCTGCAGCTTCCGAATGCACTTCAAGGGTGTAGAACGCATTCCAGTAGGCAAATCTAGATCTAAGACATGGATCACTGCGGTTAGATCTGACTGAGCCAAGGATGGGCACAGCAGGCGCATCAACTGAATCTGGGCAAAAGCACTCTGAGTGAAAAAGCACTCCAGAGACAGTGTGATTCTGATTGCAAAAATGGCATACAGGGAAGAAAAGGGCCCTCCTGGGTTGCAATCCCATTCATAAAACCTGCATTTCAGCAATAAAAAAACATTAAAAAAAGAATACTCAAAGTGTTTGGGCACCAGTCATGGGTCTCCTATATAATGTGAAAATACAGGTCTAAATCTATGAAATGTTTAAGACTTATTTCTGAGATAGTTCTGGATTTCTGAGGGCCCTGGGAAGAGAGTGCCCCCTTTCTATCCTCTGCCTACCAACAGGCCCCCTGCTCATGCCTCCATTCCCACCCATTGACCCACACATCTGTTCAACCGTCCCCACACACTTTCATGAGCCCTCTCACTACCTGCACTCCTGTGCCCACACCACCCACATTTCTGTCCCCTGACAATGCTGGGCGGTGCATGTTTCTGGGAGCACGGAGGGAAGAGTGCTTGCAAACAGGTGGGTCATCATCAAGGCCTCCTGGAGGACTGGGGATGTGCCACAAGATTGGAGAAGAGCGAATGTTATCCCAACCTTTAAGAAAGGGAAGAAGGATGACCCGGGAAACTACAGGCTGGTCAGTCTGACTTCTGTTGCTAGGAAGATATTCGAGCAGATTTTAAAGGGATCAATCTGCAAGCATCTGAAGGACCGCTCAGTGATCCGGAGAAGTCAGCATGGTTTTGTCCCTAACAGATCTTGCCAGACCAACCTGGTTTCCTTCTTTGATCGAGTGACCAGCTTACTGGATCGGAGGAACTCTGTTGACGTGATTTATCTGGATTTCAGTAAAGCTTTTGATAAGGTCCCCCATGACATTCTGATGGGCAAACTGGAAGACTGTGGACTGGATTATAGGACAGTTTGGTGGATAGGGAACTGGTTAGAGGACTGCACCCAAAGAGTGGTGGTCAACAGCATTTCATCAGATTGGAGGGAGGTGTCCAGTGGGGTGCCGCAGGGCTCGGTTTTCAATATTTTTATCAATGATCTGGATGAAGGAGTGGAAGGGCTGCTCATTACATTTGCTGATGATACCAAATTGGGAGGATTAGCAAACACCCAAGAAGATAGAATTAAAATTCAACAAGACCTGAATACTCTGGAGAAGTGGACAGCTGTGAATAGGATGCAATTCAACAAAGACAAGTGCACAGTATTACATCTGGGCCACAAAAATGGGAAGCACAAATACTGGATGGGGGATACACTTCTGGGCAGTAGTATATGTGAAAGGGATCTTGGGGTAAGAGTGGACTGTAAACTAAATATGAGCAGTCAGTGTGATGCGGTGGCAAAAAAGGCTAATTCAATCGTGGGTTGTATCAAAGGGGCCATAGCATCGAAATCGCAGGAGGTCATAGCCCCTCTATACTGCCTTGGTCAGGCCACACCTGGAGTATTGTATGCAGTTCTGGAGGTCTCACTTCAAAAAGGATGTGGCCAAAATCGAGAGGGTGCAGAGGAGAGCGACGAAGATGATCAGGGGACTGGAGACAGCCCTATGAGGAAAGGCTGAGGGCCTTGGGAATGTTTAGTTTGGAAAAGAGGAGGTTGAGGTGGGACATGATTACTCTCTTTAAATATTTGAAAGGCTGTCATTTGGAGGAGGGCAAGGAGCTGTTCCAGTTGGCAGCAGAGGGTAGGACCCGAAGCAATGGGCTTAAATTACATGCACAAAGGTACCAGCTGGATATTAGGAAAAACTTTTTCACGGTCAGAGTAGTTCAAAAGTGGAATCAGCTTCCTAGAGAGGTGGTGAGCTCCCCCTCACTGGCAGTTTTCAGGAAGAGGCTGGATGAATATTTGTCAGAGATGCTTTAGGCTGATCCTGCACTGGGCAGGGGGTTGGACTAGATGGTCTGTATGGCCCCTTCCAACTCTTTGATTCTATGATTCTATGAAGTGTGGGTGGGCAGCCCAAGAGATGCCTGGTCAGTGGCAGGGGCCCTGCCAGAAGCCCTGGGCCCTTGCAGCTGCCCCACCTCAGGATATGCTGATAATGGCAGTGGCTTATTTGCATTTTTATGGTGCAATCCTATGTAGAGTTACTCCAGTCTCAGACCATTCCAGTTGATAATCTAAGACTGGAGTCACTTTGCATGTTGTTGGTTGTTGACTTCTTTTATCTGAAATACAGGGACAAGACAGTCAATCCTTAAGGCCAAAATGATGCTCACTGCCCCTGTGGTCATGCTTCAAGTCATCAGAGGCAGGAACTGTGTGCTTTTGGCACTTCTCACACTCATCTCAGGTGAATAGTGTGAATCATGGGGAAAAGATTCTGAACAACGATGTGTGAAAAGCCTTTCTGGAGTGGACTGGGAGGGGTGCTTAGAGGAAAGTGTCTTGTGTGCCTATGGGTATAAGAGCTGTTGCTTTTAACGGACTAGGAGCTGTGGCTCAGAAGTAGAGCATCTGCTCAGCGTGCAGAAGACCCCAGGTTCAGTCCCCATGCTGGTATCTCCAGTTAAAAGAATCAGGCAGTAGGTGATATGGAGACCCGGGAGAGGGGCTGCCAGCCTGAGTAGACAACACTGACCTTGATGCACCAAGTGTCTGATTCAGTATCAGGCACCTTCGTGTGTTCGTGTGGTTCCTGCAGGCGGGGTGTGTGTGCAGAGGCTGCTCCTGTGTTTGTGGAATGACAAGTGTCTTTGTAAAGAAGCTTCAACCACCATCTTTAAAAAAAATTATTTAAAACATTACAAATACAAGGTTGCTATAAAATACAATATTGTGAATCAGCTTACATTAACACTAGCATAGTCTACAGGATAAGAGATAGTGTAACGAGATTATAATATCTAACAGCAGATGAAACATTAGTGATTACAGTGCAACAGTTTCTTTTAGTTTAAAGATACAAAGGAAAGGTGCCTGGGAGGATGAATATCATTGCATGTTAAATATCCAAAAAACGGGAACCATTTAGAGAAAAAAACAGTTTCTCTTGGGTAGTGTTGTGATTGATACAAGCTGTCATAGATTTTCTCTTGAATATAGTGATCCCATACTTTCAGCATCCAGTTTTCAATTGTGGGGATTTTTGGGGATTTCCAATTGGAAGCTATTAATGATTTAGCTGCTGACAATAAACTTCGAATTAAGTCTTTTCTAATAGAGGGAACCATAATGTGATCCCATTGATCTAAAAAAATCAATTTAGGGTCTAATGGAATTGTATAGCCTGTGATCACTTTTATTTGTTTTAGGATTTCTGTCCAAATTTTTTTTAGAATCATAGAATCATAGAATCATAGAGTTGGAAGGGGCCATACAGACCATCTAGTCCAACCCCCTGCCCAGTGCAGGATCAGCCTAAAGCATCTCTGACAAGTATTCACCCAGCCTCTTCTTGAAAACTGCCAGTGAGGGGGAGCTCACCACCTCCCTACGCAGCTGATTCCACTTTTGAACTACTCTCACGGTGAAAAAGTTTTTCCTAATATCCAGTCGGTACCTTTGTGCATGTAGTTTTAGCCCATTGCTTCGCGTCCTACCCTCTGCTGCCAACTGGAACAGCTCCCTGCCCTCCTCCAAATGACAGCCTTTCAAATATTTCAAGAGAGCAATCATGTCCCCCCTCAACCTCCTCTTCTCCAAACTAAACATTCCCAAGGCCCTCAGCCTTTCCTCGTAGGGCTCAGTCTCCAGACCCCTGATCATCCTCGTCGCTCTCCTCTGCACCCTCTCGATTTTGGCCACATCCTTTTTGAAGTGAGGCCTCCAGAACTGCACACAGTACTCCAGGTGCGGCCTGACCAAGGCAGTATAGAGAGGGGCTATGACCTCCTGCGATTTCGATGCTATGGCCCCTTTAATACAACCCAGGATTGAGTTAGCCTTTTTTGCCACCGCATCACACTGACTGCTCATACTCAGTTTACAGTCCACTCTTACCCCAAGATCCCTTTCACATATACTACTGCCCAGAAGTGTATCCCCCATCCAGTATTTGTGCTTCTCATTTTTGTGGCCCAGATGTAATACTGTGCACTTGTCTTTGTTGAATTGCATCCTATTCACAGCTGCCCAATTCTCCAGAGCATTCAGGTCTTGTTGAATTTTAATTCTATCTTCTTGGGTGTTTGCTACCCCTCCCATTTTGGTATCATCAGCAAATGTAATGAGCAGCCCTTCCACTCCTTCATCCAGATCATTGATAAAAATATTGAAAAGTACCGGGCCCAAAACCGAGCCCTGCGGCACCCCACTGGACACCTCCCTTCAATCTGATGAAATGCCGTTGACCACCACTCTTTGAGTGCGGTCCTCCAACCAGTTCCCTATCCACCGAACTGTCCTATAGTCTACTCCACAGTCTTCCAGTTTGCCCATCAGAATGTCATGGGGGACCTTTAGTTGAGGGCATTCCCACCAACAATGTGCAAATGAACCAATAGAACCACAGCCTTTCCAACAAAGTTGTGGGTTTGGGGGTGATATTAGTGAAAGCTTCTTAGGTGTTATATAGCATCTGTGGAGTATTTTGTATGATTGGATTTTGGTTGTGATGGTACTAGTGTTGAATATATTTGAGGACCAGATTTCCCCCCATTCGTTTGTTGTAATTTCTGATTTACAATCCTGTTGCCAGTCTTGTTGGCACTTCTGTATTTTATATTTATATGTATTTAGGAGTAAATTGTATAGTTTAGATATTAGGCATGGTTTAAAAGGTGTTCAAATTTTGTCATGGGTATACTAAGGATGTTTTTTATATTAATTTGGTTCATCATATGTGCAAGTTGATGATACATGAAGCACTGGATTCTTTGTTTTCGTTTTTGTTACAGTTCTATTTTGCTCAAAATATTTGTTCTTGATGATATATCCATTGTACGTATTGTCTTATTCTGTTGACACGTTCATAAATGCTTTTGATTGTCCAGGTGGAAACCATTTTTGACCGAGGAATGATGAAAATCTTGATGAATTTGGCAAGATTTTGTGTCTTCAGCCACCATCTTGGACTACTGCATCAAAGCCCAAGCTGAAACCCCAAGCTTAACGGCACCCCTCTGGTGTGTCCCCCACTCACCCCCTTGCCAAAACTGCTGGTGGGGGAGAGTTGGAGTATGATACATGAGAAAGGTGCTGGGGTGCCAGGCCAGATCTTTTTCAGCTTGGAAGTCACCTCAGCGGCAGAGTGCTGGAGACTGAAATCAGGGGTCGTGCTCCAGGAGTGGGAATAGAGCTCAAAAATGCTGCAAAGCTTCCTTGGCCCACTGGTAGTGGTGCGGTAGATTAGGACAAGCCAAACAAAGCAGCCCCAAGATGTGCTACTAATGGTGGCAAATGAAGATGCAGAATTGGTACATGAAGGAATGGAACCACTACAAAATAGGAAAAAAACCGCAGAAGGCCTTCTCCAAGTCAATCGCTACTCCAGATAAATTGACTTTACTGAAAAATGGATCCCCTTCTTTGAACATATAAACAAGACCAACATTCAACCCCAAAACCAATCATACCAGATGCTTATCCTATAATTCTTACAAAACTTTGTTCAATGGGACATCATTACAGTAATGGAAGTGCACAATATCCATTTGGAAATTATGTGATGTTGATCCTGACAACAGGGACATAATTTAGCTTTTCAGCTTCCTGAAAACTCATCAGATACACCGAGGTGCCATGATTTAAGAGAGTTTTCAACAACCTGCACAACTTTTGGAACATGATGAACATCAAAAGATCCATATAATGTTACTAACACTATTAAAGTCTTTTGAAACAGCTGATTTTACTCATGCATTTGGATATGACAAAAACTGAAGAAATAAAAACAAAATTTAAAAAGAAGATGCAGGTTGACCCAGTGCCTCTTCCTCTGCTGTCAGAGGCAGGGCCTGAGACGGTGGGCAGTGCCCCAGGAGGAAGCCATGGGCCTACTGATGCCTCTTGCCACTGGCACAGTACAAACTGATGAGGCAGTGGACTCCTAGTGACCTTCCCTGGCTGCCAGTGGCCCTCTTGGTAAGCTCAGGGGCCAGCTCAGCCCTGCTAAGGGCTACCACTGCTGCCCATTTCCCCATGTTTTTTGGTTTTATTATTTTATTATTATTATTATTATTATTAGGTATGATCTTTGTTCCACCTCAAATGTGTGAGAATTAACCCATGTGCAGAACTTCTGGGGGATAAACCAGAGGGTGGCCTCCAGGCCTCTGAGCCTTGCCCTGGGTTCCACTAGCAAAGACTATGCAAGAAAAGGAGCAGGGCTAGGTGTGTGTGTGTGGGGAGGGGGGATCGCTGCTGCATCCATCTCTCTGGAGGAGGGAAAGAAGATGCTTCTGGGTCCCCAGCAGTGGTGCAGTGCTCCTTCGTCTGACCCAGGAGCCCTCTAATGCCAGCCTGCACCCCGCGGGACTCTTCGAGCTGCTCCCACCTCCTTTCCCTTGCTCTATCCGCTCTTCTCTCCATCCTTCTTATTACTGCTGCCCTTTAAAAAACCCTCAGGCAAGCAAATCAGCACAAGGGTGCTGTGACCAGTCAAGGCTCAATCCCTTTGCGGTTCCCAGCCCAGCAACTGACCACCCTCCAACTCCCCTTCCTATCCAGCCAAGGAGATGCGGGTTGGCCAGAGCCTTTGGGCTGGATCCAGGCTCAGTCGGCATTGCCCACCGATCCCCCTTTGCCCACTGCAGCCCTCTTTTTTGTCTTTGGGGTCCCCTGGACGCCCCGGAGCAGCATTTCCTGGAGCCCGGCGAGTTGCTTTGGGACGAGAGAGCCCGGAAAGTTCCCATTCCTACCCCAGGGGAACGTAGTCCGGATCGAAGCCCTTGTCCTTCTCACTTGAAGCTTCTGTCTAAAGGGGGGGGCTTTCTTTACCCTCACCCCGCCCGCTTCCAACCTCCCGGCATTTCGTAAGCTGGATTCGGCGGCGGGCGCGCTTGGCACTTCCACGTCCGCCGGCTCCGCCAGCTCCGGAGCTGCGCTGCGCTGTTCTGCGCTGCCCGGCTGGGCTGGGCTGCTGCGCTCCCGCCTCCCGCCTGCCAGCCAGGAGCCGAGGCGGCGGCGGCGGCGGCGAGTCGCGAGTGGGGGCCAGGAGCGGAACCAATCGAGAGCGCACGGGGAGCTCAAGGGCTGCGTCGCTGGCTGGCTGGCTGGCGGGCTGGCCGGCCCCCTCCGCTCTGCACCTTCCCTCCGGCTGGGCAGGCGCCGCCGGGCTGCCCGAGGGGCAAGTTGGGGACCAAGTCAGGAGCCCGATGGCAGAAGCCGCCGCCGCGCTCGCCCGCTCCGCCTTGGCTTCTCCCCGGCGCGCGGGAGAGGAGCGGAGCTGCCTGCCCAGGGCGCCCGAGGCGCGCGCGCTGGAGCGCGGAGAGCTGGCCCGGGAGTCGCTGGCAGCTTAGGTGAGTCTGCCGGAGCGCGTCAGGGGAGGGCAGCCGCGCGGATCGGGCCCCCTGGATGCCGACGGAGGGTCTGGCCTCGGGCGGGGGAGAGGCTGGTCACCTGGGGATGGATTCTTCCCAGGGCGCACCTGCACCTCCGCCCGAGAGGTCTTTCGAAGCGAGCCGCAGCCAGTGCTCTGCAAATGCACTCGGGGTGTGTGCGTGTCTCTGCTCTTTGTGTTCGCCCGAGTAGGCCGGTAAACCTGGCTGTGGCGCTGGGCCCCCCTGAGGCACACCGATGGAACCCCGAAGGGGACTTGGCGCCACAGAGGGAGGCAGGCAGGCAGGCATGCAGGCAGGCAGGGAGGGAAACGGTGAGCCCGAACAACTCTGCACTCTGCCAAACCTTGGGCGTGTTTGCAGCCAAGCTCAAGGGAATTCAATGGGACTTACTTCCAAGGAAACATGGAGGAGACAGGTGCGCCTGTCTCCAGTCTGGAGCCCCACGGAGCAGTCCCCTTCTCTTTGTCATGTGGCCCTGGCTCTGGGCACTTGCGGAGGAGGTTGCTGTGGCCTCCAGAGGAGGAGAGCATCCAACCCGTGCAGCGAGGAGAGGCTGCTTCACAATTCTCTTTTTTGAAAAAGGTCTACACCTGAGATTGATTTTAAGCTTTAAAAGCACGTGTGAATAAGACATCACATGCTTGGCAACACGTGTACCAGGACTGGTTGCAGCCAGGTGTAGGTATGCCAGTGTCCAAACCCATGTCTGTTATGATGTAACACATGCAAAGGCCATCTGTGAGGTTCCTGCTAAGGCCATTTAGGGTAAAATGAAGCAATGGATCCACTGAGTCTGTCTATAGCCTCACTCCCAAATCAGCTTTTCAAAAACAACCTCTTTCGGTTGCTTCCAGGCTCCTTTCTTTCCTGCCAGGATAAGGGAATGTTTCCCTGCATCCAACCCCTTTGCCCAAGATCTATGAATTCAATACCTGCCACATCCCAGGGAGGGCAAGAGGAAAAGTTACTCTTTTCAGCGGGGTCCATTCCCCTCTTTCCTTTGCTGTTTTTATGCAGTCAGAAAAAGTGATGAACCCCCCCCCCCAAGGAAAATGGATTTGACCTCAGCCAACTGAGCTTGGCTAGGACCAAAGGGGCCAGGTTGCCACTAGTCAGTCACCTTGCAGAACAGTTTGGGATGCCGAGCAAACTTGCCAAGGTGACAGCTGTCTTGTCTGGTCTTCATGACTGGGGCTGGAAAGAGAGATCCGGGGTTTTAAATCTGGGACTTAAATCGAAGTGATAACGTTGGTTTGGCTGTACACTCCATTTCTTTTTTAGAACATACCGTCCGTTTGATCACCAGTGCCCACGCAGGTGTGTTTTGATTGTTAATATTAAAAACCAGCATAAACACCCCCCCCCCATTAAGGAAGGAAAAGGAGAGCAGAAACACTATGCAGTTGTGGCTTCTCTTGGGCCCTGTTTGTGATGTCACAGCTCCATGTTGTCTCTCTCTCACACACAGACACACACGCGCTCCTGCACACACAAAAACAGTATTTAGAAACAGAATAGTTAGACATGATGTTACTGCGAGATTTCTGTGCCGCAAAGGCATCAGATACAATTCTTCTCTTCTTTGGTGGGTGGGTGTTCAGTCACTTGCTAGTTCCCCTGATATTTTGAGAAATGCCATAATCCCATCCTGGGGAACCTGAAGGATCTTCACATCAGGTCTATTCCATTATCCTTGGGATTTAACTGCTGCGGTGACAGTTTCCAGACATTCTGACTGCCCGATGCTATAACCATGCTGTCGTTGCAAGATACTGGAGACATTTGCTCCGAAATAATGTGCCTTGTAAGCAGGGCTTTTTTTCTGGGAAAAGAGGTGGTGGAACTCAGGACCGCACAATGACGTCACTTTGGGTCAGCTGGAACAAGGGGGGAGTTTTTCAAAGTTTAAACCGCCCTCAGCAAAAATAGTCACATGGCCGGTGGCCCCACTCCCTGATCTCTAGAGAGAGGGGAGTTTAGATTGCCCTCTGTGCCGCATGGCATGGAGGACAATCTAAACTCCCCTCTGTCTGGAGATCAGGGGGCGGGGCCACCGACCATGTGACTATTTTCAAGCGGAGCCGGAATTCCGTTCCACCGCATTCCAGCTGAAAAAAAGCCCTGCTTGTAAGTTTGGTCAGCCTTGGGACACCCGATAGCATGCTCCAAAATGAATACCAAAGGACCATATGAGTGACCTGAATTTTTTTTTTTTGCCTCAGTACATTTCTACTGCATTTATCATGCTAGTTTTGTCCGAGAAGCGTTCCTGTGAGGCATATCAGAGATGGAACAAAACATTGTGGTCGGGTACAACTTAAACAACTCTTGCTTAATTCAGTGTCTGGGGAGGAGGGATGCAGTGAGAGACTGGGGTGAAACAATGGTGGGCACTGGGCATCTGTTTGTCAAGATGATGGTGCTAGGATGTCAGCTTCAGCTTGCCAGTGATGACAGGGGCTTGCTGTGCTACCTTGGGCAAATTATTTCCACTTCTGGCTCTTGCCTGTTTTCCTTTCTCACAAAAAAGCATGCAGAGCTGCTCTGATTGTTGTCCTATGGGGAGCTTCATAGAGAACACAAAGCATTATTGCAGAAATCAAGGTATCATTAAAATGTAGCCCTGTTGCTATTGATTTCTTAGGAATTCTCCCCTTCAAATCACCTCAAACCCTGAGCCATGTTCCTGTATATGAGCCTCTAGGAGATTTGCGAGGGTAGCGGGACGTCTGTTCATGGGGTTGTACTCAGAATATTCTCATCCAGTTTCTCAATGCTGAAGTAAGACCCTTGTCATTTTCTTTCCGTTTCATCTCACACATTGAACAGGTCTATAAATGGGAAACAGTACGCAAGTCTCTTGACGCAAACAAGACCTTCACAGTCCTGTCTCTTTGCTTACCTGGCTCGCATACCTGGTCATTATTGTCTTGGCTTGTTGTTCTGAATGTCTTTTTGTAAGAAGATCAATAAGTTATCAGTAAAAAACAGACTGTGCAGTTTAAGAAACTGTTGTACATACTCTGCATCCCATAAGGAATGGGCTTGGCATTGGCTTGTTTTGTTCTGGGAAAAGAAAGATGTTCTTATGTAGCCGTAGCCGAGAATTGCTATTGATCTAGTGGGCAAACTCTAAGATTAAGACAAAAAAAATTCTGATAGTTTTATTCCTAGAATCCTGGGAGAATTTTGACATTTCTCCAAATGCCCAGAAAAATCTGAAAATTTGCTTGCTAGGTTAAGTAATGCATCTGTCAGACCTCTGGTGAGCTTATAAAGCTGAACATGGCAGGGGTGAGCCCTGCTCCAGATTGATGATGGTGGGTGCTTTCTCATCACTGTATGCAGCTTCTGTATGCAGCTTCAGAGGCACCCTGTGCATCTTTGACCTTGTGAGCAGGGCTGATGGAGGTAGCTTTGCTGGGCAATAGCTGAGGCCCAAGAGTGAAAGAGGGAGGGCTGAATACTGACCTGCTGCGGGCACAGCAGGAGCTACCCCTTGCCCTCTTGTGTGAAGTGAAAGGGCTGGGCCCCTCTGGGTGTACTCCTAACTAGAGATGGGCACGAACTGGAAAAAACGAACCATGTGGTTCGTGGTTCGTCAAATTTCATGAACCACGAACTTTCACGAACCTGCCCCTGGTTTGCGAACTGGTTCGTTTGATTCGTGAAAACGTCACATCCAGGTCAGAAAATCATCACTCCTGGGTCAGCAGAAGGTCACTTCTGGGTCAGCAGAAGGTCTGCAGGAAGTCCATCTCCTGTTGCTTAGGAAACTGTTTGATTGGCACCAGGCTGTCTGCAGTGATGAACCAAAAAATGAACCAAACGAACCAGCCTAAAAGTTCGTGGTGGTTCATCAGAAATGGGATCTGATGAACTGTGGTTCGTGAACCATGAACTGGCCTGGTTCATGCTTAATTTTGGTTCATATTTCGGTTCGTGCCCATCTCTACTCCTAACCCATCAGGGCAAACAAGGAACATTTCAGAAGAGGAGTAGAAGGGGCCATTGCTCACCTGCCAGCGTCCCCTTTCTGTGTGCTGCAGCTTGCTCCTAGCATCCACAGCAGTTGCTGGCTTAGGTGAGTGAGTGGCCAAGGCACCACCAAGCAGCCACAGCTGTTGCTACCTGCCTTCTGCCTCTGTCTGCATGAGGAGAGAGAAAATGGGCTGGAAGAGGATGAGAAGGTGCTTCTAAGGGGGGCACCAGAGGCTTCTCAAAACTTGGAGGGAACTGACCTGGGGGACGGGTTCTTGTGCCTGCAGTCACGCTGGATTATCAGAGTACATAACAAATATGAGCTCCAGGCCCCAACCCTGTCCAACTCCAAACTAGAAAAGGGGATAGGAGATGGGGGTCATCCTTGCACTTAATTTAGAAACCCCTCTAAGTATCAGATTAGAAAGAAAGAAGACCCTGCCCTTCCAGGTCAGGGATGGTGGTGAATTGACATCTTAAGAACATAAGAACATAAGCAAAGCCATGTTGGATCAGGCCAGTGGCCCATCCAGTCCAACATTCTGTCACACACAGTGGCTAGAAATCCAGTGCCATCTAAAGGACTGTCAGTGAGGCCAGGACACCAGAAGCCCTCCCACTGCCTTCCTTCCAGCACCAAGACAACAGAGCACCACCTCCCCACAAAGAGAATACCATCTATCTCCTGTGGCTAGTAGCCACTGATGGACCTCTGCTCCATATATTTGTCCAGTCCCCTCTTGAAGCTGGCAATGCTTGTAGCTGCCACCACCTCCTGTGGCAACGAATTCCATGTGTTTATCACCCTTTGTGTAAAGTAGTATTTTCTTCTATCTGTTCTAACCCGACTGCTCAATAATTTCATAGAGTGCCCACGAGTTCTTGTATTGTGAGAAAGGGAGAAAAACACATCTTTCTCGACCTTCTCTAACCCGTGCATTATCTTGTAAACCTCTATCATGTCTCCCCTCAGTCGTCTTTTCTCCAGGCTAAAGAGCCCCAAGCGCCTCAATCTTTCCTCATAGGGAAAGTGTTCCAACCCTTTAATCATTTTAGTTGCCCTTCTCTGTACTTTTTCCAGTGCTATGATATCTTTTTTAAAGTGTGGCGACCAGAACTGTACACAGTACACCAAATGAGGCCTCACCATCGATTTATACAGAGGCATTATGATACCGGCTGATTTGTTTTCAATCCCTTTCCTAATAACCCCTAGCATAGCATTAGCTTTTTTTATGGCAGTCGCACACTGTGCTGACGTTTTTAGTGAGTTATCTATCATGACTCCAAGATCTCTCTCTTGGTCAGTCTCCGCCAGTTCAGACCCCATCAACTTGTATTTATATTTTGGATTTTTGGTTCCAATGTGCATTACTTTGCACTTGGCTACATTGAACCTCATTTGCCACATGGATGCCCACTCTTCTAGCCTCGACAGATCCCTTTGGAGTGCCTCACAATCCTCTCTGGCTTTCACCACCCTGAACAATTTCGTGTCATCTGCAAATTTAGCCACTTCACTGCTTAATCCCAATTCCAAATCATTAATAAACAAGTTAAAAAGCATTGGACCCAATACCGACCCCTGTGGCACCCCACTGCTCACCACCCTCCACTGTGAGAAGTGCCCGTTTATGCTCACTCTCTGTTTCCTATTAATTAGCCAGTTTTCGATCCACAAGAGGACTTGGCCCTTTATCCCATAGCTACTGAGCTTACTTAGGAGCCTCTTGGCTGATTTCTAAAGCCAGCTGTAATTTGTTGACCCCTCTTCTTCTCCATTCCTACATCTCTAGGCTTTATGTCATAGCCCCAAACCATGAATATGCTTTAATTAGATACTGTGCATTTAAAGTGTCACTGTATCTTCAGCTCTTTCTTCCTTGCTGGTTCTAAATTAAATTTCTAAGCTGAATTCTACTCTGAGGTGCACTTGGTAGAGAGCAGAGAGAATCATAACGGCCTTTGGTTCATTTTATAGGGTAGATTGATTTCTTTGTCAGGCAGTTACACAATTATCATCGCTTCCTCTAAATATCCTTGTACCAAATTCTTTTTCTTGCAGGGAGGGAGGTTTTTAATTTTAAAAAAAGTTTATCAACATAAACTGGAGTAGGGATTAAACAACACAAATCTTGCATATGCTGTCATCAGTTAGTTTTAGATTTTACATTGCCTACTATCAAACTAATTGAATTAAGTTTTTAAGAAAGCATATACAGTATTATTGTATCCCATGTATTTAGAAACATGCCAGCACTGAAAGGGGTCTAGCATTGAGATTTTCTGGAGAAACAAAATGAAAGCGAGAAAAGCTTCCAGTCTGTACCAACCGCTTGCTGTCTTGGTTCAGTTTGCTTATGCTGTCTTTGGAAAATGTCTCTTTGTAATGAAGTTTCCAGTACTGATGAATGAGGCTTACATATGGTGACAAAAGGTACCAAGATGGGTAGCCGTGTTAGTCTGTCTCACAAAAGCTCATACCCTGCCACTAATTTTGTTAGTCTTATAGGTGCTACTGGACTCTCGCTTTTTTCCACTGCAAAAGATACCAAAATTTTGAATTTGTTCCAGGAAAGATTATTCTAATACTGAGCATATTAAGTCCATTTTAGTTGAAAAGTAACATTTCTGTCTGCCACTGTTTTATCTCCAAGTCCGTGAGCCAATATGACGCTGTGGTCAGTGTCGGACCAGCATCTTGGGAATCTCCATCCGGCTCCCTGTCCTGTCATGAAACTGGCTGGATTGTCTTGGCCCATTGCAGCCTTAAAGGGATATTGTAAAGATATTGTGAATGCTTCGCCCTTACAAGTCTTCGCTCTGTGTGTTTGTGAGGCAAGGTTGGGGGCAACCAGAGACAGAGCTTTTTCGGGAGTGGCGTCTTGCCTAGAAAATGTCCTTCCTACTTGAGGCCCCCCTGGTGCCTTTCTTTTACTACACGACTTTCTTTTAGGCGCCAGACCAAAACATTTCTGATTACTCCGACTTTTAACTAAGGGAATAATCTTTTAAACATCATTTTATAACAGGGATGCCAGATCTCCTGGGGCTCAAAATGGGGAACTGGGGGGGGGGGAGCAATGGGAGTAGGGTTGCCAGCCTCCAGGTGGTGGCTGGAGATCTCCTGGAATTACAATTGATCTCCAGGTGACAGAGATCAGTTCCCCTGGAGAAAATGGCTGCTTTGGGAGGTGGACTTTATGACATTATATCTTGCTGAAGTCCCTCTCCTCCCCAAACGCCACTTTCTTCAGGCCCGACCCCCCAAATCTCCAGGAATTTCCCAATTTGGAGCTGGCAACCCCAAACAGGAGCAATCTAGAACTGTGGGCCAGCCGGTCTTTACCAAACGATGTCACTCCCAGCATGACACAGGGGAGTGCTTCAGAGTGTGCTGCAGGGTTTCCAGACCCGTTCCCATGACCCCCCACCCAGCCAAGTGAGAGGTGGGGGGGGGGGGAGACTGGGAGTGGGGAACCGCCCATCCCCACCAGGGAATGGGAACCTTATTTTAATAACATAATAATAATAACATTCGATTTATATACCGCCCTTCAGGACAACTTAATGCCCACTCAGAGCGGTTTACAAAGTGTTATTATTACCCCACAACAATAATCACCCTGTGAGGTGGGTGGGGCTGAGAGAGCTCCAGAGACCCGTGACTCGCCCAAGGTCACCCAGCTGGCTTCAAGTGGAGGAGTGGGGAATCAAACCCGGCTCTCCAGATTAGAGTCCCGTGCTCTTAACCGCTACACCAAACTGGCTCTTTTATAATCTGTTTTTAGCCTGTTAAATGTTTAAGACCAATTTTAAGCTGCTTAATGTTTTATGTTGTTTTATTCTCTGCTTTGTGTTTTGCGTGGTGGGTTTTAATAACTTTTATAATATTTTATGTTTTTATTATGCTTTTATCTTGTAAGCTCCCTTTGGCAGGTTCCCTGGAGAGGTGGCAGAGAAATACCACCCCCCTAAAACACTTGGTGACACTGGGGGGGGGGGACCAAACTCTAAAGACCAAAGTCACACAAACAACATCTGAACATGGCATCCCCAGAATACATACCTTGGGTCAAAGTAGGGGCAGTGATTTACAAAGGTATACGTGGACCTGAAAAGTATGAATTCCCCTACGGGCAACAGGGACAGTTGTAGAGTCATAGAGTCGTAAAGCTGAGAGGGGCCATCTGATTCAATGTAGGAAATCCAAGAGCATTTCCAATAAATGGCTGTCCATTTTCTACCTGAAGGTCTCCAGGAAGGAAGAAAAAAATTCTTGTCACTTTAATAATAAAGAGTCCAGTAGCACTTTTAAGACTAACCAACTTTTTTGTAGCATAAGCTTTTGAGAACCACAGCTGTCTTTGTCAGACGCATCGGATGATGCATCTGATGAAGAGAGCTGTGGTTCTCGAAAGCTGACAATGCATCTGACAAAGAGAGCTGTGGTTCTTGAAAGCTGATGATGCATCTGACAAAGAGAGCAGTGGTTCTCGAAAGCTGATGATGCATCTGACAAAGAGAGCTGTAGTTCTTGAAAGCTGATGATGCACCTGACAAAGAGCTGTGGTTCTCGAAAGCTGACAATGCATCTGATAAAGAGAGCTGCAGTTCTTGAAAGCTGATGATGCATCTGATAAAGAGAGCTGTGGTTCTTGAAAGCTGACGATACGTCTAATGAAGAGAGCTGTTGTTCTCCAAAGCTGACAATGCATCTGACAAAGAGAGCTGCGGTTCTTGAAAGCTGACAATGCATCTGATGAACAGAGCTGTGGTTCTCAAAAGCTTATGCTACAAAAAAGTTGGTTAGTCTTAAAGGACTAACTGGACTCATTATTATTTTGTGACTACAGACTAACAAGGCTAACTTCTCTGATTCTTGTTCCTTTAACAGATGCTTACTATGTGGAAATGGTTGGCTGAAGCTTATCATGGTGTGGAGGTAAAGAACAGCACCTGATAAGTAACATCCCATTAAATATCTGTTAAAGGGACAGAATATTTTTTCTCCAGACCTGTTGGTATCTCTAAGGGAGAGACAGAGCCGACCCCACCAGTAATTGGGTCCATGGTCAAAGCACTCTCACCATTAGGAAGTTTATCCTAATTGTCAACTCAAACCTGTCCTCCTACAACTGAAGTCCATTAGAGCTAGGCTTCTCCTAGAGCAACAGAGAAGCTTTGCCCACTTCTGTGTGGCAGCCCTTCAGGTATTTCAAGGGAGACCATCATGTCTCCGTTCTCTTATCCAGGGAAGGGTATACAGTTCTCTCAGCTTTTCCCCAACCATCTTTGTTGCTCTCTTCTGGACCCTGTATGTACATAATCTTCTAGAATGCTTTATTACACCTGAAAATAAATGAAGATGGCAATTAATTGAGCAAGAGTTCTCCACGTTTTTCCCAGAGTAGACTAAATTTGATCTTGTTGCAAGAAGAATATTTTTAATTATGTGATACTCTTTTTATTGTGCCTTAAAACAGGAGTAAGCAGACCTTTAGTTCTTGCATAATCTACTTTTCAAAACTAGAATCTTCCGTGGTCTTCTGTTGTGGTTTTCTTTACAAAACAAGTGGGCATACGCAGACTCCCTGAGTAATTAACCCATCTGTATAAAAGTGAGCCTGAGTACGTGCCCTGTTTTTCAGAACATAAAAAAGAATCTTGCTGGATTAGCTTAAGGTTTATAGTTTCTAGCATTCTTTCCATGTATCCCAATTCACAAGTATTTGGCCAATGGCCCATACAGACTGCCTGACCTGGATAGCCTAGGCAAGCCTGATCTTATCAGGTCTCAGAAACTAACAGGAATTTCAATGGGCTTAGACTGGGGTAACTCCTCTTAGGATTGCACTGTAAGGAAGGTTAGCCATGGTTAGTAATTGGATAGTACATGTCCAAAGAAAACCAGAGTTGTTATGCAGAGGCAGGCAATGGCAAACCACTTTGTTAGTCTTTTGCCTTAAAAACCTCAGCAGAGGTTGCCATAGGCTGGCTATGACTTGACAGCACTTTCTACCACCTTACAGTCAGCTGTCTACCTTCTGCCCTTCCCTGCCATAAGATAAGAGCAGTTCAAACTATTCATTTACAGCTTTTAAATTGAATCTGTGTTTA
Organism: Eublepharis macularius; assembly: GCF_028583425.1. Classification (NCBI taxonomy): domain Eukaryota; kingdom Metazoa; phylum Chordata; class Lepidosauria; order Squamata; family Eublepharidae; genus Eublepharis; species Eublepharis macularius. The sequence goes on from NC_072802.1 coordinate 11,276,439, forward strand.
TCAAAGAGATTTTGCTTAAAACCCAGTAGGGAGATATGGCCAAGAATTTGGGACACAGCCTAAAATATTCCGAGCACCACAGCATCCTCTTGCAAAGACACCACTTCAGAATTCATTGTAATGTGCTAGCAGGAGAGGGTGTTGAATGACTCAGATGAATGTAGCTCAGAGTAAACAAACATGTAAATCATTTTTGGCTAGGGAGAGGGAGAAAGAGGGAGAGACAAAAAGATGCAACATTCAGGCAAGGCGTTTGTGATGCTAGGATCAACGAACTATCGCACCATCATATTCAGCGAAGCTGAGCTGCCCAAAATAAAATCATAGTCAGATTATCCCAGCCATCTTCACTGTTTACACTATTCTTCTAGTCTAATATTTGGGAGTCACAAATGCCAGCTGGTGTTGTGTGACATCATCTGAAGGGAGATGGTATGCAGGGGAATCCCAGAAGCACCATATTCCCAGCCATCCAGGACTCACCCTGATCCTGGAGTGAGGAGCAGTAAAGAGGGTGAAACTCTGGCATATTGTTTTGGAAGCTGACAGGCTCTGATTTTGGAAGTCCTAATGTAAAAAAGCCAAGAAGAGCCTTGCTGGATCAGATGAGTGTTCCATCTAGTCCAGCATCCTGTTTCAAGGAGTGGCTAACCAATTATGATGGAGGACCAGCAACAGGGCACAGATTTTAAGGCCTTCCCCTGATATTGTCTCCTATCACTTGTATTTAGGAGCTATTGGGGTCTGAACTAGAGTTGCCAGGTCCACTGGAGCTCAAAGAGGGGGACTGGAGGGTCATGGGGGAGCACAACGTGAGCATCTACCTCATGCTCGTATAATGCCCATGCACTCTGGAACACTTCTGCATTGTGCTATGAATGACATCATTCCCGGTGCAAAGTAGAAGTGATGGGTCATGCCAGGGGCTGATTTGGTAAAAAATTGGCCCCCAGTCTAGCATTTAGGGCTGATTTTTATCAAAGCAGACCCTGGCTTGACCCATTGCTTCTATGTCATTCTGTCTAAAGGGGGGGGGCTTTCTTTATCCCCTCCCCACCCGCTTCCAACCTCCTGGCATTTCACAGGCTGGATTTGTCATTCTTATGTCCGTCATGATATGTCCCAGAGTGACATGTAAGCATTTTGGAGCGCATAGGAGCATGCTTTGAGGGGTTCTTGGCCCATTCCTGTGCCTTTCCTCCCACCAGCCAGATGAGAGAGGGGGCAGAGGTTGGGAGCAGGGAAACCTCCCACATACACCGGGGGGTGGGGTCTGGTAACCCTAGTCTGAACACAGAGGGTTCTCTTTTGCTATCATGACTACTGAGACATTGACAGCTACTAGTTGTCAGACAGGCCAGCCAGCCTGCCTGCCATACATGTGAATGTATATTTACTGGGGGGGGGGGATGAGTAGTAGTGTAGTGCTTTCTTACTTCACTGTACCTTAGCTATGCTTTGCTTGGGTTGAATGGTTATCAGTGCAGCTGGAACGGAACTTTTTGGAACCGACCTTGGGAAACTCAGCTCTGCATCTCTTTCAGGACTTTCACTGACTTCAACTGACTCTTGTTTGAACTGGGGGGAGGGGACTGGAGGCATAATCTCTCGGGGAAGACTGTGCATTGGCATTCCAGGCAATTACTCTGTACACGTGCACTGCTAGGGAGCAATATCTAATAAAGACCTTAAACTCATACAACTGTGTTTGATGAAGCATAGAGTCTGAGAGAATACCCTATCCAGGTCTGACATTAGTCCATTAATCAGTCTAATTCCTTTTTAAAGCTATCTATGGTTGCTATCACTATATCCATTGGCCCTGAATTATAAGCATCTTATTTCCAAGATCTTGCTTACAAAGTGGAACTGATGTATTAGGAATTCTTCATGTTATATTTTTCATTTCCCAATTGGATACATATTGCTGTGTATGCACAATTAGATTTTAGTTTCATCGATTCATTTTTATTTCCTCCTCTACCACATATGCACATTGATAAAATACTATGAAAATTATCACAATAAGATTTACATACAGATTCGGTTTCGTTTTCTCAGCCATGCCGGATGCTCCTCTCGGCTGGTCTGGGAGGAAACGACCGGGCACCCTGACCGGGCGGCTGACCCGCAAGGATTAGCCCCCAGGACTCCCAGGGAGGGAGCCAGGGTCCGGGACGCGGCGGGAAGAACTCCCCGAAATCAATGCGGGGGGGGAATTGCCCGTTTGTCCCTATGGAGGCCGGCAGATGTGCGCGGCGCCTCGAGTGCCGCCGGGCAACGAGAAACGGCAAGTAAAAGAAACAGGCGGAAGCCTGTAAACAAGCGAATCCCTTCTGTTCTACAAGCGTTTGTGAAGGAGAGGTTGATCTGAAGAAGACTCGCTCTTCCCCTTCGTTGAGTTCCAGAATTTTGTTGGCGCCCCCCCCCCCCCAAATGGCAGCAAAGAGGCAAAGTCCCGCTCTCGGTAAGTCAATCTCGGCTACCTTGCAGAAGGGGGAGTCGCTCGAAGAGTTGGTACGCAGGGCGGTGGTGGAAGCTATAAAACCCTTTGTTGACAAGCTGAACGAAACTGATCAAAGGGTGGGCTTAATTGAAAGCGAGGTGAAAACCATTAAGGCAGCAGCGGGGGGGGGCAGAAAAGTCTGCTCTGGAAAGTGCGTCACTTGTGAAGGCTACAAAAAAGGACCTGAAGTTGGTGGAGAACCAGCTGATCGGGCTACAGGTGGAACGAACGCAGACAATTTTGCGTCTCCAAAACGTGAAAGAGGAGGAAAATGAGGATCTGTGGGATTTGGTCTCGGAATTACTGGCGACACCCGCGAGGACGACTAAAGAAGAGGTTAAAAGCGCCATTTTGGAGGTCCGTCGGGCTTCTTCAAAATATGCAACAAAGCGACAGTTGCCTCGTGAGATCATTATTGACTTTTCATCTAAAAAGATTCGGGACACCATCCTATATAACTCATACAATGCGGATTTGGACTTTATGGGTTTGAAAGTCAAGATTTTGAAAGACGTTCCATTTCTAGTCCGGAAACGGCGTTTTAAATATAAAAAGTTTGTAGCACTTCTGAGGGACCATGGAATAAAGTACAAATGGTTATTCCCGGAAGGAATATGGTTCAGATATAAAGATCAGGCCTATAAGATATTATCAGAAGATCAACTAAAGGATTTTGAGAATAAAAACCCAGAACTCTGCTGCACCAAGAACGAAGAAAAGGAGGAGCCGGAGGGGGGGGGGAGGAGGAGAGCATCGCAACAGCAGTTGCACAGAGAGAATTGCGTCCGGGACCTAGAAGGGGGAGGAAAGTTTAACCAGAATTTGAAATGTTTATTCTCTGTATGATTAACCACTCCATCATTATTTTATGGAGCTATTTTTGTATTGACAGTATGAAGGGAAACATTGAAGTGTAGTGTTTAGTGTTTGTAGTTCATTCCCCCCCTTTTCTTTTTCCACCCCCCCTTTGTCCCTTCCCTCTCCCCTTTCCTTGTGATAGTTTTGTGTAGTGTTTTGTAGCTATGAAAAATAAAAAATTTATTAAAAAAAAAAAAAGATTTACATACAGTAGCTTCTTTTTGTGCAAGGTTTTGTCAATGCACAGGAGTGCATGAATTAAAAAATACACATACAATCTTGATACAATTACTAATACATTGTCAATAATTTTTGTGCTGTTTTATCAAAGCACACACACTTTTAGTCATGGAAAAGGTGGAAATGGAGCAAAAAAAAGCTGAAAGATGCAGGAAATTGTCATTCTCCAATTCTAGAATTAATTTTAGATCAAGAGGAGTTATCCATGTTAGTCTGTAGTTGCAAAATAGTAACGAGTCCAGTAGCACCTTTAAGACTTTATTGTAGCATAAGCTTTTGAGAGCCACAGCTCTCTTCATCAGATGCATCTGATGATACCCTACCAGCACCATCTTGGGATGTCTTCTGGAATCAATCCAAGAAATTTTTTTTAACTGCAGCTGGCTTTAACTTGCTGGTGTAACATTTATGTCTTTCCCTCCGTTTCAGTTATATTATGATCTTAAGTGGATGCTGTTTCATTTTCGGTTACTGCTGTTTTAGTGCTGCTGGAAAGAACCTACTTCTCAAAGTTTGCTACTTTTGGGGACTGACTTGCAAAGTAACACCATACCTCTTTCCTCCTCCACAACAACATAAAACAAAACTTCACACCTGTTAACACTGATACAGTTTATATATCTCTTTTTTGTGTGTTTAGCATTTGCAAATGCATTGCATTACTGAGCAACAGGCTGTATTTCATGGCCATTTTGCCCAGCATGAAGAGGCATACCGAAATCTGTTACTGAGTGTCCTTTCCCAGCTCACCCTGTTGCCTCCTCTTTCCTGACCTTGCAACCTCCCCCGACCCCCCCTCACAGTGAATTGTGAGTGTGACCCACTTTTGCTCCTGATCTGTCTGCTTCAGTGTTAGACTGCTGCGGTTCAGAACTAGGTGAGTAGGAAGCTATTTGTTTGGATCTAGAATTCAGCAATCACCTGGTGTTACAGGGATCCTCCAATTATTTATTCTCCCTGTGTTTCCTCAAAGGCCCCCAACTGGAGGCTTAATTTTTCACAGCACCACCAGAGGCAGATAAAATCCGCAGCTGGCTAGTCTCACTTTACAGGCATAAAGAGCCAGAAATTAGCATTTCATAAAAATAATCTTTCCTGTTGTGTCTGATGCACCTAATAGCCATTTCTGGGATCTAGAGAACTACTTTGTATCAGCACATCCAGGGGCATTTTAGCTGTTTTCTCTGAATTACCAAGAGCCCTCTCTGCTGAGGTGTACCCCATGCTATTTTTAAAGTCCCCATAGTTTATGGGGAGAAAATTACTGTGCAGTATGGAGATTTATTGTTCAAGAAACTAAAGCAAAAGACCCTTTGGGTATATTCTGGTTAAGTATCTCTGTGGATCATGGCCCTTGTTTGCAGGTACAAGTCAAACAGCTTTTTGAAAGCGAATGCGCAGCGTCTTTTCCCACCTAGCCTTGAAAATGGAGATGGAGGAATATCCCAAGTTTTTGTTTCCTCAGGGCCAAGCTACAAGTGACTAATGAAACTTGAACAGCAAGTGAACAGACTCACGTGTATTCCTCCCTGTTCTCTTGCGCTCCACTTGCACTCCAAGTGAACAGGGAGGAATACATGTGAGTCTGTTCACTTGCCGTTCAAGTTTCATTCGTCACTTGTAGCCTGGCTCTCAGTTCCCTCCTCCATTTAATGTTTTCTTGCTAACTTTTGCAGATGTTGATATCTATCCAGAACCCTGCCTCCACTCAGTTCAGCCAGGCACCTTCATCCCCTCACCAGTCATGGAGGCAGCAGGAGAATAACCAGCCTCTCTGGAGTCCATGCCTCACAAACAGAACTCTGTCCCTTGAACTGAAACGAGATATCCTCCAAGACAAGAACACCAACCTCTCTGCAGGACTATTTCTGTTCCCGTGCAGCTTCAGTGTTGCAGCAACACCCCATGTTACCTGCTTTGGGGCAGCTTGGCCTTGGGTTGGCTTCTAGTTTCCCTGCTATTTCGGTCCTGCTCCTAATGCTGCTTGATGACTGCATCCTTTTTATTGTCCCCTGCAGTCTGCCAGGCCGTGCCAACCATCCATGCCCTGAGTGTAAATTCTCCAGTCTTAACATTTGCTAGCAGCTTCTCTAGAGTTTTCAGCCACAAGCAGGTGAGGATCTGATGATATTTGTAAGGTCAGCTAGAATGAATGGGGTTAGTGGTGAGCCTGGAAGGGCTTGATACAAACTGGTTTAGTCCTCCCACATTATATAATGAATTGATGTCAAAAGTTGGTTAAAGTTTCTGACAGCTCCCCCATCCCTTCTCCTGGTGACCCATAATCTAACTCCTCTGATGTATCTTCAAAGGGGAATGGAAAGAAGAATACACATTCTATGATTGAACAGAATTTATTTCCTCCCAAGGGATGTGTGGATAGTGGCTCCCCTCCCCGCACTGTTGATACTAATTTAGAAACTACAATTAATTATCTGTTTAAAGGATACAAACCAAACACATGTTTTCACAATATGGAATTAAATCAAACCAAGAAACAAAAAAGGAACGAACCATTCACTACCTAACAGCTGAGTCAACATTGTAAAGACACTCAACCTTGCTTCACCTAGGGCTGCCAGTCTCCTGATGGGGTGGGGAATCCCCCACTCCATTGCCCCCCCACCACCACTCACCTGACCAGCAGGGGGGAAAGTTTCGGAAAACAACAAGGCAAAAACCTCCTGGACCAGCATGCAATGAGCACTCTGCTGTCAAGCGCGATGACATCACTTCTGAAAGTGAAGTTATTGCACCCAACAGCAGGCATGCTGTCGTGCTTCACAGGGGTCCTGTGAAGTGCAGCAGCATGGCCACCACCAGGCATGATGATGTCACTTCTGGAAGCACCCTCTGGGAGCACGTGCACACTGAAAAGACCTCCATGGTGAGTTCCAGGTGCCCCCACTTCTGCTGGGAGGGTAAGGACTGGAGATTGGCAACTCTAACTACACTTGAGTTCCAAAGATATAAATTAGACACAGGACTTTTACCAGAAAATAGGTCCCATTTTCCAGTTAGGCAAAGCTGAGATCTTAGATCTCCCAGCAACTTTTACAAGACCTTTTCATGGGTTTTACATGGGAAAGGGGAAAGGAGTTCTGTCATTTTATCCTTGCACAAATTTGCCTATTTAAACTGCCCATGAGCATATTCCAGGCATCTTTTTCTGTAAGCAGTAGAGGGTGCAGACATGCAGGGCTCAGATGTAAACTTCTTTTGTAGGGCTTGATATTGTACATGTGCTAATAGAAAGGGTGATAGTAATAGAAAGGGTGGAGAGAGTAATGGCAGAGAGGGAGAAATGGAAGGCCCGGCCAGGTAACCTCAGGAACAGCAAGAAGAGAGTCTGAGGCAGGGATATTTATTTATTTATTTACTTTAAAATACAGCTTGCCTTTCTGTGTGAGACTGAAGGCATATTTCACAGTAGAGATGGGCACGAACCACATTATGAACCTCAAAACCCCACGAAAATGGCGATCGCACGATTGTGACCCGGCGGTTCGTGCTTGTCCACGGCCAATGAACCAGCGGTCGGGAGAGGCCTGATTCGGGACGTTCAGGCGCAGTTCGGGAAGCCAGACACCAGCAATCTATTTCCCTGGCAACGGAGCCAGGGGAATGCCTGAGCTCTGTCTGCCCTCCTTCTGTCGCCCTGGAAACCCGAATGGAAGCCCAGCTTTCCTTGATCAGCAGGCCTTCCTTCCAACCACGGAGCTGCAAAGCAGTTACAAGTTGGGTGAAGACACCCAGGGGAGGGAGGGGGAAGGGGGTGTTCTGTAGCCATGGACACTCCAATCTCATCCCTGCAAACCCTGATAGGCAGCTCTGATGGCCAAACACAGACCTCCTGTGTTGCTGAATAAATAGCTGTGGTCTCCCAGGCTGGGTTTCACTTTCTGCGAGCAGTGGAGTGGGACAGAGCTCTTGCTTGCCACTTGCTAGCCTTTGGGGAGAGAGACTGAGAGTACAATTGAGCTTGGCTTTGGGGATAGGGATCTATCTCCTCTGGTTCCAGGGCTGCTGCCTGGCTCTGGGGCCAAGCTCAGTGGGCACCTTGGCTGAGGGGTCACATTGATTATTGATCAGGGCCTGATCTGTTCAGGTCTGTGGGAGTGGTGGGCTAGGGCTCTAGTCCCTCCTTCCCTCTGGTGCCAGGGTTGCTGCCAGGCCCTGGGGCCAAGCTCAGTGGGTACCTCAGCTGAGGGCTCACATTAGTGCCTGATCTGTTCAGGTCTGTCAGAGTGGTGGGCTAGGGCTCTAGTCCCTCCCTCCCTCTGGTGGCAGGGCTGCTGCCAGGCCCTGGGGCCCACCTCAGTGGGAGGATCACTTTGCCCTGAGGGAGATCCTGGTGAGAGCAGAGTGCTCCGGCAGGCCATGCTGGTGGAGGTTGTCCCCTCGGGGTCTGGGACAGTGCCGCTTACAACCTCGAGGGTGATGGCTCAGGAGGCGGCCGCCGCCGCACTGTTCCTCAGTGGGACCCTCAGGTGAGGACCCGTGGTGGCTGGGGGATCAGACCCCTGGTCCGAATGACACGTCCTCTCCCTCCCACGCCGGGAATACCAGCGTGCTCCTCTTTGGCCTTGTGGTGGCGGGGGGGATCTTCCCACTTACCCCCCATATGACAGGTCCTCTCCCTCCCATCCTTTCCGGCAAGGCAGGAAGGTGGGTGATGCTGCTGATGGAAGCCTCCTTTGGGCACTTGTGCAGCAGCTCAGGAACTGTTTCACATATTGATAAGCCACATGGTGCCCCCAGCCATCCCAAACGCAGAGCCCTCTGAGTAGGGGGGAATGGGTTGCTCGACTGATGTCCTTCCTGCAAAGGCAGGAAGGTGGTCAATGTCAGCTGCTGCTGCTGCTGTCACATTTCCATCTCCCCCTCTCAGGACCCACTCTGACCCGTCCAAACAATGCCTCCTGTCCTGCCCATCCCTTACTTTCCGCAAAGGCAGGACAGCGGATCAGGTCAGCCCCTGCTTCACGAGGGACTATCCTGTTACTGCTCCCTCCTTGGTTACACAGCTTGGTTGCGCTCACGCAGCCAATTGTATTGTGTACGGATACAGTCGGTTGACAATGTGGCGGCACCCCTGTCAACGGGACTTGTGGTTCTTGTAGTTCTTGAAAGCTAATGATAATCTGATGAAGAGAGCTGTGGTTCTCGAAAGCTGATGATGCATCTGACAAAGAGAGCTGCGGTTCTTGAAAGCTGATGATGCATCTGATAAAGAGAGCTGTAGTTCTTGAAAGCTGATGATGCACCTGACAAAGAGAACTGTGGTTCTCGAAAGCTGACAATGCATCTGACAAAGAGAGCTGCAGTTCTTGAAAGCTGATGATGCATCTGATAAAGAGAGCTGTGGTTCTTGAAAGCTGACGATACGTCTAACGAAGAGAGCTGTTGTTCTCCAAAGCTGACGATGCATCTGACAAAGAGAGCTGCGGTTCTTGAAAGCTGACAATGCATCTGATGAACAGAGCTGTGGTTCTCGAAAGCTTATGCTACAAAAAAGTTGGTTAGTCTTAAAGGACTAACTGGACTCATTATTATTTTGTGACTACAGACTAACAAGGCTAACTTCTCTGATTCTTGTTCTTTTAACAGATGCTTACTATGTGGAAATGGTTGGCTGAAGCTTATCATGGTGTGGAGGTAAAGAACAGCACCTGATAAGTAACATCCCATTAAATATCTGTTAAAGGGACAGAATATTTTTTCTCCAGACCTGTTGGTATCTCTAAGGGAGAGACAGAGCCGACCCCACCAGTAATTGGGTCCATTGTCAAAGCACTCTCACCATTAGGAAGTTTATCCTAATTGTTAACTCAAACCTGTCCTCCTACAACTGAAGTCCATTAGAGCTAGGCTTCCCCTAGAGCAACAGAGAAGCTTTGCCCACTTCTGTGTGGCAGCCCTTCAGGTATTTCAAGGGAGACCATCATGTCTCCGTTCTCTTATCCAGGGAAGGGTATACAGTTCTCTCAGCTTTTCCCCAACCATCTTTGTTGCTCTCTTCTGGACCCTGTATGTACATATTCTTCTAGAATGCTTTATTACACCTGAAAATAAATGAAGATGGCAATTAATTGAGCAAGAGTTCTCCAAGTGTTTCCCAAAACATCTTGCCTGGAAGATAAGCAGTTAGCAACAAAGCAACAGAATACTAATTCTACTCTGCATGTACTCAGAGACACACTACTTTCACAACCACAATACATCTGAGGGCATGGCAGATATGCTGGAGGCCTATCTGACATTCTGTCGCCCCAAATAACTGCCCCCCAAAGAACTATCCAGCCCTTGGTTTCTCTGGAACTGTGGTTTCTGTGGAACTGGTGTACTAATTTAGGGGCATTAACATCAGAGGACTTAACCCATTCCACATTACTCTTATCAAAACGAGTCCATTGAATTATGTAGTACAGCTCTCCACGTTTCACTTCAGAGTCCAGGATAGCTTCCACTTCGTGGTGAGGTTGCCTGTTTACGAGAGGGGGTGAGTTCCCAGGTTCCGGGTGCCACACATCAGGCAGCGGTGCTTTCTTCAAGAGGCTGAAGTGGAATATGGGGTGAATGTGTTTTAAGTTCTTTGGCAATTTAAGTTCCACAGTCACTTCATTTATCACTCTGAGGATTTCAAAAGGCCCCAGGTACTTCCACCCTAGTTTTTTACTCGGTTGCTCCCCCGCAGATTTTTTGTGGAAACATAGACCTTGTCCCTGACTTTTAGTTCTGGGGGGTGGGGTAGCACTTTAGATCAGCGTGTGTTTTGTAATCCTCTTTAGCTTTGTCCAGCATTTGCTTAATTACCCCCAATTGGTTGGTTAGCTTAGTCCATCATTCAGTCAGCCCCCCCCGCCTTTGGTTGGGTTTGGGTTACTTAGAAGGGGCATCGCTTTGCCTTTGAACCCTTGTGCAATTTTGAAGGGGGATGCTCCCGTGGAGCTGTGGACACTGTTATTGTAACAATATTCTGCAAAACCCAAAAAATCAGGCCAATCATTCTGCTGATAGTTAATGTAACATCTCAAAAATTGCTCCAACACCTGACTAACTCTTTCGGTTTGCCCATTGATCTCGGGATGATAGACTGATCTTAATCCCTGCTTAGTCCCCGCCACTTGCAATGGTTCCTTCCAGAACTTGGCCACGAACTGTGATCCTTGGTCGGAAATTATCTTATCAGGAAAAGAATGTAAATGTACCACATGCTGCATGAACAAAGCGGCCAGCTTTTTTGCTGCCGGTAATCTGGAACATGGTATGAAGTGGGCTTGTTTTGAAAATAAATCCACCACCACTCCCTTAGAGGGAGGAAGGTTTGTAATAAAATCCATGGATATCGTGGCCCAAGGTCAAGACAGAGTCTCGAGGGGCCGCAGCAAGCCAGGAGGCTTCTCTCCACCTTTTCCCCCCATTAAGCATACTTGGCAAGTGGAAACATACTGCAACACATCACGCCTCATTTTAGGTCACCAAAATTTTCTCTGTACCAGATGCAAGGTATCCAAAATGTCCAGCTAGTTTGGCATCGTGACAAGTCTTTAGGACCTCCCCTCTTAGGCTGGCAGGTATGTACAATTTCCCTTACCTGTACCAGCCCCCATGTTCACTTTGCTCTAGTTCGTCTCTGGGCATTTCCTCCCCCTGCTTTTCCACCTCCACTTTCACTTTTTCCTCCCACTCTGTGAGGTCAGGCTGCTCCACTTTGGCTTTTGCTTTAGCCTGCTGCCTAGTGACAACAGCCCCTCCCAGCTGCTCAAGTGAAAACATCATATCCACTACCTCCGCTTTTGACTGTCATGTTGGGGGAGGCGCGAGAGGATGTCCGCCAGGAAGTTTGATTTGCCAGGGAGGTATTTGAGCACAAAATTGAATCTGGAGAAAATTGTAGTCCCTTCCAACCAATGCCTCCAAGTGCATAAAGCTAATTTAACAGCAGACACTTCTTTGTCCCACACCATCCAGCGGCACTACGTTTCAGAAAACTTTTTAGACACATAAGCACAGGGGTGTAATTTCCCTTCGTTATCCTCCTGTAGGATTACCTCCCCCCCATTGCAACATCACTGCGTCTACTTGGACCACAAATTTACGGTTCTCGTCAGGGTGGTGTAGAACCAGCTCAGAGGTGAACAATCATTTCAGGCTCTCAAAAGCCTCCTGGCACTCTCCTGTTCAGGTTAATTTAGCACTAGGCTTTGTCCCTTGGGGCCCCTTCCCCTTTGTCTTCAGCAAATCAGTCAAGCGTAGTGAAATCTGAGCGAAGTTCTTTATGAAGGGTCTGTCAGTCTGAAAACTTTTTAGACAGATAGTCACAAGGGCGTAGCTTTCCCTCCTTGTCGGGCTGTAGTAAGACCCCGCCTACTGCCATATCACTCGCATCTACTTGCACTATGAATTTACAGTTCTCGTCCGGGTGCTGTAGGACCAGTTCCGAGATAAACCTTTGTTTTAGGTTCTCAACAGCTTGTTGGCACTCTTCTGTCCAGTGTAACTTCGTGCTAGGTTTCTTGTCTGGTAGTCCTTTGCCCTTGGTTTTCAGTAAATCTGTTAGGGGTAGGGCTATTTGGGCAAAGTTGTTGATGAACAGCTTATAAAAGATGGCAAAACCTAGGAAGGATTGTAATTGCCTCCTGGTTTGGGATGCCACCCACCCGACTATCACTTGGATTTTGGTAGGATCCATTTTTAGCCCCTGATGGGAAATGCGGTACCCTAGGAAGTCCAGCTCCTCTTTGTGGAACTCACACTTTGATAGTGTCACTGGCAGTTTGTGTTTCATCAAAGCAGTTAACACTTTCCGGAGTAACTCTACATGTGCTTTCTTATCCGCTGTATAGACAAGCACATCATCTAGGTAACCCCCCCCCCTTGTACAGGTATTCATGCAGTACTTCATTGATGAGGTTCATGTACACACCTGGGGAGCCTTTCAAGCCAAATGGCATGACCAGGTATTTGAATTGTCCCAAGAGGGTGTTGAAAGCGGTCTTCCATTCATCCCCCCCCCCCTTATCAGGACCTGGGAGTAGGCATCTTTTAAGTCCAACTTTGAAAAGATTTTGCCTTGGGCCACCACGCTTAGTAGGTCTCGGATCAAGGGGAGCGGGTATGCATTGGACATGGATATGGCATTTATTCCCCTGAAATCTGTGCATAGGCACAGGCCCCTGTCTTTCTTTTTGACGAACAAAACTGGTGCCACATGAGGGGAGCTGGCTGGGCAGATGAAACCGCGCTCTAGGTTTTTGTCAATGAATTTCCTCAGCTCCTGTCTTTGTGCTGGGCTCATTAAGTACAGTTTGCTTTTAGGAAGCTTTTCCCCGGGGACTAGTTCGATAGCACAGTCTGTGTTTCAGTGCAGGGGGAGCTCATCAGCCTCCTTATCATCAAACGCTAGGTGGAGGTCTCGATACTCGAGGGAGATGGACCTCCCTCCTCCATGAGCAATACGACTTCCAATGGGGAGGGGGCTTCCTTTCTCCATACCTTCGCCCATTCATGTGCTGCGCATTTGTCCCCTTTAAATACGATCATTCCTGTGGACCATTTAATGTAGGGAACATGATCCCAGAGCCAGCAGCTTCCCAACACCAAGGGGTATTTTGCGACATTACTGACTATGTAGGCTCGGGCTTCCCAGTGTTCCCCCATCCCTGTTGGGACTGGCTCGGTTTCGTAGGGGGCGGGGCTCATACTAGACCCATCCATTTGCTCGAATACTATCGGGTCTTTTAGTTCTTGGGTGTCCAGGCCGAGCCCGTTTACTAAGGCGGGCGACATAATGTCACACGAGCATCCTGAGTCTATTAGGGCTTGCACTGGCACATGAGTTCCCGTTTCTGGGTTTACTAATATCACAGGCATGAATAGTATGGCCCCCCCTCTCCCTCACCTGAGGTGGGGTGGACTCCTTTGTGACCTGCCATCAGGGCCGGCTTACGGAAGATCTGTCCTGTTTCTGGTGGTAGGTACATCTCCTCCTCCTGGCCGAGGTCTTCTGTGTTGCCTGGGTGTTCCTCCACATCCAAGCCGGTTTCTGGCCTCCCACGCTTGGGCAGTAGCTCTCGCTCAGCCTTCGGTGTGCGTGGAACCGGAGGGGGTCTTTGGCTTTGCCAGGCAGACATAGGCTTAAGGGGGCATTGTGTGGCAAAATGCCCAGCGGCCCCGCATTGCAGACACAGCCCTTGCCTCCAGCAGGTATCTCATAGCTCTCGGCCAGGTCCAGGGCCGCCGGACCACCTGCGTCCGGTTTTCAACCTTGCATGCCAATTGGATCCATCCCAGGAGGGTTGATGGGTCATCTTGCATCAGGGCCCGATATAGCAGGTTGGTATTCATACCATTCCGGAATAGTTCTATCTTAACTTCTTCATGATAGTCCGGGCACTTGGTGGCAAGTTGACGGAACTCGGCGGCGTAGTCTCTCATGGGCCGGGACCCCTGCCAGATGGCTTGGAATTTGGTCCGGGGCCTCTCCCCTTCCATCGGGTCTTCATATTGGGCTCATAAGGCATCGATGAATGCTTGCAAATCGTAGAGCTCGGGGGATCCTGTGTCGTGCAGGGTCACATACCATTCTGCTGCCACTCCCTCCAATCTGGACCCCAGATGGGTAACGCAGCTTTGCTCTGATGCGAATAGATGGCCCCATTTGTTGAAGAATTCCAGCGCTTGCACAATGAAGTATCCCAGTTTCCTAGGATCGCCATCAAAAGTGGTTTCCAGCTTAATCCAGCCTAATGGCAGTTCCATTCCCCTCACTCTCAATTCCGGGTACCCCCCTGCCTGGTAAGGGGGGGCGTGGGTCAGCCCCGTTCCGGCCTCAGGGGTGGGGGCACAATGGCCCGGTGGACCCGTAGTCTGGCCCAGGGGTCCCGTGGTTCCCTGGGTGAGTTGAGGTCCTCTGGGTGGCCCCTTAGGCACTGGGGCTGGAGCTACAGGCTGGGTACTTCTGTGTGCATCCCTCGGGAGAGCATGCACCACCCTGGTTCCCCCCTTGCCATGCTGGGTACATTTTGGGGGGCCGCCTGTTGGTCTCTTGGTGGCCCTGGGCTCTTGGCGGCCCCTGCCTGGGTCCAGCCGCCCCCCTCATGCTGTTCCCCACTGATGCCAGTGGGTGGCGGTATGTTCGGGTGCCGCTCAGGGCCGGCGGGATGTTGGCTGGGGGCGGCGGTGGAGGCAGCGGCTCTTCCTCCAGGAGGAGTTCCGGATGGGTAATTATGGGGGGCCCAGCTGGCTGGGTCATCATAAGTCCCATTAGGTGCACCGCCTGCACCAACTCTCCCCTCATCGCCGCCACCTGGGCCTCCAATGCAGCGTATCGTGCCTCTTTGGCCTGGGCAGCTCTGCGCTCCTGATCCCCATGGTCTGGCCCTCCCGCCGTTTGGATGGCTTCATGGCAGAGTTGTTCTTCCCAGTCACATTGCATCTGCCATGCACGCTCCCACTCCTCCTGGGAGAAATCGGGGCCAGTGGGGGACCCTGAGTCCTGCATTGTCCCTGCCCCGACGGGCGTCCCCGAGGCATCGTGATACTTGCTCAAGCTGGAGAAGCACGACTCCTGGGACCCCTCTCTAGCGTACTCTGCAATTCTGGGGATTTGTACAGCCAGCAGCACCAGTTGTGCTGCATCCAGGGGGGCCAGAGGAGGGTGCACAGGAGCACCAGCCCCCCTCACCCTCCCTGGGGCTGCGGGGTATAATCCTGGGTCCCTGATCTCGACAAACTCATGGGGTGCCAGGGTGCGCTGGACGCCACAAGCGCTATCCACCCAGCCCTGCGTTAGGCCGGTCACTGCTAGCAGGTCATAGCGCATCACCTGGACTTGTTCCATGAGGGCATCCAAATGGTCCCCCCCTCGGCACTCTGTGCCCTCAGTTGGCTTGGGTGCCCCCTGCTTCAGATACATCTGTTCCAACTGCTGAAGCTCCTGCAATGGTATCCGGCTCGCGCCGGTCAGGGGTTGGAAAGGGAGTTCCAGGCCTCCAGCGGCCGAGCTCTCATGCGGACCGGGTGCCTCCACGTAATGGCCCACTGCCTCGTCCCACCAGAATTCCTGGACGCTGCTGGCTATCACTTGGCCCTGTGCCTCCATGGAGAGCTGGAACATTTCCCAAGTGTAATCCACTCTGGCCTCTCACTGTGGCTGGGTCTCCGGGATGGCTGATAATTGGGGGTCCAGACTGCTGCTGAGCCCCGTTCCCATGGAGTAGCATGCAAATAAAGTCCCGTGGCGACGCTCCTTCCCATCTCTTGGCCGAGGGGCCCATTGTCTCGGGGTGGGCAAGGTGGACCATGATAGGAGGGTGGCCCCCATTCCAGGGAATCGCCCCCGTTTCCACAGGAGTCCGCTCGGCCATCGGCGCCTGTTCCAGGGGCCAGACTGGTTGAAGGGAAAGGTCCTCCGCATCCCTCCCTCCCAGGTCGAGCGGCTCAGTTGATGAAAAGCCGGTAGCCATCTCTCTGGGGTACGGGTTCAGAGGTAAAGGCGATTCTTAACAATATGTCAGTCTATGGAAGACAGGATACGTTGAAGTTGACTCCCAACCCTTGCAGCAAGAAATCCAAGCTCTCTTGAGTAAATGGTTCTTTACTGAGATATCATAGGCTTCGCCATACATATGTTCATAGGTTACACAGAAGCAATTAAAGGCATCTGGCTGTACACAGGTCTCTTGTTAAGAATGATGCATTGAGTACAGGATACATTATATCAACCTGTTCGCATGTTCCTCCACCCCTCCAGCTCTCCCAGCCGAACAAAATCAGTAGCGGGACGGAAGGAGCTGTCCCAAGGCCGCTGCGGTGAGCCATCTGAGATAAGGGCTCAACTGTCTTGGAATCTGGAAGGCAACAAGGGAAGCAGGTGCAAGAGGGTATTGCAACATATTATACATTGGGCAACAATATGGAGGGACAGTGGGCAACAGACCTGACAGGGTCAATAAAAATTAGCGAACCCCAGGAACGATTGGAACTGCTGTAGGGTTTTGGGGGCCTCCCATTCAACCACAGCTTGAACCTTGGCTGGGCCCATCCCCAACCCTTGGCCTGATACTTGATATCCCAGAAAGTCCAGCTCCTTCTTGTGAAATTTACATTTAGACAGTTTTACAGGTAGCTGGTGAACGTGCAGAGTTTTCAGTACCCCCCATATCAATTTAACGTGTGAACCAGCCTTGTGAATACAACAACACATCATCTAAACAAATCACCATCCCTTTGTAAAGATATTTGTGGAGAACCTCATTGATCAAATTCATGAAAACCTCTGGAGCCTCTTGCAATCCGAAAGGCAATACTAAGTACTCATACTGCCCCAAAGGGGTGTTGAATGCTGTTTTCCATTCATCCCCCTCCTTTATCCGTACTCTAAAGTAAGCATCTCGCAAGTCCAGCTTAGATAAGATCTTCCCTTGAGCCACTACTCCCAGTAAGTCTCTGATGAGGGGGAGGGGGAGGCATTAGACATTGACACCGCATTGATCCCCCTGTAATCCATGCACAGTCTCAACCCCCCATCTTTTTTCTTGCGGAAAAGCACTGGAGCAGTGTGGGAAGAACTCGCTGGTCTAATAAAACCTCCCTCCAAATTCTTGTCAATGAACTTTTATGCGCTGCCCGCTCCACCAGGCTCATGGAGCAAAGCTTTCCCTTTGGCAGCTTCTGCCCGGGGATCAGCTGAATGGCACAGTCAGTGGTCCATTGGGGAGGGAGCACATCTGCCTCCTTTTCATCAAATACTTGACTTAAGTCCCAGTACTCAGGGGGGGATCTGATCTCGCTCCTCCTAGGTCAACAAAACAGTCTCTGGGATAGGAGGGGCTGCTTTCCCCCACTTTTCATCCCACACATGGTTGCAACACTCTTCCCCCGGGAAACACAGTTCTCCAGCCTTCCAATGGACATAAGGGTGGTGGTGACACAGCCAGCATACCCCCAGCTCCAATGGAAATTTAGTGGCTGTGCTGACTACAAACACCTGGGATTCCCAATGGCTCGGCATCCCCAAGGGAGTAAGTTCAGTCTCATAATGGGGTGTGTGTGTGTCCCTTTCATCCGGGACCCATCCATTTGCTCGAACATGATGGGATGGGTGAATTGTCTTACTTCCAGCCCCAGTCTGTCACCAAAGTGGGGACGATTAAGTCTCTAGTACATCCTGAGTCAATTAGGGCTCTTACTCAGATGTGAGTCCCTCTCCGAGGGTTCACTAAGGTAACTGGCAAATAGAACAGGGCCCCTTTTGGTCTCACTTCTTGGGGTGCTGACTCCTCTGTGACCTGCTGGCAGGGCCCCCTCACAGCAGGTCATCCTTGTTTCCCACCAGCGGGGTCTTGCCTTCCCCACTCCCAGAGGGGTTCCCGCTAGACACCTCCGACTCTTCTTCCAACTTCAAGTCAGTAGCTGCCTCATCCCTCTGGTGCGCTAGTTTCCTGATGAGCTTTGTTGGTTCCACCAGGACCCTCTTGAGTTTCCGTCCTCACTCTGGGGCTCCTGCTTTCTGCCCTGGGCAGTTGGCCCTGGTTAATCCAGTGGACCCTCTCCATAGCCGGCAGGGGAATTCAGGAATGTCTTCTCTCTCAGGCTCCAGTGTCTGAGGGGGGGTTGCGTTGACTCACTTGATGTTGCATCCACAGCAGCTGGACCACTTGCTCTCGATTCTCAATTTCACAAGCGAGTTGGATCCATCTCAGCAGGGTTCTCGGATCATCTTGCACCATAGCCTTTGTGACCAAATCTGAGTTCAGCCCTGAACGGAAGAACTCGATCTTCACTCCATCCGTCCAGTCTCTCACCTTGGTTGCATACACCCTGAATTCTCTGGCGAATTCTTGCACTGGACGGTTTCCCTGCCATAGACTTCTCAACTTGAACCTCGCCCTCTCCTCCTCTAGAGGGTCCTCAAACTGTTCCTTTAAAGCTCAGAAAAAAGCCTTCATGCTTCTCAACTCCAGAGCTCGAGTGATATACAGGGTTAAATACCACTTTGCTGTGGGGTCCTCCAGCTGGGATCCTAAATAGCTTACAGCTGGTTTCATCTGGGAAGGTGTGTCCCCACTCCTTGAGAAATTCTGCCTCTTGCACCAGGAAATATCCTAGCTTCTCAGGATCACCGTTGAACTGAGCCTCCAGATTGTGCCACCCTAGCGGTGGCAGAGCTGGGAACTCTCTGCCCTCCCGCAATTCCCCCTCCAGCAAGGGCCCGGGTGCTCTCGGTCCTTGTGGGGCATCTGTGGGTGTGGGTGGTTCCAGTGGTCCTTGGGGTTGGGGGGTCTGGGCGGCCAGTCCTGTCAGGGTGAGTAGGTCACACCTCTTCACCTGTAACTCCTCCCAAAGTGCTGCCATAGGGCTCACCTCCTCTTCCCCTGGCACCGGTTCCCCTTCCCCTCAAAGGGATCCTTTGTCTAAGAATAGATATCATCTTCAAATACTCCTCCGTCGTCTCCTCGCTTCTTGGTCTGCTGCCACATATGAGATTGCTCCAGATGGAGTGTCTTCCAACCAGGGTATGTAGCTGACCTTCCACAGAAGTGAGCTGGTATAGCGCTCCATCATACCCCACTTGTGGGGTCCAGTGTGGGTCCAGTGTCACTGCCAATTATGTTGAGGTACTCCTCCCTCATCCTAGTATTGTTCCAAGTCTCATCAGTGCCTCAGCACCGAACCCACATGGTTCTGTGGGGTCTTTTGGTAGTCCTTCAGGTTTCTCATGAGCTCCTGTATCTGCTCCGTCTGCCATGGTGCAGGTAATGGGGTTCAGGGCTCTGGTTCTGAAGGCAAGTTCAGGATTCTGGGCAAAATGTCAGGTCTTGCCAGATATTTCCCCAATCAGTTCACTGAATCACTCTTGTGTATGAATTAAAGATGATTTTATTAGGAAAAATATCAGTTCAAGAAGCTGTAACAATGGGATTGCCTACTGTTAGAGGTTTTGGCATGCATTGCCTGGGAAGAGGAGAGGGGGGAGAAAGGAGCTCTGCTCAGTCTCTGTATTAAATCCAAGATTGGGTTCCCAGGCTTCAGCAGGAACTGGTAACCAAAACACCTTGCCTGGAAGATAAGCAGTTAGCAACAAAGCAACAGAATACTAATTTTACTCTGCATGTACTCAGAGACACAATACTTTCACAACCACAGTACATATGAGGGCATGGCAGATATGCTGGAGGCTTATCTGACAGTTGGGACTTACCTGGGCAATTCTCTTTTGCATGTTCGTGAAGCGCACATGCACTCCCAGCAGGCGTGATGACATCACTTCTGGAAGCGATGTCACATCTGCGAGGAGTGCATCTGCTGGGCACTGGCCCAGGAAATTTACTGTCTCCCTGGCCCTCGGACCTTTCCCCCCTGCTGGCCAGGTAAGAGGTGAAAGTACAGAGAGCCCTTAGGAAAAACAATAACAACAATGATCACAAATTCATGTATTTAAGGTGCTCAAGTGCTCAGTGCAAATAAATTATTCCATCATATAAATCATCCTGTGTCATATATCAACAGTAGTTGATCTAGCGTCGTCCGGAAGAAGTTACAATGGTGGAATGATATTGATTGTTACGCTTTCTATAATTTGCCTATGAAGAAGCCTTTGGGGCGAAACGGGACTGGACTTCTTACATGCCAGTGAACCCCGTAGGCAACGTATATTACGCGGGAGAAGACTTCTACAACCTGGATACTACACACTTGTGAAACATCCTGGTTCTATTTTGGACTATTAGGTCTTACTTCCAAGCACTTTAGTCTATGTATTATCTGAAGGAATTTTGTGACTATATACCACCATTGATGTCTAAAGGAATTGTGTGACTTGGTACTACCGTTGATATATGACATAGGATGATTTATATGATGGAATAATTTATTTGCACTGAGCACTTGAGCACCTTAAATACATGAATTTGTGATAATTGTTGTTACTGTTTTTCCTAAGGGCTCTCTGTACTTTCTGCTCATTTGATGCCCTTGGGACAGCTCTTCTGTTACTTTTGGCCAGGTAAGAAGTGGCAGGGGCAGTGGCTGAGAGCGGGGGATCCCTCACCCCCACTGGGGGATCTGGCAGCTCTATCTGGAAAAATAGCTGCTTTGTGGGCCAGAAAGTATGGATCTCTACCCAGGCTGTACTGCAGTCTTTCCCAAAACTTTGAAGCAACCCAGGTTTGAGAAAGATCAGAGATGCCTGAATGGACCATGATGCCATGAGGAAGCAAGAAAAAAAAACAGTTCCCCAAGGCATTGAACTCTGAACAATTAACCAGTGAGGAAGACCTCTTAGCCTACATAGGATGCTGTGGATTTCATAGTAAACATGTCCAACAGTTTCCCTTGTTTGGAATTTTTGCAAAACTGTGCATGCACAAAAATGCTGCTGATACAAACAGATTCACAGCCATTAACGTTGCCAAGGACTACGTAAACAAACCCCAAATGCTAGGACTTAAAAACAAACCAACACCTATATAGCCTTGATTATATTATTAGTGAATAATCCATTTAAAGAGTTGCTTGCCAAGAAGAGCAGCGATAATGAAGGAATGGGAGAGGGAGTAGAACTGCATTGGGCTGTGTGAGAATGCACATGCACAAAAATCTAAGTGTGATGTACTGTACAGTTAGGAAGGAGTTGTTGAAGCAACCTGCGGAGTAGCCATGACGGGATCAACAAACAGATGTCCATTGAAAAATCAGCTCTCTGCGGCTAGTGAACAGGATGCGAGCTGAACTGGTGAGTTTTCCAGCATCCCTGTTCTACAGAAATGTAGGGAGTTGGGGCTCTGTTTAAATAATAATTATGGAATTGGATGTTGCTGGCTGTAGTTCTCTTCAATGTTGTTTTTGAGCAATGCATTCAGTCTGAATTCTAATAGTAGGTGCCAACAGGTGCAAAATGATCCCATGTATGTGTTCTTGGCCCTCTCGTGTCCAGGTTTCTCCAGGGACACACACACACATATTGGTAGCTTTGTAGCTCCATGCCTGAGGGTGGGCAGGCAGACTGATGACAGAAAGCTTGGCAATATAATGCACTCCCCTCCAAACTCAAGAAGAAATAATTAAAGCTCCTAATCATTGAACATTGTTCAGGACAGACAATCTTGCTCTGAATGCTTGATATCACAGAGGCTGTGGCAGTGAAGACCACCCCCGATTTTCATTTGTTTTTACCAGCAATGGATCTCTGGAACATCACAGCCACGAACAAGCTCGTTTGATATTGGAAATGGGAACTCTCAGGGAAGGGATCAAAAATAAAATGACAGGCATCCTAACGTTGTTACAGCAGTGTTTCCAGATTTCTGATAGCTGAGGCATGCGTATTTTCTAAATCAAAATGGGAGGCACACCCTGCTTCACGTGAACCCACCTCCTGTCTTTTGGCATGAGTCACTGCTTGGAAGAAGGCCAGCCCAGAGTGGTGATTCATGCAGAGATACTCTGGGAAGCCCTTATACTCTTTCATATACACAAAAGCTTAGCACTATCATAAATTAGCACGTCAGTTTTCTGTGTGCAAGACCTTTTTCTTTGTAAAGAGGATCTTTCAGTCATGTAAACCTTGCCCTGTAGTTTGAAGTGAAACAGCCCATAGGGTTGCCAGCCCAAGCCTGACAACCTGCAGGAGAGGGGCACTCAGTAGAAGTTGTGACATTGCCAGCAACATGTCATTGTGTAAAGACTATGTTCTAGCATTAGGCCGAACTCTGGTTTAACCATAAAATTTTAGGACAGCACTACAGCTTCGCCTTTACATGGTGATGTCATTTCCGGGTTGTACTGAAAGTGACATCACTGCATAGATGGCAACTGCAATTCCCTTCCCACCAGTGCACCATGCAATGGCAGGGGAAGAGGGCTGCCAGGGGGAAGTCTCGTGCCAATCTGGTGAGAACTAGGCCTCTGTGTGAGATGAGGTGAGAGAGAGAATGAACAGCTTGAGAAAATGCCTGAAAGCCCTTGCTGTCTAAATTCTCGAGTCTGTAAAATGATGTGAAAGGGCCTGAAGGAATTCCATTCCAGTAACTGAGGAAGTCTGACTGTGGCCAGTATCTTCATTCGAGCCCCCAGTAAGCTTCTTAAAGAAATGCTTCTAGGGAGTTACACCAGGGCCGTTTCCAGACGGCTTACCTGCCTCCGGAACGTCGCGCCATGTTGCAGGGAAAACGCGAAATATCGCGTTTTCTCATGCGAGTTTTGCGCAACGTCGTGTGAGGTCGCGCAAAACTCGTGCAAGAAAACACGATATTTCGCGTTTTCCCCGCAACATGGCGCGACGTTTTGGAGGCAGGTAAGCCGTCTGGAAACGGCCCAGAGCAAATGTAACCAATGCACACATTCCTTTGGGCTTTATTTGAAGACACCAACCTCCGTAAATCAATGGGATTGTACAAACACACAAGGCACCGAGGGACAATAGTTGCAAGAAAAAGTGCCAGAGTATGAAGAAATCTTGCCCCCATCTCTGTGTTTTGTGATGACGTCCGAAGGTCTCTGGAGCAATGAGTCTGAAGCAGCTTTCCAGAGTCATGCTTATTTTCTGTGCTCTGTAAATGTGCTTTCTCCTTCTTAAAAGTCCTTCAGTGACTCTGAAATAACCAAGCTAGGTGGAGCAGAGAATGCCCCAGCAGCTGTGGCTTTGTGCATGGATGGATTGGCCCTTTAATTTACTGAGAAAGTTCCTAGTGGGCCACTGCTCCGGAAGGGCTGCTAGCAGCCAGGAGCAAGTTGAGCCACAGGCAGACCTACATCCGTTGTCATAACCACCACGGTCAGCTGGTTCCAGTGCTGTCTATGCTGCTTCATTATTTTTCCTCCCATGATGGCATCCTAGTGCAGATCTCCTGGTTGAACTATGCTTTGTGCTGCAGAGTTGCACGTTCCTCCTCTCCTTCTGCACATTGATTATGAGCTAAACTACAAGAGACAAATTACATGAGCATGCCCACATGAAGGGAGTTGCAATGTTAGCCAGGAAGCCAAGGTTTAAAAGACAGATCGGAAGGCTTTGTCGTTTCCCCTCTTCTCTACAGAGCCAGCAAAGATCCTTCCTCAGAAGGTTTGTTAATTTCCTCTTTGCCTCCCAAGTCTCTGTCAGTTTCGCGTCCCCTTCTAGGTCTCTTTTTAAAGGCCTCCTTTTAAAGACAGTTCTGCATTGGTTCTCTATTTGTTTTTTCAGCATCATAATGGGTTGAAAAATGTAATTCTTTAAAATTTGTACCCCACCCATCATCCAAGGAGCTCTGAGTTGTTCACATTTCTTCCATCCCCAGTTAGCCCTAACAACAATCCTGTGAGGCAGATTAAACAGAGAGGTATAGGATCATCTAGCAAATTTCATGGCAGCATCGGAATTTGAACCTGGCTTTCCCAGATATCCCAGAAGATATGCAGGCCTGTGCCCTTGGTCTGCATACCTTCTATCCTGACCATTTGAAGTGCACTCTAGCATTTCTGCATGGTGTAATTTTTTTAAAGTATATCCTTTGCAGAAATAAAATTGTATGCATTGTTTATTCTTTTATATCCAGTTCTTTTAAAAAAAAATCATAAGATTTCCCCCCTTCCCCCCCAAATAAATCTACTCAGCATGTTCTCAATTTAAATTTAAATTGGGAAAGCCTATGTGGTAGGATCTGCCCCACCAACCTGACCCTGATGGTCTCTGCTCTTCTCCCCTCTTGTCTGTGGGAGGCACTTCTAGGAGCTTCCAATATGCCTCACTATGATTGCTCATGCAGCACCCATGGGCATTCTTGGAGAGCATGCCAAAGGGTACTGGGCTATTGGCCCTCTGGCATGGCCATCTAGACCACACACAAAGCACAGGACTTGCCTACTTTGTTTGATGATCTCTGTATCCACCCACCACTAATAGGATTTAAAACATCATTATTGAAACGTATTTGTAAGCCACTTCAAAGTCATAAATTGGAGAAAGGTAGATTCTTACCCTTTACAAATAAACAAATTAATAGACAGACAGACCATTACTGGGAACAAGGGAACTTCCTTGAAATCCAGCCAAGTATTGCCAACTGCATAAATCCATATATCGGGCCCATTATTTTCAAATGTCGACATCATCCCTGCCTCCTACTAATAGCTTGTTGCTATAAAGATAGTCTAAGGAATTCTGTCATATGACAAGGAAGGTGATGGATGGGACGGTTTGTCATCCCCCGTTGCTCTTTGCTTGTGGAACGCTGTTCTTTTCATGCCCGTGAGTCGTGCTGCATGGATTGTGCCTTAATCATCCTTTGTCATCCCATAGGCATGGGGGAGGGGGGGTTGAATGAAGGATCAAAAAGGAGATTCATGGTCTGTATTCACAATGACTTCCCCCAAATAAAGTCTTATACTTTTTTTAACCAGAAAAAGAGGAGACTTTGGAGGATCTTTGTGCATGCTGTCATTGATTTCCACTTTTATGTATAGAATTGTAAGTTTAAAGAAAGTTCTTTGTTTCTGTTCCTTTACATTTTCGCAGGGGTTGGACCTTGGGAACTTAATAAGCCATCAAAATAATGTTGTGAGCCTAATGCATCAAAATATACCAAGGGAATACCTTTACAGCAACAAGTCCTACTTGCTTGGCAATGGCTGAAGTGTATGTTTGTGTACCTGCCTGCCTGCCTGCCTGTATATAGGAGGAGATGGTGAAATATTCATTACTTTCCCTATCAGTAAAATGTAAATGTAGCAAGAGTCAAATTTTCCCTACAATATCAGTAGGACTTGCAAGTAAGGGTCTTTTTGCAGTACAGTCCTTTGAATTCCTTTCTGCAGTTTGCATATAATAGCTACATTAGTTGGAATGACAGAACAGGTTAAAAAATGGTTCTCTTTATATCCTACAGGAACAACAGTCACACATACATGCCTAGAGCATGAAAAAAGAGGCTTGTATTTGATTGAGATATTATAGGCTGCCCTTTCTATTTTTTAAAAAGTGTCCAAGGTATTAAAACATAAAACAGCAAATGACAAAGATTAGAAAAAAAACCCCCAAACAACAGTAAATGAAACACGGATCAAAGCAGCAACAGACAGCAGCAGGTAAAACAAATAATATAAGAACAAAAGAGAAAATGCTATGATTGCACGATGATCAAACAATTCAAGGAGGCAAAGAAAACAGTTCAAGCAGCAGATAAAAAGTTTTTGGTTTTTTTGGTGTTAGTCCTAAATATAAAGTGAGGAAATTGATAGTCATCATTGCCTATTTAACTGTATTCCATCCCAAAGGTGTGTTCAAAGAAATAAGGGGGGGGGGTGCTAAGTGATCACTGTAAACCTCTTGTTGACTAGCTGGAACTGTGTATGTGTCAGCAAGCATAACTAAGTTTAGGATTCCAGGTGGGCAGATACCCCCTTGTTCCCTGGGGTTGCCAATCTCCAGGTTGGGCCTGGACTTCTCATGGAATTACAACTAATTTCCAGAGTCCCTGGACAAAATGACAGCTTTGGAGGGAGGACTGTATGGTATATTAAAGTGACCATATCCCTGCTGAGCTCCCTCTGCTCTCCAAACCCCACCATCCACAGACACCAATCTCCAGGAATTTCTCACAGCAGAGTTGGTAACCCTATTGCTGTCATGCAGACACCCACGTTCCATACTATCCCAGTGTCTCCATACAGAGTACAAAGTATGGGACACATATATTTAAACAGCAAGGTACAAGATATAAACCTTGACAGATACTAACAATGTACCCTCAGCCTGGAAGGTCAGTGAGACAAGATACTTTAAAGGCAGCAAAGGGGGTCTGACTGGGATAAGGGCCACATTGCTGGACTGCGTAATTAACCTTTCTCTGCAACATTTCCTAGATAGGGACACTCTTAACAACTGCACATTCAGCTGATGTTCTGTTTGCCAGTTGCAAACAGGGAGTTGGTTTTTCATTGATCATATGGCTTTTTATGAGCCATTATTTATTTGCTTCATTTATTCCCCACTTTTCAATGGGGAAGAAAAGTGGCTTACATTCTCCATTTTATTCTTACAGCAACCCTGTGATATAGGTTAGGCTGAGAGGGTGTGCCTGGCCCAAGGTTACCCAAGAAGGTTCCATGGCAGAGTGGGATTCGAATCTGGGTCTCCCAGATCCTAGTCTGACACTCTAATCATTATACCATGCTGGCTTAAGAGCGTCATTTGCATTTCACTTCCCCACTCTTGCACATCACCAGTGAGCACTGATAAAACAATCAATTACAAAATTGATGATGATGATGATAACAACAACAACATTCGATTCATATACCGCCCTTCAGGACAACTTAATGCCCACTCAGAGTGTTTTACAAAGTATGTCATTATTATCCCCACAACAAAACACCCTGTGAGGTGGGTGGGGCTGAGAGAGCTCCAGAGAACTGACTAGCCCAAGGTCACCCAGCTGGCTTCAACCCGGCTCTCCAGATTAGAGTCCTGCACTCTTAACCACTACACCAAACTGGCTTGATAAAGACTGTATCAATATCATAGTGCATATGATTGCATCAATTTTGCTTTTTAATGATAAATGGACACACATGTACACATAAATATACATATACAATATACAATCTCATCTATATGATTACACCTAGATTGTGTTTTGTGGAGCTTTGTTAATAATGAGTTTCATGTCAATGAACTGAAAGCAAAGTTGTGGCAAATCATGTATGCAAAGGCTATGCATAAAACTCAAAATAAGGATTCCTAATACATTAGATTCACTATGGAAACAACCATGTAATTTAGAGGAGTTAGCCATGTTAGTCTGTAGTTGCAAAATAGTAACGCGTCCAATAGCACCTTTAAGACTAACCAACTTTACTGTAGCATAAGCTTTCGAGAACCACAGCTCTCCGTCAGATGCAACCGGTTGCATCTGATGAAGAGAACTGTGGTTCTATCATGTAATTTAGAACTCCAAGACCTGGAGAGAAAGTTAGATGAGAATTTTGGAAGCATCTCTAGTAGCATGTCTGACAAAGAAGTAGATTATGAACAGTATGAGGGGGATTAAGGGAGCTACATTAAAAGAGACTGAATATAGGAAAGAAGACTGGGGAGGTGGCCATTATTTTATTTTCTGCATGTATTTATTTCAGGATTGTAACTTGCAGCTCTCCTGATGACTTATAGTGTGTAAAGCTTGCACATGAGAAAGGAAAGAAATTGTTTTTTCCCCTTTCTTTTAGGCCATAAATGAGCAAGACATGGCTGTATGAAGAATGGGGGGGAAGGGGGGAGGAGTCAAGAAAATATTTGTGGGTTATTAAATTTCATGGATTGTGCTTGCCAGGTTGATTTATTTAGCAGTTTTTGGCTTGCTTTTTCACTTGCATACCAGAGAGCAGATGAAAAAGTGCAAATGGCACAGCAAACGAAGCAAATCCCATTAACACGAATGTAAAATAAATAAGAACACTAAAGCCAATAAAGCAGGAAGCACGATCAATATAGACTGGCAAGTATAGAGCAGTAATCCATTACATGCCCTGCGGTTAGAGGAGATTCAAGAAGGAGATTTCAGGGGTAGTAAGACATTTTGTATGCCTTACAATGGAATGGTCTGCATCCCCCTCTGAGATTTAATTCCATTATTCTTAAATCATAAAACTGGGGTATTAAGAAGTAAAATAGGTATGACTAGATCCTCCAATGAACTCACATTAGAGTCACCATTTATATTCATTCACCAAGTATGGACTCTCTCAACTCTGATAAACAGGTGGTAGCTAGGATTGCCCTGCCCTCCCGTGGGCCTAATTTGGGCTGAATCAGGCCCAAATCAGCCCAGATGAGGCCCAAATCAGCCTGGAATGGGCCGCTGCAGAGTGTGGGAGTGCTTCCACACTTCACAGTGGCCTGATCTGGGCTGATTCAGGTCCGAATTGGCCCGTTTCAGGCCTGAATCTGCCTGGATTGGGCCCAAATCAACCCGAATCGGGCCTTCAGGAGCATGCCACACACCGCGGGAGTGCGCCCTGGAAGCTCATGCCTCCCCTGCCAGCCAGGTAAGCAGTGGCGGGGTGGGGTGTGGGGTGGAAGGTGGGAGCAGAGGATCCCCCGCCCCTGGTGGGGGAATGGCAACCCTAGTGGTAGTGGTGGCCAAGGGTGCCTTTCACCAGCTTCTGCAGTTGAGCCTTAAGGAGAGATCTGCAATTCATTTACCCTTTTGCCAGCTAACTGAATCTCACACACATCCAAGAGAGCTTCTCTTAACTGAGTGCATTAACTGGATAGAATTGGACCCAAGAGGACCAGTTTGGCTTTCATTAGTATTAGTGTGATTTGATATGATTTGGTTAGATTTTAATGAGTTCTCCACTCATTTTCAAGAAAATTGAGCCCAAGCTTTATACTTTTTAGTGCAATTAAAAGAGTTTACCCACTTTACAGACTGGCTGATGAAAAGGCTGCATTTTCATCTTCTGTATATTTTATACAAGGCATCAAAAAGGAAAACAGGAGAGAGGAAAATTTAGAAGTCAAATCTGGTTCAAATGTTTTATGAACAGTGTCTTTCATTAAATCTATGTAGATTTTTAATTAGCAGATTTTTTTTGAAAGGGACTTATTTGAAATTGGACAGTCAATAATCAGATAAAACCAACTCCATCTTCATTTTCATTTTTGTCAAACAGAGGTGGAGCGAAGAGCTGTTCAGTAAAACAACATTTCATCTGAGTTTACCCACTTTGCAGACTGGCTATCCAGAGCTATCCAGACCAATCCTTTTTGCAGCCTCAAGTGACTGATCTTCTTCATATATAATTAACTGTAAAAATGATCAAATAGAAAACAGCAAATGATGTGTTAATGGAAAACCATCACCCAGCATTCTGCAGTATGTTTTAATAGTTCATTTTACTTAGAGGGAAAGTGTGAAGTTGCTGTGACAGCAAACAAGAGCTGGGTTCTTATCCAGGTTAAGCCCCCCCCCCCTGCCCTGCCGTCCAGTATTCTGGGAATCTAGATAATACTAACAATGGAAGCTCTTCTCCACTGGAGAAGGTGGTCAGCCATCTGCTCTGCAGCTTCTCCAGTTAAAAGCTAGTAGGTGATGAGAAAGACCTCTGCATAAGAGACCTTGAAGAGCTGCTTCCAGTCAGAGAGTACAATACTGACCTTGATAGACCAATGGTCTGATTTGATATAAGGCATTGTATTGTGTGTTCATTTGCAATACTCCAGGGATCAGATGTGGGAAGCTATTTGGAGGAGGGTAAAGGTGGAGAGCAATAGGAACAGGAAACTTTATCTCATAACACACGTTAGTGTAGGACAATTATATGTTGATACTTCATCAGGGAACTATCACCAGTTGGAAATTATTGGTTATGAATGATGAAAAAGGAGAGGGCTTGGAGGTATTTAAGAAGACTTTGGAGGTATTTCAGAAGATGCTAGATGACCACCTGACAGTAATGATGCCTCAATGACTCAATATGAATGTATGCAGATTGGGAGATGGAGGGCAGGAAGGGATGAGCTGGTGGTAGGCTCTTGTGGCCCAAAGAAATGTCCGTTGCCACTTTGGGCTCAGGAAGGAATTGTCCTCCGGGCCGGATTGGCTTGGGGTCCTGGAGGTGTTTTGCCTTCATAGAGCAGGGGTCACTGGGGGAGGAGAGGGGGGAAGGTCCCTATGAAATTCCTGCATTAGGCTGGGGGTTGGACTAGATGACCCTTGGGGGTACCTTCCCGTTCTATGTTTCTAAAAAGGCTATGTTGGGGAACATGGAACCTGCCTAACAAAAACCTGTTAGATAGGAGATGTAGTAATGAGTGGAATTAGGTGAGATTTAGTGGAAAAGCTGCTCAGATTCAACCTAATGAAGGTAGGGCCACACTGGAGGCACTGGTTTGTCCCATCTAAGAAGTTTTCAGAAAAATAGTTGATTTACTTTGGGACATAAAAGCCTCTATTAAAAATTAATGCTTGGTTTTAGATCAGGAAATGTTTAAAAAAGAAAAAAAGAAAATCACAATCAGCGGTAGAGATCCAAGCTCCCCAACATGAGTGCCACCCAAATCTGTCCACCCAAGATTTCTCTTATGGCTTAGTGATCCTAAAAATCTCTTTTTAGCTAATATGATGAGCATAGCAATGTCCTTAAAAGACAGTAAGGATTAACTTTAAGAAGATACTCATATACGGAAGGTGTTCATTATAAAAGCTTTTTAACTCAACTCATACATTTTTAATGATAGTTTTCAGAAATTCTGAGGGTCAAACTAGATAAGGCAGCATTCCAAGTTTTCCCCAGGGGTGTGCCTCCATTTTGTAGAATGAGTTCCCACTCCTTCTAAGAGCACTGTGGTGGCCCAATTGTGACTGGGGGCCACTGAGGTATGGGGGAAGAGGGGTGTTTTTCTGACCCAAAATGGTGCTGAGGGGTATTTGCCAACATGACCCACCAGTGTGATTACGAGTTGGGAAATTGTTATGATGCAGTGGACCGTCTTCCCTCCATGCCACCATGGCCCTGACAAGAATTGGGCTCCTGTGGCATTCTTAAAAAGTCTGGTGGGAACTCACTCTACAATATTGAGGCACATCACCCAGGTAAAGTCAAGGATGCTGTCTTGTCTAGTTTGGCCTTGAGTCGGTAGAACAGATAGGAACAGTTAGAGGAACTTAAAATGGGAACCATCTGGTAAGGAAGGTTTGTTGTGGCCTAGTGGACACACCTATGCTCAGATGCCTCCTACTGTTAATTTGCAACTGGACTTTGGGTGGGCAGGTTAGGAGTCTCCTAGTCATAGTGCACTGGTACGGAGAGCCAAGGAAGCCAACTAAGATCTTCAAAATGACATGCCCAGAGGATGCTCCCGGTGCCAGGGATGCAATCCTTACTTCTCCCAGAGTACCAGTAGTAGCTGGGCAGCTTCTTCAAGCACAGCACAATTTGTTGTAGAGAGAAGGAAATTTTCCTTGGCATGGGGGAATTGTGTTAGAAGGAGAGGAAATTGCTTTGTTTAAAAGGGAAATCTCATGAGAAGCAGTAAACAAGTAACAAACTGGGTTTGCCAGTTTCAAATTGCTACGAACGCTTGTGTTTACATAGTAGCTCCAAAATGCATGTGGAGTGTGAGTTACTCATTCTGCCTGAACCAAGAGACACTTCAGCTTAGAAGTATGCACAGGTGGTGTTTACTGGTGACCTGTGGCTTCATTAGTCATTTTAAAAATGTCTTGTGTTCCGTTTTTAGTATCTAAAACTTGTTATCAAAACAGAACATGGGCCTGGAGAGACATTTTGTTCCTGAAAGAGAAATGCTTTTTTATGCACATGGAAGAAAATGTTTGAATGGAACTCTATAAGCCCATAGCCAGTAATAAGAAAAACCCTACACTGCTTCTCTAATGGCCTCACTCTCTCATGGAAGACCAAGGAAGTAGAATGCTGAGGATGGCCCAGCTGACTATACCGGTTCCGACAGGGTGCAGGACTTTGCCTGGCTACAATTTTTTTTTAATTAAATTTTATTAAGAATTTTTTAAAACCAAAAGATAAAAAACTAACAGAAAAAAATTGAAGAAGACAAGAATATAGAAATACAAAGCTGAAGGAGGGGAAAATATATAATAAAGAAATATAAATAAGTGACTTCTGGTTTTCTCCATTACAAACACCAGTAAAATCGCAAGCTTAGCACTTACTCTGTAATTACAAAAAATAAGGCTCTCCTTTTTCTACTGTCTAATTTCTCCCCACTCCTCCAATCAAATCCACAAATCAATCAGTTCATTTTTTCCTGTTTCATGCAAAAAGTCTATAAGGTGTTCCTAGTAGCAATAAATGTAGATATTGTCTTTTCTCTAATCAAAGAAGTAAGTTTAGCCATCTCTGCTAGTTCCAGCATATTCACCAACCATTCCTCTGTTGTGGGTAGTGTTGAACTTTTCCAACTTTTGTGTGTATAATAATCTTCCTGCCAATGTCATACATAAATATAGAGTTCCATGACTTTTTTCTAGCTGTCTGTCCATTAGTCCCCAAAGAACGAGGCTACAATTCTGGAATGCTGAGCTGTGTTTAAAATTCCCTGCAAATAGGAAACTAGCACAGCCAGGAATAGGGTTGCCAGTCCCCCGCTGGAGGTGGGGGAACCCCTGCTCCCACCCTCCACCTCCTCCCCTGCTTACCTGGCAGGTGAGGGGGGGGAACAGGTGTCCCACGGTGCAGGGTCAAATCAGGCCCAAATCAGGTCGCTGTGGAGCGCAGGTGCACTCCAAGTCCCCTCGCACTGCCCAGTAGCGCTCCTGCATGCCACAGCAGCCCAATTCAGGGTGAATCAGGCCCAATCTGGCCCCCTACCAAGTGTGAGAGTGCTCCCAGGGCAGAATGTGGCCTGCACAATGACATCACTTCCCAGAACTGATGTCATTGCGCAGGCCGGGAGTGCATACATGCAAGGAGAGATTGCAAAGTAAGACCTCCCACCTCCCACCCAGGGGGTAGGGGACATGGCAACCCTAGCCAGGATAGAAAAGGGGTAGAGCCTTTCTTCCTGCAGTGCAGGTTTTCTTTCTGTTATGGAGTTTTTTATGCAATGAAATAGTTAACATTAGAATCCACCACTGATAATCTAAAATGGTGCTATTTCATTCTTCTGTGTGAACCAGGCCTCGGAGATGAAGCAATTCGAGAGGGTGCAGAGGAGAGCGACGAGGATGATCAGGGATCTGGAGACTAAGCCCTATGATGAAAGGCTAAGGTCCTTGGGAATGTTTAGTTTGGAGAAGAGGAGGTTGAGGGGGGACATGATTGCTCTCTTTAAATATTTGAAAGGCTGTCATTTGGAGGAGGGCAAAGAGCTGTTCCAGTTGGCAGCAGAGGGTAGGACGCGAAGCAATGGGCTAAAACTACATGCACAAAGGTACCGGCTGGATATTAGGAAAAACTTTTTCACGGTCAGAGTAGTTCAAAAGTGGAATCAGCTGCCTAGGGAGGTGGTGAGCTCCCCTTCACTGGCAGTTTTCAAGAAGAGGCTGAATGAATACTTGTCAGAGATGCTTTAGGCTGATCCTGCACTGGGCAGGAGGTTGGACTAGATGGTCTGTATGGCCCCTTCCAACTCTATGATTCTATGATTCTAAGGAGTTACATAAATGCTTTGCTCTTCTACACTAACCAACTTTTCCTGCTTTTGCAAGCACAGACCAGCCCTTTCTCCCCAACATCCAATAATTTTCAAATTATTGATTCTCCCCAGATTTTTCAGTTGCCGTCATCTCTGATCTCTCTGCTGAAGAGGGCTCCTGGAGAGTAGGGCTGGGCTTGTGGACCTCTAAAGCAGTTGACCAAAAATCACCCAAGAAGCCTAATCTGAGATTGCCAATCCATGGCTGGGTCTCAGGGTTTGATTTGAAGTTTTGCAGTTTTACCCTCCTTTGGATCTCCTGGGGAAGGAATTATGTGTCACAAGGAGGAAGCACAAGAAGGGGGCAAGCTCTTTCCACAGGACCTGAAGTTTGAACCATTCCCCCTCCTCTCCCCTCATGGCTGTTCTGGAACTTGAAAAGGTGCATCCGGGTGGGGTGACAAGAATATTTCAGTCCTCCACTTTAAAATGGCATTGGCACCCACAGATTCGACCTGAGGGTGTCATTACATCTGTTTTGGCCCTTTGTCTTCCTTCACTATTGATGTGCCATTTTTCCTGTCTGACAGAAGGATTGAGAGGTATAATAAATGGCCTTTTAAAAGGCTGTGAGTAAGAGAGCAATAATCTCAAACTGGAGGTCAGTTGGGAGAAGTTAGAGATTTTGTAAAAAAAATAAAAATCTTGCAGTGTGCCAGGTGCCCTGCCTGGCTGAAATAGGTGCCACCCTTGTTTCTTGACTCTGCCACCAAGTGTTAAGGGATGAGTGTTGGGAGAGCTGTCGACCTTCTTCACCTTGTAGCATTGCTGTGAGGATGGGAAGGACTCCGAGACACTGTCCTGAGAGTTTTTATTGATAACTAGCAACAACGCCTATTGTGTGAAAAAAAATACAACGGGCTCTCGAAAACTGATTCAGTGGGCAGCAAGCAGGTGCTGCGCAGTGGCCTGGGAGCCAGAGCAGGAGGGCGCTGAGGGGAGGCACGAGGAGGAGTGCTTAGGCCGTCAATTTGGCGGGCTCCCTCCTGGCAGCAAGCAGGTACTTTGCGTGGCCTCAAGGTCAGAGTTGTTGGCAATAGGTTGAAGGATCTCAAAATGTTTAGCCTGGAGAGGAGACGACTGAGGTGATATGATAACCATCTTCATGTACTTGAAGGGCTGCAATATAATAATAATAATAAATAATAACATTCGATTTATATACCGCCCTTCAGGACAACTTAATGCCCACACAGAGCGGTTTACAAAGTGTTATTATTACCCCACAACAATCACCCTGTGAGGTGGGTGGGGCTAAGAGAGCTCAAGAGAACTGTGACTCGCCCAAGGTCACCCAGCTGGCTTTGTGGAGGAGTGGGGAATCAAACCCGGCTCTCCAGATTAGAGTCCCGTGCTCTTAACCACTACACCAAACTGGATGGCGTGGAATTGTTTTCCACTGCTCCAGAAGCTTGGACCAGAACCAATGGCTTGAAATTAAATCAAAAGAGCTTTTGGCTAAACATTAGGAAGAACTTCCTGACGGTTAGAGCGGTCCCTCAGTGGAACAGGCTTCCTTGGGAGGTGGTGGGCTCTCCTTCTTTGGAGGTTTTTAAGCAGTGGCTAGATGGCCATATGATAGCAATGCTGATTCTGTGAGCCTGGGTAGATCGTGAGGGGGAGGGCAGAAGGGGTTGCATCAGTGTTTGGTTGTTGTGGCCCTTCTTATATGCCTAGGGTGGTACCAATTGCCACCTTGGGGTCGGGTGGTGGTTTTCCACAGGCTGGTTTAGCTAGGGATCCTGGAGGTGTTTTGCCATCTTCTGGGCATGGAGCAGGGGTCACTGGGACAGTCGAGGGGGTATTTCCTGCATTGTGCAGAGGGTTGGACTAGATGACCCTAGAGGTACCTTCCAACCCTATGATTCTATGATTGTATGATTCATGGCAATGTGCCTGTGCAAGGATAAAAAGTGAGTTGTCACCAATACGGCTTGCCTTTTATATAGTAGGATAATGTGGGGAGATCGTGCTTTGCAGATAAACCAAACAGGAAGCTGTAAAAAGCAGCCAGGAAGCAGCTAGAGAGTCCAGTAAAGGCCAAAAGCTACCACTGGCTGCCAGAAGGTGGTGAAGTAGAGTTGCCGGTTTCCTGCTGGGGATGGGGGATCTCCCACCTCCATCTCTTGCTGCCTGCCATACTCAGCTGGGCAGTGGAAGGAAGTGCTCTGGTGAAAGAGGGTCATGATTGACATCCCTAGGGTGATGACATGGCTTCTAGTGCAGCTCAGAAGTGACATCATCATGCCAAGTGATGCTCTAGCATTTGCCCCAATGAGCACACACCTAGTTGCTGATAGCAGTCTGGCTGCTGTATTCTTTGGTCATTGCAGTTTCTATGGTTTCAAGGGCAGCTCCACAAAAGGCATGGCACAGCAATCAAGCCCAGAAATCACTGAAGCACAGATCAGCAAAACCACATGTGCTGAGTCTAGAAAAGGTGATATTTTTCAAGCCATGTGCAAACAAAGGGAAGCAGTTTTGGCTATTGCATTCACTTGTTTTTTCAAACAGAAGGGAAGGGTCTAAAAGGACTTCACTGAGAATGACTTTCTCTGGCCAAAGGAGGGTTTCAATGTAGTAAACAGCCACTTGCCTGTTCATCTGTGCTAAATAGGCAAGTGCCCCCAGGTGATCAGAAGAAGCATAATTTCTTACACAGTGGAAGTGAGCTGGTACTTGTTACTTCCTTGCTGTTAAAACAAAAATTACTACTTAGTGTGTGTGTCCTGCAAACAATGGCACCAGCTATCAATGGCACAGGAACTGGGAGGCTTCCCCTCCTGGATCCAGCTCTAGTGTAACTAGATTGGGGTGACAAAATATCTTGAACTGGCTCTGTGACAATCTGTGTGGTGATGGTAGACAGACTAGTAGATAATTTCATGGGTGAGCCACATGTTACAACTTGTTTGCAAGGCTGTCGATGGCTGTTTTTAGAATGTTTTCCTGAACACTCATTTTGTGTCTGGAACACTCATTTTGTGTTTGTTGGGAATTAACAAGTGTTTACATTCAGTCATGAAAGAGTTAAACTGTTGTTTCTGTTACCTAGTTAGAAAACTTATTTGGATGTAACCACCAAGTGAGTTTTCCTGCCCGTAGAAATGGGAGTCTCTATGCTTAATGAAGTAGAATTGGGATTCTCTATTGGGCAACCAGTTTATTGGGGGGGAAGCAATTAACTAAAAGATATACACAAGTTTATTGCTCTTTGTTCAGTCTGAAGAAAGTCTCTATTTAGTTCAGAAGCTAGCCAAGATGTAGCCAGTTAGCTATTTCTTGTTTTATTCCAAATGTAACCTTTTTATCCTTTATGTAGTAATGTATTTTTATAGAGATAAACTCTGGGAGTGTGCGTTCTCATTATGTCTAAGCAGGCCCTATGGGGGGGGGTCAGCAGGCACATCACACCAGGGCCCATGGGCCCAGAGGGGGCCCCAAGAGGCCCAAAGGGGGCCCAAGAGTTTCCTGCAGTCCCATAAAATGTTTGCATATGAAGACTAGCATGTATATCTTACGTTGGCCTACATAGCATAGTTTTATTCTTTACAATGTTGTTACATTGCGTTCTCAAGATCTTCCACTAGGGGCAGCATGTGCCAGTTAGCGATCACATGACTTTCCAGTCTCTAGCCAGGCAGACAGAATGTTTAGGCTAATTCTTTCCCTTAATTACTGTAGTGACATTAGGGCCAGGCTACATTTTCATTGATTTATTCATTTTAAAACTTTGTAAGTTTGGGCTCAGGATTTTTTGAAGCAACATAGCAATGATCAGAGCTGATTAGGAATTAAATTTTCGCTTTTTAGATATAAAAGAAGAAATTCAATCATCCATTGAAAATACATTCTCACAAATCAGGAGCTAAGAAATGACAAGAAAAGAAAGAATGAGAGGAACATGAAAAAAGGGGACAACAAAATCTCTTTCAAGTTGGATTAAGGGCACCTTCAAAAAAATTCTCATTCAACTATAGAATTAGAACAAGAAAAAACTCTTGAAAACCTCATTCCCAAACAAGGAGCAGTTGATTTGGGTAATAATGTACAGGATTTTGATAAAGGAGCACATGCAGAAAATGACAAAAATGAACTGAAAGAAACAATTTCAGGTTCAGGTGGAAGTGAGTTTAGAAAATGAGAATACTGTAGGCCTTGACATAGGTTGCATCACAACTGAGTTTCCTTCTCAAAAACAAATAGAAACGTATGTTACCAATTGTCACATCCTATTGCCTAAAGCATTCCCGAAAGACTTCTTGGAAATGAATGACACAAATGATTCCCCAGAAGAAGCCTACTTCAAAAAGTCTGTTTCATGTTTTGGTAGACAGTGTTATAGCAGGATTAACTGTAAGATTCAATGCTGTGAAGCAGTTGTCTGAAAAGTTCAGTTTCTTGTGGAAATACCTCACCATGTTCGGAAGTGACTTGAAAGAAAAAGCTTTATTTTTATCAAAACAATATCCTGATAACCTTAATGATGAGGATTTTTTGACAGAAATGCAACATTTACCTTCAGTACATAAGGCCAATTTTGGAAATGCACAGTTAAAACCACTGTCATAGATGCAGAGGAGTTAGCCGTGTTAGTCTGTGGTAGCAAAATCAAAAAGAGTCCAGTAGCACCTTTAAGACTAACCAATTTTATTGTAGCATAAGCTTTCGAGAATCAAGTTCTCTTCGTCAGATGCCTGATACAGAGACTGGTCAAATACAGAAGAGGAGGAGAGAGAAGAGGCAATTAGGGGGAGGAAGGGGGAGGGTGCAATCAAAACATTCCTTTGCTAGTATATGTAAACATCTCCTTTTAGTGTGTGTATCAGTTGGCTTCAAAGGAGTTTGCCCTGTTAGTTTGTCCAATTCCAATGCACTGTAAAACCACTGTATCTGAAACATATTAACAGAATACAGACTTGGTGACCTGTTTCCAAATGTTTGTGTCAGTTTACGAATTCTTTTAACAATTCCAGCAACAGTAGCTTCTGCAGAGAGATCATTTAGCAAACTCAAGCTGATTAAGAATTTTTTAAGGTCTACAGTGCGTCAAGAACATTTTATGGATTTGGCCAGGCTGAGTATTGAATCAAACATTGCCAGAACAATTAATTTTGATGCTGTCTGTCAGGATCTAACATGTTCTTTGGTCAGAGTTACTCCATGTTTAATACTGTAGTCGTTAGCCTTTCCCTCCCTCCAGGTCCAGGTGTTATTTCGACCGCGCTTTTTTAAAAAACTTTTGGAGCATTGAAAAGTAAGGCATTGCCTATTGTAAGTTTATTTTGCTTACTTTAAAATTTTTTGGAGCTTTGAAAGTTGTAGACTTTATTGATATTGGTTCAAGAGCTTGAGGTTCATTCCATGTGAGTTAACTTCATAAGCTTTGTTGTCTTGGAGCATTGCTCGTTTCAACCCCTCGCGGGATTCCCCCCCCCCTTTATTGTATTGGCTTTTGGCGAGGGTAGCCCTTTCTTTTCTGCTTGCCGGTGGTACCGGGCAGGACCGAGCGACTCTTGAGGGAGCTCGACCTAGAACGAGTGGGTTCGTGAACATAACAGCTGCTATCATTGCCAACTCCTCGGCAGTGGGGCTCCAGACCCTGGGAATCCAGGGAGAAGCAAGCTGGCACCATGTTCTCCTGCTCGATGATTGATCTAAGTCAGACCGTCGGGTCGATGGAGAAGGGAGCAACGGGAGGACCTGTTTGGGAAATGGGTCACCTATCCACGCTGTCGACGGGCACTAATCGGACCAGCCCCCAACAGTGGTTTAGATGGGATGTGCAGGCCGGGCACCTGGTGGAGGATGTCCAACGGGGGGAGGCCAGTGGGCCTCAGAACTGGGAGACTGCACGCAATGAACTCTTAAGTTGGGATTACACTGATGTGGGCTCGACTGGAACTTGGGACACTGGCACAGGAGCCCCAGCTGCACACCCATGTTGGAACCGATTACAAAATCAAGCTCATGTGGTACAGTATGGAATACTGGCCGTTACGGGAATGGCAAAGGGCTGGATGGCTAGTGCTGCAGAAGGGCAGGAACGCCCAAGGGAAACCTCGGAGGTGACCTTGGCCGGTGAAGAATGGATACCGGGGATTTCAGGTGACGCTGCGGAAGAAGTGGATAGACAGCAGCACAACTGGGAAGAGACCCTGCTCGGGCCGGATCAGACTGGGCCAGCCGAGGGGGAGGAGGTGGATTACGGCACTCCTGCCCATTACCAGCAGCTAGAAGGCTGGCTGGATGCGATGGAAGGAGACCTGGACCAAGCTGTCTATCTAATAGGCCTGCTGGTGCAGCGTGAGGGCTCCACCCGGCCGGTTTCTCAAGCCCAGGAGGCAGGAGGGGCGCACGCTCGAGCTCAGCCGCCTCCAGCGCTGCCTGCCCCAGGACCCCAGTCACCAGTTCAAGTCCAGCCTGGGCTTCAACAACTGGTGCCACCACCAGCTACTCAAGTTCCGCAGCCACAGCAACTGCCGCCACCACTTCCGGCCCCGGCCCCGCAACCGCTGCCTCAGCAGCCGCCGGTGCAACCCGCGCCAGCCCTGCTACCTGTGCCGCCGCCGCCACCAGTGCAACCCGCGCCAGCCCCTCAACCTTTGCCGCCACCACTGCCAGTGCAACCTGCACCAGCCCCACTACCTGTGCTGCCGCCGCCGCCGCCGGTGCAACCTGTGCCAGCCCCACAGCCTCTGCCACTGCCACAGTTACCCACCCCAGGGCTGCTACCGCAACCGCCAGCAGGGCAAGTGGGGCCTCCAAGGAGACCGGCTAAACCAGGCGGGCAGGCACCGGGGGGACCAGCAGGACCAGCGCCTAGACCTCAGCAGATCCTGGGCCAAGTACCGGCTCCCCTCTGACCACAGCCGCAACAGGCACCACAGTTCGGCCCTCCGCCACTAGCCCAGGGACGGCAAGGTGGAGCAGAGTTACCTATGGGGTGGATTAAATTGGAGGCCACCTTTGACGGAGATATCCACAAACTGGGTTTTTTTGTAGTACGTGTTAATTTTTACAGAAACCAGAGAGGAACATATTAAGTTGGTCAGAGAAGTTTTATCCACCCTGATACAGCATAAACTCCCTATCAAATTGTCCAAATGTGAATTTCATAAGACTGAGTTGGACTACCTAGGCTATCGCATTTCAGGACAAGGTTTAAAAATGGATCCGGCTAAAATCAAAGCCGTGCAGGAATGGCAAGCCCCTACTACCCGAAAGCAACTACAATCTTTCTTGGGCTTTGCCAACTTTTACAGACAATTCATTAAAGGGTTTGCCCAGATCACCCTCCCATTAACAGAATTACTAAAGACAAAGGGGAGGGGAGAGCAAACGACTAAACCCACAAGCAAGCTTAGCTGGGGGCCAGAATGCCAGGCGGCATTTGAGAAACTGAAGGACCAATTTACTTCCAAACCGGTCCTCCAGCACCCAGACGAAAACCAAACCTTCATAGTGCAAGTGGACGCGAGTGATGCGGCCGTAGGAGGAGTCCTCTTGCAGAGAGGGGAGGACGGAAAAGTACGGCCCTGTGCATACTTGTCTAGAAAATTCACTGAAGCTGAGCATAATTGGAATGTCTGGGAGAAGGAAGCTTTCGCAGTCAAGGTAGCCCTTTCTACGTGGCGGCACTGGCAGGAGGGGGCACATCATCAATTCGAGGTATGGACGGACCACAAAAACTTAGAAGCTTTCGGTCCCCCCCGTAGGCTTAATGCTAAACAGCTTCGGTGGGCCAAATTCTTCTCAAAGTTTGATTTCACCCTAAAGTTTCTTCCAGGCAAATCCAACTTCTTACCGGACGCTCTCTCGCGCATGCCCCAGTTGCAAAGCAGAAGGGAGGAGACTATCGACACTGTCTTCTCTCCCCGTCAGTTGGGAGGTGTGGTCACCACTCGTAGCCAAGCAACCAAACAGCAGAGTGAGCCAAGTGGGTGGAGAGCTAAAGTGAAAAGCGAGGTGGAAAGAGAGGGGGAGCGAGCGCCCACAGGAAAAATGTCTCAAACGGCAAACAAACTTTATATTCCTGCTAGCCTCAGGAAAGAGGTGCTACGCAATGTCATGATGCCCGCACCACAGGCCATTTCGGTTATCTAAAGACTTTACACTTGGTTCAAAGACAATTTTTGTGGCCAGGAATGAGAAGGGATGTGTCACAATATGTATCTTTCTGTCCTACTTGCATTATGGCCAAGCCTAGGAGGGGGAAGCCTCCTGGACTGCTACAGCCCTTGGAAGTTCCCAATCGTCCTTGGGAGGTGATCTCTATGGACTTTATCACTGATCTACCCCCCTCAAAAGGTTGTACTTGTATTCTAGTAGTGGTGGATTTGTTTTCCAAACAAGCTTATTTCATTCCGTGCACCACTGTGCCTACAGCTAAAAAGCTGGCCAGTTTGTTCATGAAGCATATTGTAAAACTGCACTCTTTTCCTTCCAAGGTTATTTCGGATCGCGGTGGACAGTTTGTTGCCACCTTTTGGTGGGAGCTTTTACAACTGGCAGGCATTGAACAAGGATTAAGCTTCGCCTACCATTCCGAGAGCGATGGGCAGTCTGAAAGGCTAAATCAAGTGTTACAACAATTCCTTCAGGTGTTACATTAATTTCCAGCAAGATAACTGGACCGACCTGATCCATTTAGCAGCATATGCATGTTGTGCTTTCTTTTCCCATTCTCGACACTGTGTTCAGCCAAGATCCTTTCTAGGCCTTGGAATATGGATACTTGTGTCAGAGCCTAGTCTTGCAATAAACCTTTTGAAATCAAGAATTTGTGCTTCTTGCAGAAGGGGGAGACGAACTCTAGATAACAGGGATTCCATAGTCTGACACTGTCATTAGAAATTTTTCACAAAAAAAGGCAAGGAAAGCTCATTTTTAAGTAAATACAAAGCCTATTTTTTAACCTTTTTTGACCTTATGCTTAAAACCATTATGGATTAAAAAAAAATGATGGCTAATGGAGCAGGAAAGGGGCCCTGAAATTTTTTTCACCACCTCATAAAATTCTTCTCAGAGGCCCTACGTCCAATGTGCAACTCTGCTACTCTGCAACAAATTGAATATATTCACACACTTTCCCCTTTACATTGAGGGTTGGAAGCTGGCTTTGATTGCCCCTTAGTGAGGGAAAGACGCTTGGCATGTGTTCAATGCAGGGTTTTTTTTCTGGGAAAAGAGGTGGCGGAACTCTCAAGAGGGAAATGAGGAAGAAACACACGGGTTTCTTTGAAATAATATTATTTTCAAGCACTATTGTTGAGTATTTTCAAGAGGTGCCAGAACTCCGTTCCACCGTGTTCCCCCTGAAAAAAAACCCCTGGCTCAATGGCATTCTTTCCCTCATTTAATGCACTGTGAGAGTAGATTGATGACAGTTAAAACCAGTTGCACAGCTAAGCAATGATGGTCCCTGCCTTCATTCACAACCTGGTCATGGATAATCGGCATTACCAGGTGCTACGTAGTCAGCCTTCATTGTCCAAGGGATACTTAGATGCTAAAGGCAGGCTGGGGTCCAGAGTTTTGTCTTGCAACATTGCATCTTCACTTCCCCTTCCTAATTATACATCTAAAGAATAACTTAGTT
Source organism: Eublepharis macularius (assembly GCF_028583425.1). Taxonomy (NCBI): domain Eukaryota; kingdom Metazoa; phylum Chordata; class Lepidosauria; order Squamata; family Eublepharidae; genus Eublepharis; species Eublepharis macularius. The sequence continues at coordinate 11,319,804 of NC_072802.1, forward strand.
TAATCCTAGTTGGGCTGCTCTGCATATTTCATTTCATATGAGCACTGATTAATGTTTTAGTTGTGCCAACAGAAATCAGCCCTCTATCTATGGAGCATTCTCTGCCATCACCTTGTCAAGGAGCTGCAGCATGGCTTCTCTTTTCTAAGCATTTTCTGTCTCCAAATGGCCTAGAATTTCTGACTAGATGTAAGATCCAGATGAAGACAGAGATTGCTGTGGCAAAAACACCCCCTTTCCCTAATGTGCTCCCCTGATGTGAAACCTCTCATGGCTCATAGAGAATATTTTCAGCCATAATGAAAAATGCCTAAGAATGGCAGTTTTTCCCCAGCACTCCTTACTAGAACAGTCCATTGGTATGTATTATGTGTTTGTTGAATGTATTAGCCTGCTGTTACTAGATTGCTTTCTGCTTTTGTAATCCCATTTTCTGCATTGTTTCACATACCATATCTGATCATTTTTGCACTGTTTTAATTTGTAGCTCTAGACATGTTGCATTGCTTATTAGATGTCTCATGACAGTGGATTGCATAGTTTTCAACCATGTAGCCCACCTTGAGTCTCAGTGAGAAAGGCAAGCTATAAATAAAGTAAATAAATAAATTGCCATTGATAATGTCATTGTGTGGTCAAACCAACGGTCCAGCATTGTGGGTGGTATCATTTTCTCCCCTTATTTATTTTTTTACAAATTTTATACCCTGCCATTTTGTCTTCATCAGAGTCATCAAGGCAGATAATAGATTAGAAACATACATAATAAAAACACACATCTTAAAAACCATTAAAACCAAAAATACATATCAATAAAACAATTAAAACCAAAGCTAAAATGCACATATTAAACATAAAAACAACTGAACCATAAAGCAGGAAGGAGGGCTAATTAAGAGAATGCTAGACAAAACAGAACAGTCTTCTCCCATGGGAAGAAGCTGGCAACAGAAGGGAATAGGCAAGTCTTTCTGGTAGGGTTTCCAGGTATCTTCTGGTGGTGGGCAAACTTCCAGTGATTTGCCCCCATGCCTGCTGATTATAAGCAAGCTGCCCGGTGAGCACCTGCCACTGACAGGTAACTCAGGCAAACCTGTATCATGTGTGCCTCTGTCTGGGTGCAATGACATCACTTCTGGAAGTGATGTCATCATACTGGCCAAGGTAGTGCTCCTGCACTTTGTGTGGGGCTAATTTCAGCCCCAAACAGGAGCACTCCTGCAGCCAGTGTGATGACATCACTTCCGGAAGTGTTGTCATTGCATGGCCAGGAGTTTGAAAAGAAAGGAATGCTGGTGAGTACTATCTCCTGCTGGAAGAGAGTTCCACAGTTTTGATGTCATTACAGAGATGACCCTCTCCTGGGTTGTCACTTGTTTAATCTAAGAAGATGGGAGGGACCTGAAGTAGAGCCTTGGAAGACAGTGTGGCAAGATCCATGGAGACATTCTGGAAAAAGCAGCAGATAAGGGGAGAAATTGGCACCCAGACACCCAAAAGTCACACAAGGGTACATGAGAAGACTTCCCTGTACAAATTTCTGCTAATTCAGAGAGCAAAGCAGGGCCGTTTCGAGATGGCTTACCTGAAGCCGCTCCATGCCGCAATGTTGTGGATCGTGCCGGGGAAAACGCGAAATATCGTGTTTTCTCACGCAAGTTTTGCGTGACGTTGTGCAAAACTCGTGTGAGAAAACGCGATATTTCGTGTTTTCCCCGGCACGATCCACAACATTGCAGCATGGAGCGGCTTCAGGTAAGCCATCTGGAAATGGCCCTGATGTTAGCAGGATCACCATAGAGTAGGGATACCAGTCCTCCCACTGGAGGCCTCCTGGCATCCTATCTCATTGGAAATTGGGGCAGGGCCTGGAGCACTACTGTTGTTCCAGCATGCTTATGTGTTATGTCACTTTAAGTTAAAACCAGAAGTGATATGGTGGCCACTCCAGCGTTTTACAACTATATGGTAAAGCCGTTGAAGTCTTGCAAAATTCTAGTTTCCACAAGTCTTTCTAGGGTTGCCAGACGTCTGGTTTTGGGCTAGACAATCAAGTATTTGTGCTTGCTCTCTGGAAAATAAAATGTGATAACCCAGACATAATACCTGGTATTTTCTAATAGAGAGTCTCAAGAAACAAGCAATTCCACAGGCACAAAACAAGAAATCAAACCTAAGGCTTGGCTGTGGAGGTTGGGCTGGTGAAAGGCACACTGCAGCTGGTGCTGGTGTTTCCATCATTCCCTACTGGGGAGGAGGACAAGATGAAGCTCCCCCTGCTCAAGCAGCATAGCGCTCCCCCCCCCCCAAAAGGGCAGGTACACTTTTCTTGCTCATGTGTCCAGGCTCTCCCCCTGAGCTGCAAGGTGGGCAATTCACTTTTGCTGATTAGTGTTGTGCTTTTCCCTTCCCTTTCTCACCTGGGGAGCTGCCTTGTCTGCCCCACCTCACCTGCCCCTTACAAGCTGGCTGCCTCTTGAGGTTCTCATATTGGAAAAAACAGACACCTTCTCTCTGTCTGCAAGTGCTGGGAGCAGGCATGATGAGCAACTTAAATTCCCATTGTGCCTTCTAACCACCAGCCCAACCATGGTGACATTCCTGTCTGATCAGACCATGGGTAGGTGTGGGGGGTAGAGTTTTCACTGCTCCAAATTGGTACAGCAGTTCCCGAAATCACTTCAGAGGCAATTTTGCCCCAGAAAAATAGGCTTATTTTTACCATCCCTCCCCTTGGCAATCAGTGGCAGCAGCTCCCCCCTGAAGCTCCTGCCTCCCTGACTCCAGAGTAGGGTTTCCAGGTCCCCTCTCCCTCAGGGCAGGAGGCCTGGCACCTACCTTAGTTGTTCCTTTTGTGTATGTGCATAGTGTGCCACACACGTTCCCAGACTGTGCGATGATGTCACTTCTGGGAAGTGATGTCATCATGCAGGGCCTTGTGCTACCCTGGGAGCGCTTCTGTGTTCTGCAGTGGGCCTATTTGGGCCCCAAACGGGCTGAATCAGGCCCGTTCGGGGCCTAAATTGGCTCACTGTGAAGCACAGGAGCTTTCCAAGGCCCTCCCGGCAGCATTCCTTTGCTCCACAGTGGGCTGAATCGGGCCTGTTTGGGCTGCCAGGGTGACTTGACAGGCCCTGAAGTGCTCCTGCACTTTTCAGCAGGCTGATTTCGGCCCTAAACAGGCCCAATTTGGCCCACTGCAGAGCACGGGAGCACTGTCGGGAGGGCTATGGAGAGCTCCTGCGCTTCACAGTGGCCCAATTTAGGCCCCAAACAGGCCCAATTCAGCCTCTTTGGGTCCCAAATCGGCCCACTGAGGAGTGCGGGTGCATGCTGTGCTGCCTGGGAACATGCTCCAGGAGGCACGTTCTCTCTCCTTTCCCCTCACCAGCCAGGTAGTGTGGACGGGGTGGTGGTGGAGGGTGGAAGTGGGGGATCCCCCACCTCCAGGGGGTACTGGCAACTCTATTCCAGAGGCAATGAGGGTTGGATGAAGGGGGATTGGTAGTCACTTTGGCTTATTATCTTAATTGTGTAAATATTTGTTTACTTCATTTATATTCCAGTTTTCTCCCTAATGAGAACCCAAAGTAGCTTACAACATTTTCCCCAGTCAATTTTATCCTCATAGTAACCCCATGAGGTAGGTTAAAATCAGTGAGTTGGGTGGGAATAAAGAAGGTTCGGGGAGGCCATTCTTGACTTTTGCCCAGGGCCTCAGAATCACAAAGCTGCCACAATCTGGCCAGGAATCAGACTGCCAATGTTGGTGTGTCATGAAGTACACACAGCAGCGGCAGCGCTTTGTGGCCTGCCTCTATCTCTGCTTCCTGCTTGGTGGACTGCCTTGCCATGCCATGTAGTCCTTGCATGATTGACAAATGTTTACCAAGTGTGTCCAATATCTGGCAGCCATAGTCATTTCCATTTTTAACAGGAAGTGATGTAAGTGTGCCGGTGTGGTACTGGCACACCAGGTGCCGCCCCCCCCATTTCCTCCAGTGTTGTTGCCCATGGCCTAGCAACCCTACTGTGGAAGGAGCCATCTACCTTGATTGCAGACTCCCTTGCCCCTGGATAATTCCTTATGCACCTGTCATAGCTAACCAAGGGAACAAGATTCGCCTCTCTCCCCTTTCACCAACGTTTGTTCAGGTTAATTGGGTAATTAGTCACATTTCTTCTCAGGTTTGATGCTTACTATTTCTCTGATCAATGCAATACATCACCATGTTGACAGATGGAAGGAAGGCTTCTGATCTACTTTCCCTGGGAAAAACCAGGAGAAGATAAAATGGTGCTGAAAGGAGCAGGGCAATGGCCAGAATCGAAATCTGGAATTGTGGCTGAGCAATAGACTCTAGACCAGCTGATATTAAGGGTCCAGCTTACTGGGGCAATTTATTTATTGATTCATTTTATTGATGGCCTGCCTTTCTCACTAAGGCTCAAAGGGGGTTCCACATCATGCTCCAAATCCAATATTGAATGATTGATTGGTCAATTGATTGATTGATTGATTGATTTTATAGTCCTCCTTGCTCAATGAGGCAAATTACACAGTGTAGATTAAATACAATCAATGGTTGGGGCATTCAATAAATAATAAAATAGAGTAAGGATTGCAAAAATTTGAAAATAAGTAGAAATCTGATATAGAGCTGAAAACAATGCTGAAAAAAATAAGCAAATTGACATGACATGCTACACAATGTGGAACTATTCAGTAAAAAGTCCAGTAGCACTTTTAAGACTAACCAACTTTATTGAGGCATAATTGAAGCTTATGCCTAAATAAAGATGGTTAGTCTTAAAGGTGCTACTGGACTTTTTACTATTTTGCAACTACAGACTAACATGGCTAACTCCTCTGGATCTGGAACTCTTCAGTTACACTGAAAAAGGTGAAACACAGTGTGGTGAACTCTTCTGTTGAAAGCTACCACCCTTAATCATCTTTGAGAAATCAAAATACAATTCCAGTCTGAAGTAGATAATGCAAAATCTTATCTCGTTCATCAGGTATCGATAATTCAGATCAGGATTAGACATAGGCACGAACAGCATTACGAACGCAAAAAACCCACGAACAGCCTGTTCGTCTGTTTGTGAACAAGCTGTTCATGAGGCCCCATTGTAAACGAACAAGTGGTTGTCGCAAGCCTGGTTCGTTGCGTTCGTCCACTGTTTGTGAAGCCAGACAGTCAGGCACCTTCAATCAATTCCCTTGGCAACGGAGGCAGGGAGTGCCTGAACTCTGTCTGTACTCCTTCTGTCGCCCTGGAAACCCCAATCTAAGCCCAATTTAGCTTGATGGGCAGGTCTTCCGTCCAAGTGTGGAGCTCCAAATTGGTCACAATTGGTTACATGGAAGCAGACACTAGGGGGGAGGGAGTGGGGAGGGGTGGTGTTCTGTAGCCATGGGCACTCCAATCTCATCCCTGCAAACCCTGTTAGGCAGTTCTGACTGCCAACCACATACCTCCTGCTTTTCTCTATGAGACATCAGGTTATAAAAGGGCACTGTGCTTCCAGTTCTGGCTTTCAGTTTCAGCAGGCAGTGGAGTGGGAGAGAGTTGTTGCTAGCCTTTGGGGAGAGAGACAGGGAGAGTGCATTGGAGCTGGAATTTTTTCTGTGTGTGGTGGGTGGGATAGGGATCTATCCCCTCTGGTTCGAGGGCTGCTGCCAGTCCCTGGGGCCAAGCTCAGTGGGCACCTCAGCTGAGGGCTCACACTGATCATTATTATTATCAGTGCCTGATCTGGTCAGGTTTCTGGGAGTGCTGGGCTAGGGCTCTCCTCTCTCCCACTGGTTCCAGGGCTGCTGCCAGGCCCTGGGGCCAAGCTCAGTGGGCACCTCGGCTGAGGGCTCACACTGATTATTATTATTAGCAGTGCCAGATCTGGTCAGGTTTCTGGGAGTGCTGGGCTAGGGCTCTAACCCCTTCCCTCTGGTTCCAGGGCTGTTGCCAGGCCCTGGGGCCAAGCTCAGTGGGCACTTCGGCTGAGGGCTCACACTGATTATTATTATTATCAGTGCCTGATCTGGTCAGGTTTCTGGGAGTGCTGGGCTAGGGCTCTAGCTCCTTCCTCTGTTTCCAGGGCTGCTGCTAGGCCCTGGGGCCAAGCTCAGTGGGCACCTCGGCTGAGGGCTTAACCTGATAATTAGTGCCCGATCTGGTCAAGTATCTGGGAGTGCTGGCCTAGGGCTCTACCCCCTCCCTCTGGTTCCAGGGCTGCTGTCAGGCCCTGGGACCAAGCTCAGTGGGCACCTCGGCTGAGGGCTCACCCTTGTTGGACACAAACAGTGTCCCGAATGTCCTTTTAGCCAATCATAATAAGAGACAGACATGGAGTCCTGCGGATGAAGCAATCTATAACCATTTATTAAACAATGGAGGAACAATGGTTACACAAAGAGTAAAAGGTCCCCTCGTGCCCAACGCTCATCAAAGCTACAATAGCAGTACAAAGCAATTAATACCTTTTGGTTAATTATAATATTTGTTATTCCATTGGCTCAGAAAATACAGTGGCCCCCATTGGCTCAAGTGGGCAACCACCTCTCATGATACAAGTGTCTAAGATACAAATGATCTACATCTTTTCCACACTGTGACACTGAGAGATCTCTGTCTTTTGGTGCTACACCTCTGAAGATGCCAGCCACAGCTGCTGGCGAAACGTCAGGAACTACAATGCCAAGACCACGGCAATACAGCCTGGAAAACCCACAACAGCCATCGTTCTCCGGCCGTGAAAGCCTTCGACAATACGTCTAAGGGTATTCTTATTGGAAGAAACAACTTAGGTCAACAGCACAATTACAACTTCTCTTCTCTTATCTGTCCTTGGTTCTATCTCTGTAAGGAACATCTTCCTTCCTTTCCCACACATCTCTTCCATAGGCTTTTCATTCATGTCCATTCCTCTGGTCTATGTAACATTTAGTAGAGGCGCCCTGCTGTCACTTTTGGCAACCTTGTGGGTTTCAAGAGGAGAATATTTTTTGGGGTTCCGTGGGAGAGAAGCGCTCTCCCTTCCCTAGGAAGGTGCTTAAAGTTACATTCAGTACCCCCTTCCTCTGCTTTGTGGTTTTCTCTCTCAGCCTTGAAAGGTTCTGCTAATCTAGTCAGCTTTCATTGCAATATTTTGCATAGGCAGTTTCACAAAGGGATTTCTATATCAAGTAAGGAACCGGTGTCAAGAAACAAGCAGGTGCTTATTAAGTGCGATCAACCTGGTAGCAAGCTTCACAGTACTTTGACCTTACTTCTCACAGTGATTTACATGTATAACATACATTCTACTTTGGTCTTTTTTTTCAAGTCTCATTTTCTTGCAAGTTGCGTTACAAATACTATATTAGCTCCTGAGAATAGTAAAAGTGCATAACAGTGATAGAAGGCACACAAAGGTACATAAAATATCTTTCATTAAATCCATTTCTCACACTCTGATTATTAGTGCCTGATCTGGTCAGGTTTCTGGGAGTGCTGGGCTAGGGCTCTACCCCCTCCCTCTGGTTCCAGGGCTGCTGCCAGACCCTGAGGCCAAGCTCAGTGGGCACCTCGGCTGAGAGCTCATACTGATTATTATTATTATCAGTGCCTAATCTGGTCAGGTTTCTGGGAGTGCTGGGCTAGAGCTGTAGCCCTTCCCTCTGGTTCCAGGGCTGCTGCCAGGCCCTGGGGCCAAACTCAGTGGGCACCTTGGCTGAGGGCTCACACTGATTATTAGTGCCTGATTTGGTCAGGTTTCTGGGAGTGCTGGGCTAGGGCTCTACCCTCTCCCTTTGGTTCCAGGGCTTCTGCCAGGCTCTGGTGCCAAGCTCAGTGGGCACATCAGCTGAGGGCTCACCCTGATTATTAGTGCCCGATCTGGTCAGGTTTCTGGGAGTGCTGGGCTAGGGCTCTACCTCCTCCCTCTGGTTCCTGGGCTGCTGCCAGGCCCTGAGGCTAAGCTCAGTGGGCACCTTGTCTGAGGGCTCACAGTGTACTCTCCTTTTCTCCCCTCCTTAATTCTTGTTTTCTGGCACAATGAGGCTTTGGCCAGGGGCCAAGGGTGGTTGTTGGGGGGAAGTGCAAAGATTGTCCCGGTTGCCCTGTGGGAAGCAGTACTGGGCAGGGCTCGGGCAGCAGAAACCCCCACTCCCCAAAAATCACCTGTGGGGGCTGTGGAGGAGTCCAAAGAGTTCTTGCTCACAGGGGAAGAGGAACTCTTTAAACTGTTTGAGGAGGAGA